>NC_081191.1:32122702-32728202 GCF_902713425.1 Acipenser ruthenus | reverse complement strand
AGCATCATTAGTCAAAATGTGTAAATGTTATAACTAGAGGCAGTAATTGGTGAAATTGAATTGATATTATTCCAATACCTAATGTTTGCAACTGATATTGTGAAAAACAACTTCTTGACATGAATAATTTATCAGACCTTCACTTGGGAAAACAAATAAGAGGTGTGTTCCAAAGATGTCAAGAGATTCAGTAATCTGAAGAAGGCACATTCTTATTTGCCACATTCAGTAGCAGTATTATTCCATAAGATCGACTATGCAAATCTTCTGTTTCAAAGCTTGAAAAAAGCTTTTTTTTCATTACAAGTAGTTCTAAATGATTGTGCCACTCTTTCTTAAGAAGGACAAATGTTTAGTCCTGTTGGTAATGTTACAAGATGAGGTATTGTTTTGTAATGTTTTTCCATTTTGTATATTCCTATGCTTTGTCTGTATGTATTTTCTTTAATTCAATGTAAAGGCAAGCTTGTGGAAAGTTAGTGATAGACACATTCCTTATTCGGGTAGGATGTATGGAGGTTGCAGGTGTCTTCTGCTCTTCTGTGTGTCAAATGCACCAATTGTGAGTATGTTTATCTCAGGAAATTAGAAGGACCAGCAGAGAAATGGTATGGGAGGATACCAAGCTGTACTGGAGAACAGCTCTAAAAAGAATTGCTGAAGAATGATGATTATTATTATTATTTATTTCTTAGCAGACGCCCTTGTCCAGGGCGACTTACAATTGTTACAAAATATCACAGTACAAAGTATCGCATGATAAAATATCACATTACAGAATATCATAATACAGATAAGAGCAGTTATGAAAATACAATAAGATCAAATTCAAGTAAGAGCAAAATAAAGAATATTATTATTATTATTATTATTATTATTATTATTATTATTATTATTATTATTATTATTAAGAGTGAGTTTGACTAAGAGCAGTTAAAACTTATAGTAAATATTTGCTTAAAGTCCAGTAAGAACACATAGTAAGTATGATAAACGGATTAGAATGATTTCCCAATAAGAGCATTTATTATAAAAAGGTTTAGCTAAATCTCTTTTGTTAGACCAAAGGAATAAAAAAAGAGAAGACTGCTACACTGTTGTCTCTGAAATGGGTAATTATGCCTTTATCGTATTGCATGCTGTTGTGTAACTCTAATAAGGTATTAGTATTAAACTAACCAATCGTTGTATTGAGCAAATCCTTCAGAGTTAATCCACACAAAAAAACTCACACCAGTGAGCCAGTTCACAGTGACATGTTAATTATGTAATCACTCAAAAGAATCCAAATGCTTTTTAAAAAATTCAGTAAGAATAATATTGAAGTCACAAACAAATTCCTCCTTCTGCAAACACTGCATTTTTTGGACCCAAAATAGTACCAAATTTAGGGCCCCCCTAGTGGCTCATCTGGTAAAAAGCACCACAGTGTGGTGTCCAGGTTGAGTTATACAGTCAGGGGGCACTTGTTGTCAATCCTGGAGATTTCACTTAGCGCATCTGGGACTTTTGCCTTACTTGAAACTGTATTTGCTGGACAAACTTATTTATAACACAACCAGGTGTGGCAATCTCTTTCCAGCAAGCACAGCATACCAGTGGAGAAATTGTTGTTTTGTATCTTTTTTACCTATTCAAAGATAGAAGGTGGAAGGTGAAAAAGAGAGTTTTAAGCATCATATTATTTGTGAGTAGGGTATTACTGTTCAAAATGATCTTCCTTGAAAAACAAATTGATACACTTAGAACAGTCTGTTTAAATGAACAATTTATTGACAATAGTTTTATTAGTGGACTGTTTTGGACTCAGTAGGAGAGAGCACAAGGGACTGTGAATTGAATTCTATGAATAGGTCCACTCAGACCGATGGCATGTGTAATGACTTCCTAGAGGAGGCTGGTCTTCCTCATACTAATACAGAATTAGGGCATGAACTGAGTGAAAAAACAGTGAAAAGAAATTGGTTTACTGCCAGGAACAAGAAAAAAAGGAAGGGCAAATCATAAGGATCCTGCAGAAATCAGTCTGACAGTAGGTTTCAGGTTTTATGAAGTGAAGCTAGTGATACAGAAGAAAGTAAGAGTGCCGTATTATTAATAAGGGAATCCCATCATACAATATGCAGACACTGACTTCTGTTGTATAGACCATTTAAATAGAGCTGTAACCTGTCTCCCTGGTGCTAAAGTTAAGGATATTGAATAGAGAATTTGCTAAATTGTTCACACCAACAGAAGAGACTCTGCGATTATTGTATGTGTTGGTACAAATGATATAAGAGATAGAAGATCTGAAGTACTAAAGGAAAATTTCAAATCTCTGACAAAGAAATTCAAAAAAACTATTTATCAGGCTTATTACCAGTTGTTGGTAAAGGTAATGAAATTTACAGGAGAATAAGATCATTGAACAAGTGGTTAGCTGGTTGAGAGAACAAATACAGTTGAGACTGATTTGCTTAATAAAATAGAAGTTATACAATCAAATGGCTCCTGTTCTATGCCTGCTCCAACTTTGCCAGCTGCAAAAACTGATCTTTGTTTAGCATTAGTAAATATTAGCTCTCTATCCAATTAATCTTTTTTAATTAATTATTACAGATCACAATCTTGACATTTTGTGTTTAACTGAAACATGACTCAGAGCTGATGACAGTATTTCCCTGATAGAGGCTTATTCTCCAAATTATACATTTTGCAGAAGGCACGCTCTCTGAGGGGGGGGGGGGGGTGGACTTGTCACTATTTGTCACACAAATCACAATATTAAACAAGAATACAATGAATATTATTCTTCATTTGAATTGTTGACACTAATGTTAAATATGCAATTACCTGTTCTTATTGTAGTCAATTTCCTGTCATCGTTTTCTGCTAAACACAGTAGGGTCCGTTTACTTGGAGATTATATACAATTCTCATGATTACACTCAGCATGTTGCCCCATCCTCAATTGCACCCCCTGATATCGAAGCTACAACAGCTAACTGTGAAGCATTGCTTAATTATTTTGAAAGTAAAATTACTAATATTAGGGATCATATTTTTCAGGGTGGTTCTGATCTTAATGTGCCAATTAGACCAATGACTTATTTTATGGAATAATTTTCCCTTATTAGAATACAAGATCTGAATAAGTTAGTGATGTAGATGAACTCTTCCACTTGTTTTTTTAGATCCAATTCAAAAGAAAATCCGCCGTGGTTAAGCCATTATTCAAAAGATCTCATTTAGATCCTACTGTTTTTAGCAATTTTAGACCTGTCTCCAATTTACCTTTTATAGCTGAGATCTAAGGTAGTAGTCCATCATCTTAATATGTTTCTTGATAACAATAAAGCTCTTGAAAAGTTCCAATCAGTATTTCGACCTGCTTATAGTACTGCACTGGTTAGAGTTGTAAATGACCAATTGGTAAATGCAGACTCTGGGTATATTTCCATTCTGGTTTTATTAGACCTAACCACAGCACTTGATACTGTTGATCATACCATTTTAATGGATCGCCTTAACAACTGAGTAGGGTTCTCTGGACCTGTACTAAATTGGTTTAAATCATATCTTGCTAATAGACAGAATTTTGTTTCCTTGGGAGATTCAGCATCAGGATTATCTACAATTACCTCTGGCGTTCCCCAGGGTTCCATTCTTGGTCCCATATTATTTTCTTTATACATGATACCACTGGGGGCAATATTTTATAAACATAGTATACATTTTCACAGCTATGCTGATGACACATAGCTTTATATTTCTGTGAAACCTGGGGATACCTCTGCGGTCTGATTTAATTGAGTGTCTGAATGATGTAAAAATCTGGATGTCTCAAAAGTTTTTGCACTTAAACTCAGATAAGACAGAAGTTTTGATTTTGGGTTCTCAACAACAACTGAAATTTGCCAATTCTCTAAAAATAGAGTTGAGTAATTTAAATTCAAACCCAAAGTCAGAGGCAAGAAATTTGGGATCATATTTGATTCTGATTTATGTTTTGAAGCTCATATCCTTAATGTCACCAAAGTGTCGTTTTATCATTTATGTAATATTGCTAAGATCAGGTCTTCTTTCATTGTTGGATTCTGAGAAGCTAATTCATGATTTTGTCTTATGTAGACTCGATTACTGCAATGTTCTTTTTGGTGGGTTACCAGACCATGCCTTTTCACGGTTACTGCTTGTTCAAAATGCAGAGGCGCGGGTGCTTAAAAAAAAAAAAAAAGAAAAGTGACCACATAACTCCCGTGCTTGCATCTCTACACTGGCTTCCAGTAAGCTATAGAGTTGATTACAATATCTTACTTTTGACTTACAAAATACTTCATGGCCTGGCAAAGAGCTTTTGTCCCTATATGTACCTAGACGTGCAGCTGATTCTGGTCTTCTGTCCCTCCCAAAAATTAAGACAAAAAGGAAAGGAGAAAGCGCTTTCAGTTACAATGCTCCCAGATTATGAAATAAACTACCATCTGACAAAATGTTAAAAGAGTGTTCTTCTCTTTTAATTTCTCTACTAATATTGATGCTTTTTGTGTTTTCATGTTATGTTTTAATTCATTTTATTGTAATTTTTTATTTTTATTGACTTGTAAAGCGCTTTGAGATATTGTTGTATGAAGCACTCTATAAATAAATAAACTTACTAACTTACTTACCGTGCTACAGCAGACCCTACTGGCCAGGCTCCTGATGAGCTTAGATGGACACCTGCAGGGCAGTCCTCCAGAGGCCGGTGGATGGCCATCATTAGCTGTTTAACAGTTGGCTTAGTCGTGGGAATGCAGGACACCCACTGACCTTCATTTCTTTTGAGCTGTTGTGGGGAATGCTACAGTGAGGGAACATAATTGGACATTTTAAAAATGGGTAGCAGAATGGGTTAAATAGTTGGGCACTAAATTATAAGAAGAAAACAGTGCCAATTTCTCTCCTTGCTGTTTTTCCATTGCATTTGGTTCAGCACTGTACATATTCCTCTTCTTCCAATTGGGCACATGGTACAACACCTGTCCTGCAAAGCCCCATCTGTTACAGAAGTTTCTGTTACAGAAGTTTGCATTTTATTACCATTGTCATGGCTTATCTACCCAGCAATTCTAAAATTTACCGAAGATTCTATTAAGGCATACTGCATTAATACATTAACAATTTATTTAAATAGGAAAATAATTTAAATAAAGAGGGACTTTAATAGTGGATCTTCAGTAGAATACCTGGCCGCTGAACAAGCTGAATGATCTCTTATCTGTACTAATAGTACTTTTGTTTAACCTTTTTATGATTCTTTTGATTTGTTTGTGGACTAAAACTCCTCCTGTACAGACAGTTCCAGAAAGGGAAGGTACAGTTGAGTAAATGTGTATCCTAAACTTACAAAGAAAAAAAGAAAATGTGAAACAATATGTTAACAGGTGTACAAGCCCTCACAACTTTAAATAAATAATGACATAAGAGTCTGAAATGTTCAAAAACATTTACAGTTGACTGGTCATAATCAACTGAAAGCCATCTGCATTATATAATGTTAAGTGCTGAGTGGCTCAGTGTGACAGAACTGGGCAGCACTGCCAAAGGCCATGGGTCATCAAAGCTTCAGCTTTTATAATCACATAATGCCAATCCCTGGCTAATACAACTGGTTACATGACACTGGCAATATCATCCCATAATGCGTCCGAAGGTTACAGAAACATTTCTAACAAATACAGTCCTATCAGCTATCTGGAGAAGACTGGAAAATCTTTTTTTTTCTGTGACTATGAAATGTAATTATTGTAAAAGAAAACAAGAGTCACTGATTAACAAACATAGAAATCTTTAATTTAAATTCAGCTTTTCATTACTGCCCCTGCTAGTACTTGAGGCCCAGACATATCTAAAACACAAGGGCTTCTGTTTTCATGAAGCAGCAGATGTGAGATCAAATTCAATTTACAGCTTATCTTAACAAATGGCAATGGGGAATATGCAGAAAACAAATGTATGACTACTGAGGAAAAAAAACAGTTTTCAACTGAACTTTTAATATACTGTAATCATATTATACACACGATTTAATGCCTTGATGTTTTAGACAATTAAAATTCTAACAACAATTTATATAAATATATTGTTATAAAACTCCTGGACAAGAAACTGTATAATTACTTGGTATGCAGCACAACATATTCTACCAGAAGTGTGAAATTAAAATGATAGTGTAATTTCTGTTTTTAGTAAAAGTCAATACGTGTAATAACAAGTTTATGAATACTTCAATAATTAACTATTAAACTAATGAGTGACCAAAATGGCACTGGTTATGTGTTTTACATCCATGGAGCAGTGTTGTGAAGTTAGTGTTATATTTACTGTCACTGGTATGTATCTGTGACGAAGAGCGAATGAATCCGAATAAACAATCTCCCTCTCGACCGGTGAGGGCACTGTACAACAGGTACTGCGGGCTTCGTACTGAATGGTTGGGCAGTTAATTCCGGGGGCAGTCGGAAGCTAGCCATTGAGGAAGAGGGCCGTGTTACGGTACCTGGAGCCATCACCCTAGTACGGTTAGCGAAGCTTCAGTCATTAATTGGAGGAGACGTGATTGAACTAGCTATCGGAGGGGGCGGGGCTTAGGGTACTTTAGGGGGACGTGACGTTGGAATCGGTTCCTTTGTTGTGGTTAATGGGAGGAAACAAGGAGGGGAAAAGGTGAATGAAGTGTGCCCATTGATAAAAAAAAAGCCTGTATTTGTTTTTGCCAGTCGGCTGATACGAAGCCGGGAGTTGCAGCCAGAAGCCAGCCCAGACCTGAACACACAAATCACCACCACTCAGAGCACGGCACCTGCACCAAGAGCACACAGTCTGGAGACGTATTTATGTGTTTGGATAACTCTGTTAAACGAATGAAAATAACAAAAGTTAAACTAGGCAAATGCAAGAATGAAATGCAATTAGGATCAGCGATGAGCAATTTACGTGATTTGTCACATCTCTTTGAAATAAAAACAGAGCCTGAGTCATGATATGAAGTTAAAAACAAGTGACATTGTTTTGTAATTAACAGCTTTTTCTGAGATTAATTAGGAAATGTAATCGGCTCAAAATAAGTTTAAAGGGAAGTCATGTGATCAAAAATAAAACCCGAAAACTTCAAGCCCTAATTATAATGTAAATTTAACAGCACAGAAAAATAGTCGCTACCGTATATCTAGGGCTTCTGTTTTTCGGGTTTTATAAATTGTATTTTTCGGTGCTTGTTTTAAGCTATTTTTTAGTTTTATGTAAATCGTTTTTTTTCGGGGCTTTCGTTTTTGATATACTATATGACATTTGTGTTTTCGGTTACTTTCCAAAATGCTTGAGTGTTTTTTTTCTTCTTTTTTTTCTGTAAAAATATGTATAGTAGTAACTCAACAGTACTTGCACACTTAAGTTGTGCCTTCTTTCCTTTGCTGTCTTCCACAACGAAATCCCTACGGTCACGGACACATTCTTCTGGGGTTGTTGTGTGTAGGCATTTTTGTACATTTCTCCACAGTTCTGTTTTAAATCATCAATATCTTAACTGTAATACAGCTTTAAATTTCTCTAACAAGCCTCCATCCTGATTGTAATCTAATTTTAAATCTCGCAAGCGGAGTCTCCAATAGAAATGTAGGAATGTGCTGTCACTCGGCAGTTGGGGTGGGTTTAAAGTATTCAGAACAAATCAATGATAGATGCAAGTCAGGAAAGTGGGACATTGCCCAGCAGCACTGGGAAATGTATTTATTATTATTTTTGCAGTAGGTTTTATTTTTTAATGGGGAAAGGGTAAAGTCAACGTGAATTGGTTAACTATTTCCACAGTTTTTCCGATGTTTATTGGCTATCCACCGATTTATTTATTTTTTGTATCAGGGGTGTTTTATCGGGTTTTATCGGTTAAACCCGAAAATCAGAAGCCCTATGTATATCATATATATTAGAGCCTAATATTAACTAATACGACAAGTAACTGTGGTGATGATAATGTCAATGTCAAAGTCAATGCAATTTCTGAAGCGACAATCTGTTTTTTTTTTACAGACAGTCACTGGATTTCTGAGCCTGAAATCACGTTTGTGATGGTCAGAATTATTTTAAAGCCAATTTTAAAGGGACTGGGTAAAACCCGGAATGGCAGAATGCCAGATCTCAGAATATATATTTTTTATTATAATAACAAAATCTTGTCTTCATATTTTCTTTTTATATTTTAAATCTTTAAAAAAATATTTTTACACATCAAAATGTGCCAGAAGACTATCTAAATTACACAAAGTTGGTATATAAACTAGGTCTATTACATTACACCTATAAGTATTCAGAGGCTTTTGCCACACCATATCAAACCAAGTCCTCAAAACAACTTCACCTTACCTTAATAGGACTAAGTGTCCCCTACTAAGCTGCAGTAGTTTTGTCCTGGGGAACAATTCCTGAAAATAGGAAATGCCAATCAAAGTACCTCCCCAATATGTTAATTTTGTCCATTGATAATAGATGTTAGTGTTCTGAGGTCTTTCCCCCACTATATAAGTCAAGTCCCCAAAACAATTACACCTATGTTGGTAAGACTAAGTGTCCCTGTGAATGGGAGAGAATGAATCTGACCTTTATAAATCAGGCAATGGGTACAAAACAGTAGCTAAAAAACTAAATATACCACTTACCACTATTAGGGCAATAATTAAGAAGTTCAAGTGTATCTTGCCCCCACGCACAGTGAAGCAGATGGTTCGGGAGGCAAAGGGAAATCCAAGGGCCACAGTTGGAGAATTACAGAACTTAGTTGCATCTTGTGGTCTCCAAATCTACAATTAGACGCCACCTCCATGCCAATAGGCCATTTGGAAGGGTTGCCAGAAAAAAAGCCTTTATTGAGAGCAACCAACAAACGTAAGCGCCTAGAGTTTGCTAAATGGCATTGGCACTTCGATTGGAACTGGGTGCTATGGTCAGATGAGACGAAAATAGAGCTCTTTGGCCACGCACACCAGCGGTGGGTTTGGCGTCGAAAGACGGATGTGTGTGCAGAAAAGAACCTCATACCTAGTGTAAAATATGGTGGTAGATCTTTGATGTTTTGGGGCTGTTTTGCTTCCACTGGTCCTGGGGCCCTTTTTAAGGTCAACGGCATCATGAACTCTACCCAGTACCAGGACATTTTAGCCAAAAACCTGGTTACCTCTGCCAGGAGGCTGAAACTTGGCCACAAGTGGATCTTCCAGCAAGACAATGACCCCAAGCACACATCAAAATCCACAAAGAAATGGTTCATTGACCACAAAATCAACATTTTGCAATGGCCATTTCAGTCTCCGGACTTGAACCCCATTGAAAACCTGTGGTTTCAATTGAAGAGGGCAGTCCATAAGCGCAGACCTAAGGATATCAAGGATCTGGAAAGATTCTGTATGGAGGAATGGTCTAAGATCCCTCCCAATGTGTTCTCCAATCTCATTAAACATTATAGAAAAAGACTCAGTGCCGGTATCCTTGCAAGGGGAGGGTGCACAAAGTACTGAAAACAAGGGTGCCAATAATTGTGACACTTCATTTTTTTTGGAAATAAATTTATAATTTGAGAAATGTGAATTTTTGGTTGATTCCATTGAATGATTAATAAAGTCAAATATATTCCACATGTTGGAAAATTACAATATAGCTCAGTACTGGTATTATTTATTTTAGACAGTTTTTTTTGCTCATCTTCATCAAGGGTGCCAATAATTTTGGAGGTGACTCTGTGTGATCCCTGGAGCCAGCATTACACTTCAGCCATCAACACCTGACAGAAGGATATCTACATCATCATATAGAAGGAAGCACAAATGGATGGAGACACATTAGTTTACTGTAAAGCTATGTCTTAGTTGGTGCTTATCTTGGTGAGAGCCGAGTTCAAATCAGCATGAAGTTTTAACATCTACTCTCGTGTAATGGAAATCAATTATATATAGTCAAAAGTTTACATACCCCAATGGAAATGTATAATCTTTTGAAATTTCTCAAAAACAAAGAATTATAGGACAAATCTTTTGTAGCAAAAGTTTTGCTTTTGTGGATGAGGGAAAAAAGGAACTAGAACTACATTTGCAAAACTCCAAAAATGCTAAAGTATTCATACCCTGACAAGGAAGATGAAATTAATAGCTAGTCGAGGCAACTTTAGCAATAATAACCTATTTTAAACGATTAGGATATTTGGCAGTGAGCTTTTGACATGATTCGTTAGTGATTTCTGACCATTCCGAGGACTTATCTTGTGCACAGCCTTCTTCAACTCATACCAAAGATTCTCAATCGGATTTAGATCAGGCCTTTGTCTAGGCCATTCCAGAAGCTTGATTTTATTCTTTAACCATTCTTAAGTAGATTTTGACGTCCAGTTGCTCTTTAAACCAAGTAGATTCAGTTAAGAAGCATACAAATTGTTGTAAAACATAAATAAAATAAAAAAAACTCACAATGTTTGTGACTGGAGATTTCACAGAGCAGTCTTTATCCCCTCAACATAACATACAAATGTACCTATATGTCAACCACATTTTTGGAAGGTAAATCTATATAATAAATACAATGTGTTTGGAGAGAGTCGGTATGCTTTATATTGCTGTAGCAAGGTGATCAGTAAGGAATACAATATTATCTTTTCTTTATTTGCATTAGTGCAGTATCAGTAAATCTTTTTGTTTGTTTGTTTGGGAGTGTGTCTGTCGACTTGGAAAGGGAGAGCACTAGAAAGATGTTTTTTTTCTTTAGTTTAAATCATTGGTAATATATAGTACTGTAACAAAGGGCTGATGCTGGGACTTTGCTATGTGCAGCTATGCTTGAACTGTTTGTGCGGACTTTGCTGAACTGTGCTATTGCAGTAGACTGCAAATCGTGTGCAGGACTGATTGCATGACCCTGCAGCTGTGCTGCTCACATATGCGGGAAACATTCTGTCTGCAGCCTTATGTTTTACTGTTTGGGATGATGCATACAACGGTGCACTAGCACTGACCCCTACAGAGCGCAGGAAGGGCAGTCGTGTATTCAGAGGATCGTTGGGCACACCTGGCAGGAGCTAGGGGGAGGATGCACGGAAAGCCTCCTGATTGGATGGTATTCTTATTACTGTACTTGAAAATTGCTGTCTGGGGGATTATTAAAATAGCAGCCTACATGCTAGCTGTGTGGCGTGTTAGAGAAGTGCTGTTTGCAGTTGCTATGAAGAACCTGCTGAATTGCAGTAACCTGTTATAACAATAAAAGCATTCATGTTTGGAAGATTCCTGCTGCTGCAGTTTATTCCTTCTTAACTAATTTATTACAGTATACATTCAGGCCTTTTGGTAAACTATATTTCATATGCAACTTTGGAATAATCTATCTGTCTATCTATCTATCTATCTATCTATCTATCTATCTATCTATCTATATATATATATATATATATATATATATATATATATATATATATATATATATATTCTGTTTCTGTGTTTATTTGCTTCACAGCCATATTGTTTGTGGTCAATAAAGCAAATAACAATAATTGTTGTTTTTGTTTTTATTGTAAGACTATGTTTCTGTACTGTAGTTCAAAGTACAGTTAAAATGTAATGCTGTAGTTAATGCATACCCCATAAGTTAGCATTAAACAGGGGTGCTAAATTGCATCGCCCTTATAAAATACAGCATGTACCTTTTTACTCCAACTTCTTTTATTGACTTAGTAACACACGTTTACTCTAGCAACCTTAGTAACATGCTTCCGATAGAGCCCTTTTAGACAATGTCCGCAAGAGTCAATACAGAAATGCTATCTTATCAGATAGATTTTCCTATGAAATGCAAATGTAAACAAAAAAAAAACTGCTCAGCAAACAGGCTCAGTGAAATCTGGAAATGAAAGGTAAATTGTAACCATGTGAAGATGCAATTGTGGCCTGCAGTATGAAAGCAGTGTGCCTTCTAAAATAAAAAAATGTGGTGTGTGTTAAAACCATTCACAATATTCAATTGAAAGAAAGACCTACCTACAAAATGTGTTTTGTTTGTTTGTTTGCTTGCTTGTTTTATGGTGAATATCTATGTATACACATATTAAATTGTTATTTGCTGCATAACACAGAATGTGTTACTACATCAGTTTCCCCAGAGGGCTTTGCTTGGATTTAGCTCAGTATCAAGCATGATAAAGGCATAGAATCATGGAAAGAGTCTTCAAAACTTTTACATGAGTATCTCCTTTCAAATCAGCACAGTAACTCACAGTGGAGTTAAGTTCATTTATGTTTTACAACAACTGCAATTTGTATGCTTCTTAACTGAATCTACACCTGCTCAAATATAATATAGTAACCATGTTGCAGTCAATCAATTGGGTGGTTTACATTGCATAAACAATTTTCATAATCTTCATACCAATGCCAAATCTCTTAAAAGGCAAGCATGAAGAATGCTTTAATTTAATATATTCCTGTTGAGTCCATAAAATCAAAAAGGTTATTACTGTGCACTTACTGTGTACGGACACTAGTATTAAATAAGGAAGACGCAGACACTGGTGTATTCAATTAACATGCTTTTATCTGCTTACAGTTAAATTCCAATACAAGTAATAATTGGGGTCAGCAGATTCATAATAATCAGGTCACTCGTCAAGAGGTTCTACTCTTCAGTCACTGTGTAATATATAACAGTTATTATCTGTGAGATATGGTTTCCTTGTGGAAGCTCATCACTGCCAATCTGACAAAGGGTGAAAGAGCTGGCAGGATTTCTGAGAAATCTTCGGCACAGTAAAGTGACAAGAAGTTATCGACACAACAGTTATAAAGTTACAGGATATGGAAATGTTTTATTTAATTATCCTCACCACCTCCCACCGCCCCCCCCCCCCCCCCCCCCCCCGCCACCCCCGCCACCCCGAAACCCGCTGCCAACCTTCAATGATGACTGAAGCAATGATGTCCTTACAGTGCTTTGCAGAGTTGTGGCATTTCTCATAGTACTTTTTAAACACTTGCATCGTGGTGATGCAGTGTTCATCATCAAACTGTCGCATGGAAGGAATTATATTGTTTTGCATTAAAGAACCGTGCTTGGTAGCTTATTGCATGTGTAGATCACATTAGAGATACTGCCTTCATCATGCTTTTTGCAACTGTCTCCCTATTCCTTATTCAAGCTGAATAGCCAAATAATGATTTATTGCATAATATGTACATCCAAGGTGAGTGTTCAAAGCAAAAGCTTATATCTGAGGCTCAAAAAGACCTGGTGGCTCCAGCATCAAATATGTTCGTGTAGGGAGAATTTATTATGGTTGTTTGTAAATGTGGCTAATCCTCTGTATACTTTTCTATTTTTATATTTTATTTGAAAGATTTTAAAGAAAAGCCAATGCCAACACAACAAGGTATAATACATATGTAGGGCTTTGGGCATTAGAGCCCCCGGTTGGTAACAATAGTTTTCCCTCGGGACAATAATTTTCCACTATGACCCTCCTCTCCAGTCCATATTTACTATAATATATATCTCCCTACTCTTGGTGGGTGGACTATACAGGGAAACCCAGGTAAGTATAATGTAATATAGTATTAACCTTATTTGTTTTCTCTTTTCCTTTACAAAGGTAATTTTTAGATTCCGTTGGATCCACAACAGATGTAACAGGAACCACAAGAACAGCAAGTAAGTATTTCAAAGATTTTATTAAACATACAAGACAAATAACAACATCCAAATATATAATTATTACATGACAATAAAAACCTCATCTGAAGAGCTCTAACCTCTACAGCTCTATTGCTAGCTATTCCACTATCTAACGTAATCCATGACGCATAGCCTCACTTCATCCTATATAATAAATTAACTTACATAGATAGCACAACAATAGCAATAGTATATAAAAGACATACTAGTAATTTACATGGGGGCCTAATAACAGCAGAAATAACAGGGTGAACACTGTAATAGCAGCAATTTACATGGGGGATTAATAGCGGCAACAATAATCACATGAACTGTGATATAGTTACGTGAGCATGGGGGCCACAACCCTTGGATAAATTTCCTCCTCTTCAAAACATAATGGTAATGGGAATGCTGGATTCCACTTGTAAAGGCCTTGGTTATCAAAAAACAACTGTCCTGATCCTGCGCGCTCAGGCTCCCTCCTGAAGTCTGTTCCACTCGTCCCCGGGTACTTGGTTGGGAGGACAAAGAAAAAGAAAATGCACCCGAGTACCCCGCTGGCTTCCCGCAATATATCTCAGTCTTCTAAACGCCCACAGGTAGATTGGAATCGCTACATGACACGCAATTGGATACAAATGTCACCTGACCCTCCCCCAACTTTCATTGCACATTCTACAGTACTAGCACTGCCTTAGAGAATGAAACCTGAAAGGCTAGACTGAGAAACCGATCATAGAATAGAATGGGAAACTTGACATACACAGGTATAGCATGGTACTGTAAGTGGGTTTTCATTTGACGTACGTGCGTACGTCATGAAGTGGTTAACTTTGGCTAGAGCGGGGTGGGCAATCATGAGTATCGCCTCCACGTTAGGGCCCATCAGGTCGCTGGTGCCGCCTCCGTAGTCTCCCAGTAGCTCAAGGATCTCTCTGGGTCACGGCAGTAGTGCGGGAGAGGTCGTGATGCAAAAACAACAACAACAACACTCCTTTATAATTCCCTCATACACTGTCTTTCACTGGGTTCAACGTTCTCCTTCTTTCTCTTGAACCTGGTTCACATTACTCTTTGCGAGAATTATATTCCCTTTCCCCACGAGCCCCAGTCATGTGAATTAATAAATAAGGATTGTTAGCTTGAAGCAATAAGTAGGTTCAAAGTACTTTCCTTAGTTCTCTACCCCATTCATGAATTGTCGAGTACTTATTTACTGATTCTTATGCATTGTTATAGTTTAAGTCCACTGAATCGGCCTGCACTTGCTCCACGCTCCATCTTCCTGCAGTTCTCTGGGGCACTTCCTCCCAAACATATCTTCTTTCCTGTTCTTAGTTCTCCCTTTTTATGGGCTAGGTGAAACAAACTTGTGTCCTAGTGAGATTGATTACCTGGTAACTGATGATGTAATTTGCTTCCTTTTGCTAAATGTGTCTATATAAATAAATACAAATAAAGGAACAGAAAAATAAGTCAAGTGCAAAAAGAAATATACGTGCAGAATTAAATAATAACAAAAATAAAATACACAGCAAATAATGTGGCAATAAAAAATAATCATTGAATTTAAAGTGCAACACTTCAATTAACTAATAATAAGTGCAACCAATAAAAAAAACCCAGCTACAGAAGTGTGTCACTATATATATATATATATATATATATATATATATATATATATATATATATATATATATATATATTACCAGGCCCTCTGTTTAGATACTTGCTCATGGATAAGGATTCAATGACCTCAATTTCTTTTCATTACACTGTAGGTAAATGAGAAGGCTGTTGTTCCATGAAGACGGGGAGGTTGGAAAAAGGTCAGAAATAGATGAAAAGTTTATTGAGCATGAAAGCCAGCCCGTTTCCTGAACGGTTCCATCCCACCACACATGGGTTTTTCACTGGTCACCCACAGTTTTAGTGGATATGCAAATTCCCAGGCTCAAGGCCCATTATTGTTATTGCAAATCTATGCAAATAAAAATCCTCATTTATCTTCACTGCTTGTTCTAGGAAGATGTTGATAAGAATTTGCAATGAAGCAACACAAGGTGGCCTTCCAGCTGGCTGCTTGTGAGTGCAAGCTGCTGTGCGGACAGCAAGCACAGCACACTTTCACTTTTCGACCAGATTGCAAAGCGATGAAAAGAGTAAGAGGCAGGCTGGCTCCGTTTATAAACATCTGTTTTTTAAATCCTTCACGACCAAACAATGGGTTAAATTCTCAAAGCTATTTAATCAAGATTTTATATAAAATTGCACAGGGACCAAAATAAAAGGTTCAAACAAAAGAATAAACACTCGTAGGCTGGGCATTCACCTTCACTACAGAGTTACAACAAACATTTCACAAACTCACCCTAAACTCCTCCAATGAACAAATGATTTGGCTTCCCTTATATACACGTGGTCATTCCCCAATTTGCACTCAATTACCTAATTGGGCATTTCCACATTCCCAAGTAATTATTGGCAGAGCTAGATTTAATCCCACTCCTGCCAAACTTACATTCAAAATGAATTAATTTTTGTTTAACAGAAAACAAACAAAAACATACTATTTACATATGCAGTGCAATATTACCACAGTAATATTGTAGTCTACCTAGAATGGTATTTTCCTCTTGGGCTTCCTTCGAGATGACATTGTTGGCATCTTTCCTTTTCAATAAAATAGTTTCTTCCATCAGCTCAAAGTGTTAACTAACCCTGTCTGTTTTACTACATTTTTGTCCGCGATAAATCTTCCTGATGCTCTATGCCATGGGTTTCTTCACAGACAGGCAGAGAGGAAAGGTGCACAACAATAATCTAATACATTTATTCTCTGTGCATATGGCAGTATGTGATTCAAACACACAATGTTGTGTGGGTACTTTGAAACAGATGTTGTAAATTATTTACTTGCCAAATGACAGGTGACCCAGCAGGCTGCTAAACTACTAAAAATTGCAGTTGCTTTTAAACCATTGTTACTTTTTGCTTTGAGATTATCAAAAAACAGATTCAGCATTCCTATAATATAGGATATTTGATTTAATGCAAGTTCAGCCTTTAATTTTTTTTTTTTTTTTAACAAAGTGGACAATGAGAAAAGTTGTATTGTTTTGGGAGTTTGAGCCCTATTTCCTAACCAGAGTACAATACATCTTTCTTTTAAAGAATTCAGAATACTAGAGATGACAGGTAATCCTGTAAACCAGTTACACCCAGTGAGGAAATAGAACATCCTTTATTTCATCGTTATAGGTGTATTTTTTTTTAAAACACATTTCAAGAAAATGCCTTTTCCGAAAAAATCTACTTAAATTCATCTTCTATCTCAATTCGGCCAATGTCTACAAAAAGATATATGATACCTAGATTAAAATAATTATCCTATTGTTCTATTGTTTGTAAGATAATCAGGTAATATTAACCCAAATGTTAAACATGTGGTTTTCAATTTAAAAAATAATAATTGCCATGCCAATGGTGCAGCTACTGGTTTTCTTTCCTTCTTTTTATAAAGTATCCCTGTAATTGTTGCTCCTGTTTCAAGATAAATGTCAAACACTTAACCATAGTCTGTCCAGTCAGCTAGTACATCTTTGACCCTGGCTTGAATTTATTTTATGGGATAAGACTGCTGTAATGGACTATCAATTTAAGTACCTGCCTAGTGTACATTTTCAAACCATAAACTACAAGCTATGTATTAAACACAGTGTTCTAATCCGTTGACTCCCATTTACTTAGTTGGGTCCAGGTGTAGTTAACATCTTTAATGCTTAACCTTAATTTGCAGATTAATTTAGTTCAAGTTCAATAGCATGTTTTTAGACATGCGGTTTATCCGTGCGCTACATACATCCAATTTTAGCAGTTGTTCTACATTAGTTCAGTATCTATTGGATTTATATTACTAGCACTATTTGGCTTTATTTGTGTGTGTTAAGAAAGAAAGACAAAAACACAGGGTTTCTAGAACAAAAGGTCAGACTTTTAAAGAAAAGCAAAAGCTTAATTACTGTTTAGTGACTGGATTGTTTTTGGGTGAATTGCTGGTTTAATGGGTTCCCCCAAGTAGATGATATATGGCCTACATCAGAAAAAGACATCTTCACTGTAGAAGTAGCTCTTTCGCTGACTGGTAAGACATCTGTCTCTGTGGCGTGAAGTTCACAGTTCACATCCAGCTCTTGCTTCTCCATTTAAAGAAATGGGCTTGTAACAAGGAGGTCCCCGGTTCAAATCCCACCTCAACCACTGACTCATTGTGTGACCCTGAGGAAGTCACTTAACCTCCTTGTGCTCCGTCTTTCGGGTGAGACGTAGTTGTAAGTGACTCTGCAGCTGATGCATAGTTCACACACCCTAGTCTCTGTAAGTCACCTTGGATAAAGGCGTCTGCTAAATAAACAAATAATAATAAAGTTTTATCCTACTTTGAACTTGAAAAGTCATTTGAGACAATGGTATAGAAATGACAGCTACTGTCTGACATTAAGGCGTGGACAGGCTTCTGTTAGATCATTTTAGTGAACAACAAAACTGTTTAACCTAGCTATTAGTATGAAGAGGATTATAAAATGCAACTATTTAAAAAATGATATTAAGGTCATTCATCTTATCAAAAATCAAAATATCAAAATGATTATCAAGCTCAATCACAATAATTTAACATGCTTTTTAAAAGCTTTCTTCTTTTTATTTAAGCCGTGTGTCCCTTTTGCCATCACATTTGGACCAATTGTTCTTATTGAGTTTATGATTAAGTTTGACAAGCAATTTCAGAGGATATAATTGCCTGTGATATATTAATTATTTAGATGACATCTCATATGATGGAAGAGCATAGAGCATAGTGCAAAAAACACTGAATTAACAAATAAAATTATGAAAATGAATGTGCTACTTCAGTGTGGGAAACTAGTAGCAAATAATTACAAAACAATATAACACTGAAAACAGAGAAAGCATCAACGTAGTCAAGGAGGACTTGTGTACGCAGTGCACAGCAATATGATGTGCAGACAACAAGGCAGACTTGTTTCTGAAAACTGGTAGTGAAAGTAATTGCATTCTAGTACTCTTTTGGTGGGTGCGCTGCTTGCATAGATCTGTAGCCCACTTGAACTCACTGGCAGAAGAATATTAAATGCCTTTCAGGCGTACCCCTCGGTCTCTTCTTCATTTTCTTCACACATTGCTCTCGTAATGCACTTTCTCCAGTTGTGGGATTTGTATCTTGTGCAGAAATAAAAGATGCATAAACACTGAGTAAACAAGTTCCTCACTTCTCAATATATTTAATTTAAGGCAATAAACTGTCATGTGACTAAAAAAAGTGGCTTCACACAGGGTTTTATTCTTTGTCCAATTCAATTGCTGCTAACATTTACCAGTATAAATGCCCATTTTCCAGCACAGAAAGATAAAGAATGTAGATTACAAAATTGTGACATGGAACACAAGAATAAGAGCATGACTTGGGGTTAAACAGGGAGATTCACAGATATTATTGGCAGGACAGAATGGGGGAGGAGCCCAAGTAACTTGTCTAATGCCACATTCTTTTCAAATCCTATGTAGCACCACTTATACAAATGTGTTAGTTTTAAGTCATCTTGTTCTACTTTGCATCCATCTTTAAACAAATTCAGTCTTCAGTCCCCTTCCCTGCCCCCCCTTCTCCTCATTTCTCCTCCCTCGGACCACCCAGCAGTATTCACGAAATTTAGGTCCCTCTTCTCTACAGTTGGTGTTCCCCTCTCAGTTCTGCGATGACTTAATATCCTACCCCCCATTCATTCCATATTGGTGCAGCAACTTCAGCAGCCAAAAGTAATGTTAACCAGCATTTAATCAAAAGTGGCATATAGTTATGGATGTATATGTATTGTTTTCTTCATGGTAAAAAAAATGGCTTATTCACATAATTTCACAGTCTAAAAATATGTATTTCAAGATTGTTCACAGTTAAACATAATATTTATTTCTTCTGTATAGGTGCAGCAACCTCAGCTGCCAAAGTCAATGTCAACAGGTCTTCCTTTGCAGTGGAATCTCATGTTCGTTCCTATCCATGATATATCTTTGCCCAACAGAGTATTGCCACTATGCCCAGAGTAGGGGCCATCAAACTAACGGGACCACCAGAGGTTTCCTCCCACCTAGAATTTTTTCCTCTCCAGTGACGCAGCTCCCTGCTTTGTTTCATACAGTAAATATGCATATGGTTTGTACATTAATATATCAATATTCAATTGATATACTAATGGTGCCAAGGAGAACATCCGCTGCGATGTAGATGAAATTATGTGGCCAGACAGAGTTGAGCGGCATCCTGATGCAGAATGAAAATCGTGCAACTGTTTTGATGTTTCTGTTAACTGTTTTGATGTTTCTGTTAACTATTTTGATGTTTCGGTTAACTGTTTTGAGAATTGTGCTAATAGTATCAGTAACTGTGCTTTAGAGAAAAACTGTAATTCTTGTGGTTGACCTAAAGTTGGGATCTTTACCTGTTTTAATGGTACACTCCGAATCAGAGTCTCTGATAACCAACACGTATTTTAAATGTTCGTAGTCACACACACACACACATCTCCTGCACAATTTGCTGATTTCAGTCAGTCGTCCTTGTGATGCAATGAAGAGAACATTCGCGACTTCTATTACAAACTACAGTACTACTTTAAGAAGTCTAACAAAAGTATAAATCAAGTTGTACACATTTATTTAAAATAAAAAATAAAAACCACTGGTAAGTAATGTTATGAACTATTTATGTATCTGCTTTGCTTGTTTTTTTCTCACAACTTACAGTATCAGAGCTGCTGTTACGAACTGCTAGTTTACATTACGTGGATGTAGGTTGTGTGAACCTAACTTTCCCATGATACTAACTCCTACTGTATAGGGCTCTATGTACTAATATTACTTACGTGTTTGTAAATACTGCGAATTCGTAGCCTCCGTCCTTCGTAGAATTTCTGCGTGCAATTTACTAAGCAGCTCTTTTTCGTGAATAACTATCGTAATTTCACCGCAAGTTTACGAACAGCATAAATAACTGCTCACTATACAGGAGAGATCGGAGTTTGCATCTCATTATAAATAGATTCGCAATGCAGCAAGTCATAAGGACATAAGAACATAAGAAAGTTTACAAACGAGAGGAGGCCATTCAGCCCATCTTGCTCGTTTGGTTGTTAGTAGCTTATTGATCCCAGAATCTCATCAAGCAGCTTCTTGAAGGATCCCAGGGTGTCAGCTTCAACAACATTATTGGGGAGTTGGTTCCAGACCCTCACAATTCTCTGTGTAAAAAAGTGCCTCCTATTTTCTGTTTTGAATGCCCCTTTATCTAATCTCCATTTGTGACCCCTGGTCCTTGTTTCTTTTTTCAGGTCAAAGAAGTCCCCTGGGTCGACATTGTCTATACCTTTTAGGATTTTGAATGTTTGAATCAGATCGCCGCGTAGTCTTCTTTGTTCAAGACTGAATAGATTCAATTCTTTTAGCCTGTCTGCATATGACATGCCTTTTAAACCCGGGATAATTCTGGTTGCTCTTCTTTGCACTCTTTCTAGAGCAGCAATATCCTTTTTGTAACGAGGTGACCAGAACTGAACACAATATTCTAGGTGAGGTCTTACTAATGCATTGTAAAGTTTTAACATTACTTCCCTTGATTTAAATTCAACACTTTTCACTATATATCCAAGCATCTTGTTGGCCTTTTTTATAGCTTCCCCACATTGTCTAGATGAAGACATTTCTGAGTCAACATAAACTCCTAGGTCTTTTTCATAGTTCCCTTCTTCAATTTCAGTATCTCCCATATGATATTTATAACGCACATTTTTATTGCCTGTGTGTAATACTTTACACTTTTCTCTATTAAATTTCATTTGCCATGTGTCTGCCCAGTTCTGAATGCTGTCTAGATCATTTTGAATCACCTTTGCTGCTGCAACAGTGTTTGCCACTCCTCCTATTTTTGTGTCGTCTGCAAATTTAACGAGTTTGCTTACTATACCAGAATCTAAATCATTAATGTAGATTAGGAATAGCAGAGGACCTAATACTGATCCCTGTGGTACACCACTGGTTACCTCGCTCCATTTTGAGGTTTCTCTTCTAATCAGTACTTCCTGTTTTCTACATGTTAACCACTCCCTAATCCATGTGCATGCATTTCCTTGAATCCCTACTGCGTTTAGTTTGAGAATTAATCTTTTATGCAGGACTTTGTCAAAAGCTTTCTGGAAATCTAAATAAACCATGTCGTATGCTTTGCAATTATCCATTTTCAATGTTGTATCCTCAAAAAAGTCAAGTAGGTTAGTTAGACACGATCTCCCTTTCCTAAAACCATGCTGACTGTCTCCCAGGATATTGTTACCATATACTGTAGGTAATTTTCCATTTTGGATCTTATTATAGTTTCCATAAGTTTACGTATAATAGAAGTCAGGCTTATTGGTCTGTAGTTACCTGGTTCGGTTTTGTCTCCCTTTTTGTGGCTCGATATTACGTTTGCTATTTTCCAGTCTGTCGGTACAAACCCTGTGTCAAGAGACTGTTGCATGATCTTGGTTAGCGGTTTGTTAATAACTTCTTTCATTTCTTTGAGTACTATTGGGAGGATCTCATCCGGCCCAGGGGATTTGTTTATTTTAAGAGCTCCTAGTCCCTTTAACACTTCTGCCTCTGTTATGCTAAAGTTATTTAAAATTGGATAGGAACAGGTCGACATGTCGGGCATGTTGCCCGTGTCCTCCTTTGTAAAAAACCTGTGAAAAGTAATCATTTAATATATTTGCTATATTTTTTTCTTCATCTATGATTTTGCCATTTGTGTCTCTTAGACATTTAACATCCTCTTTGAATGTTCTCTTGCTGTTATAATATTGGAAAAACATTTTGGAATTGGTTTTAGCCCCCTTAGCAATATTGATTTCTATCTCTCTCTTGGCCTTTCTAACATCCTTTTTGACTTGTGTTTGCAGTCCCAAGTACTCTTTCTGTGTACTTTGTTTTTGGTCCCTTTTAAACGCTCTGTAATGTGCCTTTTTTCGCTGAATATTTTTTTTAATTGATCTATTAAACCATTTTGGCCATTTTGTTTTAGATTTAGATTTGTCTACTTTTGGGATGTAATTGTTTTGCACACCTAGTACTACATTTTTAAAAAACAGCCATCCTTTTTCTGTGGATGTTTTCTCTATTTTACTCCAATCTACTTCTGTTAATCTCTGTTTCATACCTTCATAGTTTGCTTTTCTAAAATTGTAAACCTTAGCTTTAATCATTACTTTTGGGGTTTTAAAAAATACTTCAAATGAGACCATGTTGTGGTCTGAGTTTGCCAATGGCTCTCTGACCTCTGTTTTAGTTATTCTGTCTTCATTATTTGAAAAGACTAAATCAAGGCATGCCTCCCCTCTAGTCGGTGCCTTGACAAATTGCGTTAGGAAGCAGTCATTTGTCATTTCCACCATTTCAATTTTGTCCGTCGTGCCCCCCATCGGGTTTTCCCATTTTATATGGGGGAAGTTGAAATCCACCATTAGTATGGCTTCTCCTTTTCTACACGCATTTCGAATGTCATTGTATAACAGATTATTTTGCTCAGCGCCTGAATTTGGCGGTCTATAGCATGCTCCTATTATTATGCCCTTTGAATTTGTGTCCATTATTCTGACCCATATTGATTCTGCATTGTTTTCTTTGTCCTGATTTAACACCTGGGCTTTAAGACTATTTCTTATGTATAGCGCTACCCCTCCGAACTTCTGGAAGTAAAGTAAACATTACAATGTAATACTAGTGTAGCGCAAACAGACCCTGGGCACAGCAAAAACAAACCAAAATGTAATCTAAATGAAAGGGTCTCCAAAAGCGGAAAGATTAATAAAACTAAGCTTGTTTCTACATATAGAAGTTTAACATGGTACATATGCACGGTAATTCTGCACCCTAACCATGCTTCCCTACATGCTTTCAGTCTATGTATATTTTAGTTGTGTAAAGGAAATAAGTACAGTAGCCTACATACAGCAGGCTACAGAGCAAAATACTTTTCACTGTGTTTCATTTGTCTATGCACTATGTCAGTAACTTTACTTTCTAACAGGTACTGTACAGTATTATTGTTCAGCCAACACATGCCCCCAGCTGTGCTGTAGGAGGCACTGCACTGTGCTCCGACTGTAGGCAATTTGAGAAAATACTGAATATGTGTGAGCTCTGTCCAGTTGTTCGGCTTGGATTTTGGTTTCAGAGCTTTAGTTTCTTGCACTGTCCATGTAATTTAGGGTTACCATGTGTGGCAAAGTGACTGCTGAGTAGAAACAGGTGCAGAGGTGATGCAGTGCAGGAATAATCACACAAAAGGAAACTGTAATCCGGTTTGGAAAAGGGGTCTTTATTTTGTAAAACTCCCGGTCTGGCGACCAAACAATAATCCTCTGGCAATACATACCAATGTGTAAAGCACGGAAGGAAACGATAATAATGGTTTGCAAAACCAAATAATAATAACACGTTATCCGCCCCACAATAATACTAAACACGGTCACCAGTCCGGGTGCGTGCAGTAGTACTCGTGGTGGGTGATAACAATAAACAGTGACTGTGGTGTTGTTGTTCTGGGTAGTGCTGGCCCAAGGCGACAGCTCCGGAGACGTGTTAGCCATCTAGTGAATTTACAAACAAAAGACAATTACTAACAGTGCTACAAACAAACAAAACACTCACAAACTCTTTGTTTTTAACAATTGTGTTTGGGAACTCTCCTGGTCCTTCCAGTTCCGTACTTCTCTGAACCAAGCGAAGGAAAATATTTACGATCCTCCATCCTCTTTATGCTATCACGCATGACCCCTTGGTAAACGATTGCAGCTGTCTCTACTGTCTGCAGCTGCTACGTCATTTCCCTTCCGGGTCAATACGTTCCTGCAATGGAGTCTTACCTTCTTCCAGACTGACCGACTTCCCGGCCCGGGGAAAGAACTGTCAGGCCAGCCCGTCCAAAGCCTTCCCCTTTCGCTGCTTAGCACCCTCACAGGTCAGGAGGGAGATTTACAACCAAAACTCATTATATTTCTGTCACACATGTTTGCAGAGTGAAACACTTTTCTTTTCTTTTCTTCAATTCACTGAAGCCACACTAACTCCAAAGCAGTTAAAATAACAGTATATAATAATACAATAATACAGTAACTTAAAAAATGTAACAGCGGGTGTGTGTATTGCAGATGATAACAACTACGTATTTTCTTTATATTGTCATCTCATAACATGTTAAATGTACAAAGCCAGATTAAAAACAATAGAGCCGCTATTACCATTTAAACATGATAAACACAGAATCAGAATGATTAAACAAAATAATCCATAACATTGTTTATTTTATTTTCGAATGGTGCTAAACACAACCAAATAATTATTAATAACCATTACTCTGCTATTATCTTGCTGAGCACACCAATGCAGTTTTGTACTTAAAAAAAAAAGGGATGATTTCACAATTTTACTGTTTCTTACGGGACAAAAAATTAAGGCTATTTTTGCTCTACTTGCTTTCAAACTGCGCGTAAAATGTTTACTTCCGAGTGGTGTTACCTGTATAGTTCGTTTTGATTATGTGACGCATCTTGTGGTTTCTGTTTGATATTTTTCCTACCAAAAAGCAATTTGAAGGAGCAGCATATCACAGTCTATCATTCTACAGCCAAGTAATAAAGTTGTATGCTTTATGTAAGTTTACAAAAAAACACACTTAAATATCAAATAAACCTAAACAAGTATTTTTTTGCCATAGCTATTTAATATAGACTATTAATAAACTTTTTTTGGGGGGGGATGGTAAAGTAACTAAATGCACGCAAATGTTTAAACAGGAAGTTTCACATACGACAGTCGTAATGAAACTACCGCAGCAGGGAGTGAAAATGACTTTAATCCATCGTGGGTAAGTTTACGTAGTCACAAAAACCTACAAAAAGTCAAGATACGAAAGAAAAATCAATGATACATAGAGACCATAATGTGTAACTTATAACCTCAGTGGACTGCAGAATATGTATTGCATGTTATTGGTACTTCACTTTCAGTCTGCTCAGATAACACAATCTTCTGACTTGCCATATTTTTCACCATGTCTCTGTAGTTAATACATTAACTATATCAGAAAGATGTGTGTGTTTTCTCTTTCTAATACAGACACACAAGGAGAGAAACAGTCCATAATAACAGGAAATAGAGCAACATGACAATGTAAGCAGATACTTCCATGTTAACGCATCACCACATTTTCATATACATTGGGTTTGAGTGACCTGTCTTATACCATTATACAGTACTAATTGTAACTGATAGCTTTTTAATTGCATATATAACTGGATGTCTACTGTGTTTACATGAGATGTACGATTTATAATTAAAGAGGCTCAAGTATCTATCCATGATAAGTGTGTCTAATGTGGCAACAAACACCCCTGTAATTTCCACACATCCTAATAAAGGATTTTGTCTTGTTTAAAAAAAAAGAGAGAGAGAGAGAGAGAGAGAGAGAGAGAGAGAGAGAGAGAGAGAGAGAGAGAGATATGGTGTAAGACCTCTGTGAAAACATTAACAACATATCTGAAATTGTTAGTAGCACCTTGGATTATAAGGCATAAGTAGCTATGTAATTACATTGTAATAACCAAGGGGTATTTGACATATCATTTCCAGGTTTAGTAACGATTGAAGCATGGTACTCTTTTATACAGAGCCTCAGTTGTCATGAAAGGCACATTGAACCAAAGCATTTTTTATACCAAAATATATTTTATACAACAGACCTTGCAATATCATTGATTGTTTAGCAAAGCTAACCAGAACTTTTTACAATAAAATAATCACAACAAAATGTTTCAGCAATTTCGTAGATGCATTTCACAGCAAAACTACCATTATAATAGTACTAATATTAAATTACTAATTTTTTTCTTAATGCATTTTTTGGTTTACTTTTGCAAAACATGGGTATATTCACAATGTGTATTGTTTAATAATATTAAGACAATTTACAATTTGCATATTTGAGGCAAACTGATGCAGGCATGAACACATGTATGAACATATACCTATGCATGATAAGTGCACTGTAAATCACACACAGTAATAGTGCCATACATTGTTCCCTCTTATTTACAACAAAATTAGTTTGTGCTGGCAATTATTGTATTAAAGCTAGCCCTTTGACTTTTACTCAGAACTGGATTTCTTGAACCACAGAACATTGGTTTGACATTTATAAGAAATTGAAAATGTTAATTTAAATCCCATTGCATTTACATCTAGATTAGACAAAAAATCTGTTGCGGCACAACCAGCAGTCACCATCTGTAATTACAGACATTTTACTCTCATTAGTAATAATGCCTATTTAGAACACCCAGATGGGGGCATGATAAAAACTGACAGACCTATACCTCTGTGCAGGATCTGTAACCGGCAGCCAGGCTGTTACCATAGCGATTGAAAGCCTTTAGTCTTAGGGAGGGGCATAGACAAAAGTCCCAGAGGAACCTTTGGCCTTTTACTGGCAAGTTGTAACATCAGCGCTCTGCCTCCTCTGGGTCTGTAGTCTACTGACAGCTACCATCAAAGGCACATCAAACCAGCTGTCACCCACTGAAGGCCATTTGTAGGGATGGGTTAGAAATACTGAACGACTGAAGGTTTGAACGATGGCATTTTCTAAGAACCCATGAGCCCCTTTTGTTTTTAAATCCAGGCAGCAATTCCTTTGTGTGTGGCTTTTTAACAATAATTATTATGTCACGTCCCACTGGTAAGTAGTATTCTTTATAATTTTGAGTGTAGTGTGATTAAGTTTATCAAGTTTCACACATTTCTGAACATACTATATAACTCCAAATACATTAGAAGCAGCCACAAAACACTTTAAAGAGGTGTCCTAATTATTAAGGGATGACAGGCAACACAGTAATTTTAGTTTGAAAAAATGCTCTTATTTTCTTATTCTGACAAATGCTAATTTTGTAAAATCTGTGTGTGCTCAGGATCCTTGGCAAAATGGTTCCGTTATTCATCACCTTTCTTTACATCAGCGCTCTGGGACTTATATGCCTGGTGGTGTAGGGTTTGTTGAAATACAGGACATGCTTAAATGGCATATATATTACAGATCATATACAATAAAATACCATATTATTATTATTTATTAGCAGACACTCTTACCCAGGGCAACTTACAATTGTTACAAAATATGACGTTATTTTTTCATACAATTATGTTATTTTTTACATACAATTACCCATTTATACAGTTGGGTTTTTACTGGTGCAATCTAGGTAAAGTACCTTGCTCAAGGGTACAGCAAAAGTGTCACCCACCTGGGATTGAACCCCAGAGTCCAGAGCCCAGAGCCCTAACCATTACTCCACACTGCTGCACTATATACTGTATATATGTGTGTGTGTGTGTGTGTGTGTGTGTGTGTGTGTGTGTGTGTGTGTGTGTGTGTGTGTGTGTGTGTGTGTGTGTGTGTGTGTGTGTGTGTGTGTGTGTGTGTGTGTGTGTGTTAATATCGTCAGTCTCCATCATAACCTTATCAGCAAAGGCAATGCAATGGCTTTGGAACAGATTTGGTACAGACAGGTGTTAATTTGTGGCGAATCACACCAGATCCCAGATCCGATACCTTTTTGTCTGACAAGCAAGATTTAAACAGTTTTCAAATGATATATATATATATATATATATATATATATATATATCTCAGTATGTCAGTCTGAGAATGACAAGAGCATTATTCCCTGCAATATTAGATTCTGACCATTAGAGGTGTCTGGTTCTTACCGAGTCAGAGCAGTGAGGTGGGATTGACTAATTAATGACATGATGGTAATTGGTTAACCAACTAAGAACACCTGGATAAAAAGGTTCTGAATGAGCCTCGTGTGGGTTGTGTAGGAGAGCTTTGGAAGCAAGAACAAGAAAACACAAACAAAACAAAGAGAGGAGAACAGATAAAAAAATAAGATCAAGGCTAGGTCAAGGGTGTGGAGGAAGACCTGACCGAAAGTGGTGCGGTGTAGGGATGACAAGCACTACTCTCTAATGCAGGGAAACATATTTGTTTGAGTTATGAGTTTTTGTGTCAGGGAAACGAATTAGCCGTCCTGACTTTATAAAGGGAAAAGGAACAAGTATAGATAGTACTCCGAACGGAGTTAGGTATTTTTTTGTTTGTTTGATTTGCTTTCCTTGTATTTGTGAAAAATAACCTTGCCTTGTGGAACTAATTAAAAATACCTGTGGGTTTGAACTTCAACTGCACTCCAGTAATGTATTATACCAGCCACGAGCCCCTCACCACAATGCACAATAAATGAATTGGATGGCACAAGTGTAATGTAACAATTTATTTTACAACGGAAGGTCTATGAGTAAGAAAATGACTTTTTTGCACCCCAAATGGCGAAAAACCAAACACAACTAGCACTTATTATTATTATTATTATTTATTTCTTAGCAGACGCCCTTATCCAGGGCGACTTACAATCGTAAGCAAATACATTTCAAGTGTTACAATACAAGTAATACAATAAGAGCAAGAAATACAATAACTTTTGTTCAAGCAAAGTACAAGTGTGACAAACCACAATTCAATAATACAGCAGATAATAGTGATAGTTACATCAGGATATGATTAAATAGTGATAGTTACATCAGGATGTGATTAAATACAAAGTACTACAGGTTAAACACTTGGCAGATTACAGTATTCTGAAGTACAGGATTAAATGCAGTAAAATAGGGGGCAGATAAGAGCAAAATAAAGCACATTTACATGAAGGGTGATAGTGTCCCAGGATACAAACAGAGGAGTTCTACAGGTGCTCTTTGAAGAGGTGAGTCTTGAGGAGGCGCCGGAATGTGGTCAGGGACTGGGCAGTCCTGACATCTGTAGGAAGGTCATTCCACCACTGCGGAGCAAGGGTGGAGAAGGAGCGGGCTCTGGAGGCAGGGGAGCGTAGCGGAGGTAGAGCTAGTCTTCTAGTGCAGGCGGAGCGGAGAGGTCGAGTGGGGGTGTAGGGAGAGATGAGGGTCTGGAGGTAGCTGGGTGCAGTCTGGTCAAGGCATCTGTAGGCTAGTACAAGAGTCTTGAACTGGATGCGAGCGGTGATCGGGAGCCAGTGGAGCGAGCGGAGTAGTGGAGTAGTGTGGGCGAAGCGAGGCAGAGAGAACACCAGGCGGGCAGCAGAGTTCTGGATGAGCTGGAGCGGACGGGTGGCGGACGCAGGGAGGCCAGCCAGGAGGGAGTTGCAGTAGTCTAGGCGGGAGAGTACCAGGGCCTGGACCAGGAGCTGGGTAGCATAGTTGGTGAGGAAGGGTCGGATTCTTCGGATGTTGCTCAGGAAGAATCGGCAAGTGCGTGCCACAGTGGAGATGTGCTGGGAATAAGAGAGGTAGGGGTCCAGGGTGACTCCAAGGTTCTTAGCTGAGGAAGAGGGAGAGAGTGTGGTAGATTCCAGAGGAACAGAGATAGAGAGATCAGAGGAGGGGGAGGAGGAGGGAAAGAAAAGGAGGTCAGATTTAGAGAGGTTGAGTTTGAGGTGATGCAAGTGCGTCCAGGAGGAAATAGCAGACAGACAGGTAGAGATACGGGAGGAGATGGTGGAGTCAGAGGTGGGGAAGGAGAGGAAAATCTGAGCATCATCAGCATAGAAATGGTATGAGAAACCATAGGATGCGATGAGGGGGCCCAGGGAGCGGGTGTAGAGAGAGAACAGGAGAGGACCCAAGACTGACCCTTGGGGGACTCCAGTTAAGAGAGGGTGAGGTGTGGAGGTTGCTCCACGCCAGGTTATCTGGTAAGTGCGGTTGGAGAGGTAGGAGGAGAACCAGGCCAGAGCAGTGCCAGAGATCCCCAGGTCAGCAAGAGATGATAGTAGAATAGAGTGATCAACAGTGTCAAAGGCAGCAGAGAGGTCGAGGAGAATTAGGACAGAGGAGAGAGAGGCAGCTCGGGCAGACTTTAGTGAGTTGGTGACAGACAGGAGGACGGTTTCAGTGGAGTGAGCAGAGCGGAAGCCAGATTGGAGAGGGTCAAGCAGAGAGTGGTTGGACAGGAAAGCAGAGAGCTGGCGGTGTACAGTCCGCTCGAGGGTTTTGGAGAGGAAGGGTAGGACGGAGACAGGACGGTAGCTCTGGAGGGAGGTGGGGTCGAGGGTAGGTTTTTTGAGGAGGGGAGTGATAGAGGCTTTTTTGAAGGCAGAGGGAAAGATACCAGAAACTAGAGAGGTGTTGAGGAGGGAGGAGATGAAGGGGAGTAGAGCAGGAGCAGCAGCTTGAAAGAGGTGAGTGGGGAGGGGGTCCAAGGCACACGTGGTGGGTTTGTGACCCTGGAGCAGGGAGGAGAGGTCAGAGTCTGAGAGGGGCAAGAAGGTGGAGAAGGAGGGTGAGTTAGTAGGGGTTGCAGTGGGTGTAGGAGTTGGAGCGGGAGGGGGTGCGGGGGAGGGAGAGGTGTGATCACTCCTGTTCGTCAGTCCTCCACTGGTATTGTTCAGACCTAAAGATTATGTTAAAACATGGCTAGGCAAAGTTCGGAATGCAGCTACCGACACCAATAATAAGGCATGAAACCTGCAAGCGGATGAGAACTTGAAGCATATACGAGAGCTACTGTAAATCAAGGTCAGTACATTAGGTCTAGAAAAAAAAAACTCTATCCTTCCTTAATTATAAGATCTGGTACCTTTTTTGTTTACAAATTAACCCCTGGGCAGAGATATAGCACAGTACTGGTATAGTATTAAAGAACTGTAATGAGAATCAGTGTGTTTTAGTTCATTCAACATGGTTCAAAACAACTGTAACACTAATTCAGAATTTAATCTGAATATTGCATTTTGTAATAACTGGCTAATTAACTTCATAATGACAAATCTAAACAATTCCATCCAATAAATCATTAACATGATGCAAAGCTTCATTATGAACATACAATTTTAATATATTTATGTTTGTTTTGGATGATATACCGTACAAACACAAAAGGGATACCACTGATCGTATCTCAGAGACATGCAATTGAATTCTTCACTGTATTCAGTTTGTAACAGTTAGCAGGTTGGTCTTGAGTCAAAAGAAACAACATAATTACTGAATTGCACTGTGAATCATTAGCAGCAGATACTTTTCTTCTGAGGGATCTAGCACAATCTGTTCAAATAAGAATTGTTTTAATGATGTGAATGACTTAAGCAAGAAATAAAGCAAGGCACTGTAACAAAGAGTCTGCCCACGCTCAGATTTTAATTAAATGCCTTTTGTCAACATTTCACCACTACTGTATCACTGTTCTAGATTCTTTCTTCCCGCACCTTGTGACCAGCTCTCAAGCACATCTATTTTCTGTCTCAAAGAAATGCTAGTCTTTAGGCTCCCCATTACGTTATTGCTCTCAAACTGTGCATGCTTGCTAACTCAGGCTCTTAAATCACATCTCAATAAATGGCAGAGAAATTTGCTATTTCATGCGTTTGCCAGCAAAGTGCACAGTATTTTCAAATGTGTGTGTTGTGCTTGCATCTAAAAGGTTTTTCATTAATATTTCAATGTGTGTGTGCACATGCATTTGCAATTTCTAACAATTAATATGCAGGCTTAAGGGATGGTTTATTGAGTGAAATACAATATTTAGTCACTGGGTGGGACTGTTTAAGTTACTTATAAGTTAAATAATATGTCAAAATCAAATTTGTATGCACCTCTGTACAGTGCATTTACACTTAGCTACAGCTTCTGTTTGTTGGCAGATCTGCTTATCTGAGGTATATATTTGTATTTGTAATTCATTTAGAACAATTTGTAGATTTTATTTTTCACTCTGACATTATGGACTTTTTTGTGTTGATCAGTGGCAAAAACTCCTAATTAAATCCATTTTGATTCCATGTTGTAACACAATAAAATGTGGAAAAGTCCAAGGGGGGTGAATACTTTTGAGAGCCACTGTACTTATGTAGCTAGTGTCGCCACATGTTTTTGACTGCTGAAGACCATATTAGCTCTGCTCTAACATCTATTTTGTAATCTGTCACAATGAGATGGATCCACTGGCTGAATAAAGTACTTACCCTGCACCCAGATATCCTGATGCCGCTCCTATTATATTAATACAATGACAAGAATGTGTTAAATATTTAGTACTGATATTGCTGAAAACCTCCAACTGCCATGCGGTTCACTAAAAGGCCACATGCCAGACAGTCTTTAATTTCAACAGCACTTAGATCAGAGGCTTTCTGAAGAACATTATGAAATGGCTTTACATGACAAGGGAATCATCCCCAGTTCAAGAAAAAAGATGAGAGTATTTCAAATTTTAAAATCCATTATCCTTTTATATCTATAACTATATATGTGTCAAAGGGCTACCTCTTTTTAAGAATGCTATCTCATGAATTCTTTATATATAAGACCCCTTAAGCCAAAGCTAGCCCTGAGACATGTACAAATATTTTAAAGAACACTGTATGCAAAAACCTTTTTTTGATAAATCAATGAAATATGTAGGAAATTCACTTTCTGCCTTTTTTTCCTAACTGCTTGTCAGGTATAAGAAGGATACTGTAGTTGTTCTTTATTGGAGTCACTAGAATAATCAAAATCATGTTTGCTGTTTAGGTTTTTCTATTGGGATGTATAACATTAAAGAAATTGTATGTTTAGAATATTAAGTACATATTCAATACTCTTAAGAGATGTATAAGTGTTATTATTACACCAATCTAATATAAGAATATCATAATACAAAATATTGCGTGGCTCCCAACTAATTTTACTTTTCTTGACTATTCTTAAATATTTTTTTCAGTGTATATTAAAGCCACACACTATATTTCAAAGTTTCCCAATGCAAAATGAGTGCATCTCCTTATTATATGGTATGGGTATTTGGGAAGCAAAACTGGACTTAAATCTGCACAATTGGACACATTTGCATACATTGCAGACTCATTTCTCTATGTTTTTGGACGGTCAGGGTAGGATGGCATCAGAGACATAAAGAGTGGAGGTCAGCAGAAAAAGGCCAGATGCATGCTCCTGTCGGGTGCCTCAGGACATTCTTCATCCTGCAAGTCAACACAAGTGCAACAGTGCGTAACTGTCAGTCTGTCAGAATAACCAGGAGCCATGGGCATTCTGGAAACAACTTGAACATTTCAAACCAAGATCACTATTGGAGTTGGCAACAAAAAAGAAACAAGCACACTAGGAACCTGCTGACAGACGTCCCTATTTACACAGCATAAGCGGATAAGAAAAAAAACAAACTGCATTGTACATTAATTCTAAATACACGTGGCTTGTGACAATTTGGGACAAAAATATCCTAGACTGCAACTGTAACAGGGAAACCAAGGACCAAGATTATTTAAGCGGTGTGAAACATCCCTGAATTGAATGGTTATAGATATGGGAATGCATTTAAAGGATTGTGAAAATGCACCATAACCAAAATATTGAAAAAAGGAATGAGCCAGCTGTATCAACCAGAACAGTGCACATCATTCCACATAAAGGATGGGTTTATCAATTGCTGAGGTTGTGACACACTACTTTTACCACAACCTTTATAATCGGTGTAGCCAAGCCCTTTATCACAGGAGATACATAAGAGAAAGCACAAGATCAAATAATAACTAGATGGCACTGGTTAAGGTAACAGATGATGCAGGGTAGTACACTTCATTTTATACAGTGGCTCTCAAAAGTATTCACCCCCCTTGGACTTTTCCACATTTTATTGTGTTACAACATGGAATCAAAATGGATTCAATTAGGAGTTTTTGCCACTGATCAACACAAAACAAGTCCATAATGTCAAAGTGAAAAATAAAATCTACAAATTGTTCTAAATGAAATACAAATATAAAACAGAAAATAATTGATTGCAAAAGTATTCACCCCCTTTGCTATGACACACCTAAATAAGCTCTTGTGCAACCAATTGTCTTTAGAAGTCACATAATTAGTTGAATGGAGTCCACCTGTGTGCAATTAAGGTGTTTCACGTGATTTCAGGTTAAATACACCTGTCTCTGGGAGGTCCCACAGTTGGTTAGTATATTTCCTAACAAAAACTACATCATGAAGACAAAGGAACATTCAAAGCAAATCCGGAATATGGTTCTTCAAAAGCACCATTCAGGGGTTGGATATTAGAACATTTCCAAGGCATTGAATATCCCCCAGAGCACAGTAAAGTCTATTATTAAGAAATGGAAAAGAATATGGCACAACTATGAATCTGTCTAGAACAGGCCGTCCTAAAAAACTGAGTATCCGGGCGAGAATTGCACTAGTCAGGGAGGCCACCAAGAGGCCTATGGCAACTCTAAAGGAGTTACAGTGTTCCACGGCTGAGCTGGGAGACACTGTGCATACGGCAACAATAGCCCGGGTGCTTCACAAAACTGGCCTTTATGGGAGAGTGGCAAAAAGAAAGTCATTGTTGAAAAAAACTCGCTTCAAATCTAGGCTAGAGTTTGCCAGAAGGCATGTGGGAGACTCTGAGACCAAGTGGAAGAAGTTTCTATGGTCTGATGAGACCAAAATAGAGCTTTTTGGCCTCAACGCTAAGCGCTATGTTTGGCGCAAGCCTAACACCGCACATCATCCTAAGAACACCATCCCTACCGTGAAGCATGGTGGTGGCAGCATCATGCTATGGGGATGCTTCTCTGCATCAGGGCCTGGAAAGCTCATGAAGATAGAGGGCAAAATGGATGCAGCAAAGTACAGAGAAATCCTGGAGGAAAACCTGCTGAAGTCTGCAAGAGACCTGGGACTTGGGAGAAGATTTATCTTCCAGCAGGACAATGACCCCAAACATACAGCCAAAGCCACACTGGAGTGGCTTAAAAACAAAAATGTCAATGACCTGGAGTGGCCCAGTCAAAGCCTGGACCTCAATCCAATTGAGAATATGTGGAAAGAGTTGAAAATTGCTGTTCACCAAAGGTCCCCATCCAACTTGACGGAGCTTGAGCAATTTTGCAAATAAGAATGGGCAAAAAGTGCAGTGTCCAGATGTGCAAAACTGGTAGAGACTTATTCAAATAGACTCATGGCTGTAATTGCTGCCAAAGGTGCCTCTACCAAATATTGACTCAAGGGGGTGAATACTTATGCAATCAATTATTTTCTGTTTTGTATTTGTAATTAATTTAGAACAATTTGTAGATTTTACCTTTCACTTTGACATTATGGACTTTTTCAGTTGATCAGTGGCAAAAACTCCTAATTAAATCCATTTTGATTCCAAGTTGTAACAGGAAAAGTCCAAGGGGGGGGGGGGGGGGGATACTTTTGAGAGCCACTGTATATATTGTGGCAGGAAGGTGGAACAGCGAGGGTACAATAATAAAAAAGATGCGTTAACATTGCGCAGGGTAATGTCGTGTCAAAGTTTGCCATGAAACAGTATAAATGCAGCACGTTTAAAGGCGAACAAAACCACAAGACCCACTAGCACTAGCGAAATCAGCCGATGCATGATGGGTAGCAGACCCGTATTTAAATCGGCTGGTGGAACTAGTGAGGGGGGGTGTGGACAGTCGTAAGGCGAAACTGCATATGGAGGACTGTGTACAAAGACTGATTCGTGCTGTGTTGGAGCCAAGTTGTAAGCAACGACTCAGATAAAACGGAAAGCAAGCGGAATGCTGTAACATGCTTGAATCCGATTGGACAACAAAGCAATGTTCCAATCCAAACAAAAGTAACACAGTAAGTTGCCTTTACACTCTCAATGCGAGTAAATGCATTTCAAATACTTTGCCATTTAAAAGTGCCTGCGTGTGTTTTTACCAGCAAGTGGATTTGTTTATGCACAGTTTCAATGAGCATTGTGTACAATAGAAATGCAAATGAAGGGGCGGAAGTGAAACAAATTGCCGTAGGTGATATTATTTTAAAGGAACTAAAATTGTGTGTAACTGTTTTGTGTTGTACCTTTTAAATCACCTTGATAACTTTTCTCAGACCTGTATTGCAAATAGTAACAGGCAGCAAATCTGTTTCAGCAGCAAGTTTGTTTTGCTGTATACTAGCAATACTGAGGAAATACACTTTGCACCAAACGGCTCTTGGGGGGAAAACAATGAATACCCAGAGCTGGACTACAGTAACAACTCGCCAGCAACGTGGTACCGACAGAGAGCCAACACTGGTTTTAGTAAAGAAAGAAAACACTGAAACCAGTGATTAGCAAAAGACTTTTATTTTACCCAGAGTTGGGTTGGGGACTGTTTACTGTTTTAATCACTGCAAGCACAAAGTGACCGCTGCTTCCACGGAGTTCCAGGAGGGGCAGTACGGAGCCAGTGGTCTTGTACTACCGCAGAGATCCAGGAGTGGCAGCGCTGGAGCTGTGATGTCTGTTTCGAGCCTTGGAGTTACAGATACTTACCTGGGAGTGCCAGCTTAGCAGCACCCTCTACTGGTCATCATTGGAAACCTGGAATAGAAAGAAGAAAAACAGTAAAACAGCCAAACCACAGAGCTCATTAAAATTCTGGGACAGTGGTTTAAATACTCACCTTGCCGTTCCACGCTAGGAAGTTTAAGCGGACGGTGGGTGGAGCTCTGCACCAGTTCGGGACTTTATAAAACACAGAACTTTTGGGTGTTATCATTATCATTATTATTTGATGAACTTTAAGTTGGGTTTAACCCTTAAACTCCGGTACAGATTTTTTGTTGTCCCTGAGTTCTTTTTCCCCATAGAAAATAAATTAAAAAATAAAACCTACTGTTTGTATTTCTGTTGCCCTGCCTGTTATTCATCAGGAGTTTACTCGTCAGTCGGTTCTCCCACATACCTCTTCTATATTTTTCTTAAGTGCACGGAGCCACAATGCAGGATGAGGTTTATTGTGATTGCTCTTTCAGTATCAGTTCTTGTTTGTTGGTTTTGTGGGTAACTTATACCATTAAAGATCAGCCTTAGGGGAGTTTTCAAATAAGTAACTTTACTCTCTAATGGTATCTTAATCAGACAATTGACAGTGGGGACCCTGACACAGCAGCCTGAACAAGGTATCAGCTGAGCCTGAGAAACACAGAGCACATGAATTATAAATATAAACCATTAGTGCCCACGTCCAGCAGTGACTCGAGACTGAATCAGCTGCAGGAATTAGCACATAAAGATTGCACTGTGAAATGAGAAAATAGGGAAGAATACTGCCATCATGTTAATGAGGTGTGGTTAACAGAGTATAGATATTTTAAATCCCTATAATAGGATGCCAAGTGAATCATTTGTTCAAATTGTATTCATAGACCCAGACCATTTACAGAACACATTGAAGTATGCGCTAATTATTTATTTCTGTTCTTTTTAATATTTAATACAGTGTAGGTGAGAGACATGCCTTGTACAATATATTATTTAAAATAATACCATGTAATTAGGTCAATGAAGATACAAGTGGTATGCCACAGTACAATTGTGCAATTACATGCACACCACAATTTTGATTGCCACTTAAAAATAAGCTTCAGATACTTAAAGCAATTCTGAGATAACCTATTGAATCTTCATGCCCCTGTTCAACAGAAATAAAGTACATATTTTAAGTCTAGACAATTATTTATTCAAACCCTAGAATTAAGGCAACAATTGGAACTGCAAGTGTTTTGAAATGAGAATAAAATAAAAAGGTAAAATGAACAAACACCCAGATAGCATTCTTATGAAGAAGGGGTTATGCCATGTTTTTGCAGAGATGAATACACATTTATATGATTACAAGTTCAGTGCTTGCTAAAATACACACATTATTTTAAATTATACAGGTGTCAGACTGTTGTATAAATACAGAATTATGTTTAAAATAAGTTATGTAAGAATTAACACATTTGGTTTAAAGGGAGGCCTAGGTTTTATTTGAATAAGGAAATATGAAATAATTTACGCATAGAATACAAGATGAATTTAAAATGTGCAACCAGTCTCTTTATTGGTGCTCCACACACACACACATTGGGCACAAAACATTTTAAATACAGTATTATATATAAAATATATATTCCAACTAGATTCCACTCCTTATATGCCATTTCACATTCCTTTATGTTTTACTCAAAGGAGAAAAGCTGTATTAGTTGACAAAAAAAGAATAGTTTGTTACCGGTATAAAATTAGGTTAACACATGGTCATGTCTGCTAAGGCATGGTCAAAATATTTGAAAATAAAACAATTATTTATCAATGGTGGAGTTTCCATGCATGTTTTTTTTTTAGCTCGCGACATTTGCTCAAGAAATGTCTCGTGTAAAATGCTTTTTGGGGTTTCCATTCACTCAGTTTATTTTACTCGAGTAAACCAGGCTTTTCACCCGACATCATGCAAATGAAGGGGAAAGAAGGGGGTGATATGTAAATTAGCTATGAGTAAAGCCCTTTTCTTTAACCACTGGACCACACAGCCTCCTGTGTGGAAGATTACTCCTGTTTTTGAAGATTACTAGTGAAATTTTGTGAAAATATGGTTTCCATGCGCAGAGAACTGGTCAATCACTTGTTGGTACACATGCCTGTTGCACTGTTTCGGGCGATCGAGCTGGCTCAACACATCCAAGTCACTAACTATAGTTATTAATGCCCAGGTTTCCTCCTCACTCCAGTGATTTTGAGTGGAGGGCGGACGCGCGTTGTCATTGGACATAGCTGGGATCAAAAGCAAGGGAATTCAGTTACAGACATTTTGTAAGCAGCTCACTTCCTCTTCGTGTTTAACATTAGCGTAGTTTTTACAGCAAGGGTATTCTCAAACAACTGCTTTAATACTATAACAAGGGCATAGCACAGTTTATGGTAAGTGGTTTTATACAGAACTGTAAACCCACAAGAGATATACAACATGACAGACCAGACACAGCAAAAAACAATAATAAAAAAAAAAAACACCCACATTATCATTAAGGTGAACTACATCACTGCTAACCATAAAACCGTCCATCAGCCATTTACTTTCTGCCGTCTTGGAATCCACAGTAACAAATGACCTGCTCCCTTGTAATATTTATAGTGATGTCACTAAAGGATAAACACGCTCATTAACATTTACACGTGAAATGTGGGTTTCCATGCGAAACTGGGCGTGGATTTTCCCGTGTTTTTCGCCATTTACACAATTAAATGACATTTACTCTGTCCCTCTCTTTGGCTGTTTTTTTTCGGCCACAAACCTGATTTACACGAGTAATTCTCCCAAACGTGCACGCGCATCGTCATTTCACGTGTAAATTGCCCCGCATGGAAACCCCATGATTGTCAACAAAAACCTGAGATGCAATTACAATTAGGACTACACAGTACTGTATGTACAGTTGGGGTGTGCTTTATTTGTTAGAATTGGACCATATTAGACCATATTGGACAACCTTAGAGTGTGTTATTGCTCTCATAATAAGGCTGTAAACTCCTGTAGTTTTTACAGATATACATGTTTTCTTCTATTTACAAGGACAATTATTTTAAAAACATGTATTACACTTCAAAATACTGTACAGTATCTGGTAAATTATTGATCTTAAATGAAGACTGTTCACCTAAGCATTAATTATTGAATAATACTGGGTTATTTATAAGGAGTTAATTAAATATTTAATGTCTTCTGAGAAATACCAACTCATAACTCATTCATAATTCATGGAATGACTCAGGTAAGTGTAGAAACATATAAAGGTTCAATGACATCAATAGGTTGAGTCCCAGTAGCAATCCAATTATGTTGCAATTTAAAAATAAGTAAACATTTACTTTTCAGATGAGCTACCCACTAAAAATATAATTTGTTTATTTATACACTGAGCTTAATAAGCTTGACATGGCCAGAAGAAAAATAATGGAGCAAGTACATACTATCCATATCAAATGAAAAATAAGAATTCCTGATTGCTTTATTATTGTGGCTTTAATCTTGTAGTATTTTAAAATCCCTTGTTCCCCCATTAACTCCTGTAAAATGCTACTTACCTCACTGAGGGCCTTATTCATCAAAGTACTTGGCGACTGCTGTAATAAAATGAATTTTGTTTAAAACTAACGAAAGTCGTCCATATTGCTATTCATAAAATGATCTGAGCAAACAGGCGACTGTATTTATGAATGGGTATACATTCGTTCAAAAACAAAAATCTGTGTCTTTCTGATGACATCATCAGCATTATTAATGTTCCCTGGTTGGTGTCAGAATCCACATGTCATAATTTAGAAAAAATACTTTGTATTTTTGTTTTGTTTGGCAATACTGGTAAACACATTTCCATAAACACACATAAGATTTCCATTCTTAACTGCAGGACCAAAAAAGAAAAAAGATAAACTGAACAAAAATCACTGTAGGAGGATGTTTGAATAACACTGTAATTCTAGTAATAATAATAATAATAATAATAATAATAATAATAATAATAATAATAATAATAATAATAATTTTGAAAACTTTAAATGTTCATACTATTATTATTATTATTGTTAATAATAATAATAATAATAATAATAATAATAATAATAATAATAATAAAGCAGGGAATCAATCAGGGGTGAGTTTATGTTTATGAATCAGTGAAAGTGTCATGCCGTATTGCACACTGTACACAAAATGGATCATTTTGTGGTGAACGGGAAAAAAAGACTCCCTTTCGAACACTAATCGAGCCTCGCACTGAGGCTTTTTCAGTGTTTTTGCAATACCAAGCAAGCTCAAATTTCAGCAGCACTGGTATACTGTATATTGTAACACTCCATGAAAATAAACAGGTTCACACAAGCAGTATTTGTCCAAACTGTTTATTGTGCACACAGGTAAAATAAATAAAAAGAAAAGGACTGCTGTCAGCCGCAGATCATGGCAAAGAAATAATAGTAATAATAACAATAAAATAACTGTCTATTCTCAGTCTCTCACATGCTCTCCGCTTCACAGCGCTGTTTCAAAATGATTATGCCAGAGAATATGTTTTGTGTGAGTATATATTTATATTAAACATTTTCCTTCATATAAAGCTACAGATTTTTTTTTTCTTTTTTCAAAATAGACAGTGTTAATCACAGGTATGTCAAACTGTATAACAGAGCAAGTGTAGTAATAAAATATGTCTAAAATAAAATAGTCTGCCGAGGCTGTCGTTAGTTTAGACTTGACTGTAGAAAGCGTTTCAATAACTCCTAGTTATCGGCAGCATTTTGCTCACTCTTATGAATAGCAGGTTGAGCTCAGCACCGATGAAACCTTTATGCTAATGAGGTAATCGTTAAGCTTTATCTCAATTTGTTTAAAACTTTTATTATTTCGACAGACATTAACCCTTTATGAATAGAGCCCTGAATCTTGAAATGAAGCTGTAACTTTAAGCTTAAATATTCAGCCTTTGTACCTTTTTTAAATGTAACGATTTATGCATACCCAAATTACTATTGAAAGCATGTATTTCTCAAAAGTACTCATTATTCCAAGGCAGTGTTAGTATAAGAATTTGGGAGAAAATTTTGGGAGAAAATTACTCAAAGACCAATTTTTAATGACTCTAACACCTGTAATCTTGGCAGATGATATGAATGCTACTAACACCCTACAATATGTAATATAAAATACAGAAGCTCATTAGTGCCACAAAGAAGAGTGAATATTGGATTATTTCACAATAAATATATAGTATTGGTAATTCACATCACTCATGTCCCAATTCACATTCTGTCTCTTCATCTTGCTATAAAATGGGTTGTATGGTTGTATTTAATGATGATCCAGCACAAAGTATTTATTGTATAGGTAAGGCACTCAATCTCCACCCACACACACACACACATTTTGCCTGTCGTTGCAATGTGGGGATCCCTGCTTCTACTTTCCCTGGCCTATAGTATACATTATTGAAAATTAAAAATCTGTTTTTTATTTTTTAACGAAACCAGGCATTTCGATTTGCACAAACTGACACCCTTTTGAACAACTGTTTTCACATTTAGGGAAGTGTAATAGTGTAATCTTCACAGCTTCTCACTGCTCAGCTGCACTTCACTCTGCTACACTGTGACATCTTTATTGTTGACGAAGATAATTATTGAGAAATAACGCAATATTTTCTTGTAATACACTTTTTTTTTTTGTATCATGTACACCTGTTGTCCAGATGTGATTTTTAGGCTGATTGATGGGTTGATGGACACCAACAAAATTTTGTTAATGAGATTGATTTGCACCCACGAGGCACAAATAAGTGATCTCTTTACGTGTGCTGTTACAGTATTCTGGATACTGGGTTAATTTTACCTACATAATAAACCTCACCCATTGTTTTCATCTGGTTCCGAGAAGAAAGGCCACTATCCCACAGGTAGATGCATCAGACATTAAAGTTTAAGGAACATAGCTGTCAAAAGAATAAAATGCTATGCCCCTTCCTGCCCACACCTTGAGTGTTATAACTTGTAGAACTGCAAGTTCTAACACTCAACATTTAAAACAAATGTAAAATTCCATTAAATGATGTTGATAATAAACATATTGCTGTATTATAAAAAAATATATATATATAATCATTTTGGATGTTCCTGCGACAGAAAATTGTTTCTTAGCTGAAGGATTGTTCCTCTTCATATCACCACATTTTTGCAAGACAACAAGCCTCAGAGTATTATTATTATTATTATTATTATTATTCATTTCTTAGCAGACGCCCTTATCCAGGGCGACTTACAATTGTTACACGATATCACATTATACATTATTTCACATTATACAGTTATCACATTATTTTTACATACAATTGCCCATTTATACAGTTGGGTTTTTACTGGAGCAATCTAGGTAAAGTACCTTGCTCAAGGGTACAACAGCAGTGTCCTCCACTGGGGATTGAACCCACAACCCACAACCCTCCGGTCAAGAGTCCAGTGCCCTAACCACTACTCCAACACTGCTGCCCACTGCTGTACAATTAATAAGATTTCTTTGTGCTCCCAAATCTAGTTTTCAATAAAATAGGCCAAATCACACACTTTTCTTTGCAAAAAAATAAACAAATATGTATATTCAGACAGAATAGTAGGTCATATTTAGTAAAACACAAGAATTAACCTAATTATATTATATTTCCACCTTCTTAGCTTTTATTGAATTTGAAACTTACATTTTTGCAAGGACTCACAGCCTGTTTCAGACACTGGCAAGTGGAGATTTCATGTGAACCAACACAATCAGACAGCTCATATAAAACAGTGAAAACAACACAATTAACTGCCTGTGCGCTGGATCAGAAAGAGACTCACTGCAACTGCTGTATCAACCTCATTTTGAAAACACATGTGCCCCCCCCCCCCCAAGGGCCCGCAGGTTATGAATTGTGTTTCTGTGTTGTGGCAACCTGACTGGCTAGTTCCACTTATCTTTATTACAGATATTGGTATTAATCTGTTCTTCACTGATATTTCATGGCTCCCAGGTCCTCTTTCTACAGCCAATCCATCTCTTTTATGTTACCCTTTCCTCTTTAATCACAACTGAAGGCAAAATCACTTGTAGGCAATAGCTTTCCTATTATATGAGTCATGTAAGACTAGGACATCATGTACAAATTTCTTAATCAAAGATGATAAGCTATACAGCCTGCAATATGAATCACCCCATAATTTAATTGTATTATTTGATTAATGCATGCAAGTAATAATACAAAGCACCACGTACGGTAAATCTGTTTTTTGTTTGTAAAATAACTATAATATACATTTATGACCGGTCAATACATTCTTTGACTATAATGATAATGAACATGGTTTGGTTGCTAGAAGCAACATCATTAGATATTGATTTGCAGTTCAATGGTCCAAGGGTACGCTTAGATTTAAAGAACCATCAGTAAATGAAAAAAGGGTAAATGCTTAAATGATAATTACGATAAAAGGCAAATGGCTCTTCATTCTGGTATAGTGTGAAGCTGTTATCTTATTTCATAATGAAAGTATAAACTGGAATCTGTTTTACATTGAATTGGCTAGCACATTGTTTTTATTCTCTCACACACACACACACACACACACACACACATATATACAGGATATATGATAACTTGTAACAATTGTACGTCACCTTGGATACGGGCGTCTGCTAAGAAAAAAAATAAATAAATAGTAATTATATATATATATATATATATATATATATATATATATATATATATATATATATATATATATATATATATATATTATTACTATTTATATATACCAGGATAAGAAATTTACATTGTGTTACCAATTGTTTTGGTACATTACACCTAATGGATTTACATTTTACAGAGCGTTTCAATGTGGGATTAAGCAAAGTAACTAAGAGTTGATATATATACAGTCAACCTCGGTTAACTTGACATCCCACAGGGATGCCATTTAGTGCTGACTTATTCAAGGTGTCGAGTTAACCACGGGTGCACATGAGCCATGGCATTAACATGCATCTAAGTAACAGAACTCACATGTTTACAGTATTACAGTATTTAGAAGTTTATTTTACTTAAATGTCCTTATGAAAACGGTTGAAAGAACTGCAGTGAATGAATCAATTACAGTATACGGTATTGTACAAACTCGGTACAACTCGTATAGTTAGATTGAAATAAGAATTAATAAAATAACTACAGTGTTATTTTTACGAAAACAATCCAACCACAAACTGTGCACAAACTGTTAACTATACTTGTAGTTATTGGCTTGTACTGTCTAATTTGACGGCTTAAATAGCAAAAGTTATCAAATGTACATTATACAGAATTAACTCATTGAACAAAAACAATAATAAACAACTTACAGTTTCACACAGAAATCAAGCATTGTCATTTGTTTCGCATGCAAACGCGCGCTTTGAAAGTTCTGCTGACAAGCTTGTTATCCCGAATAACCTGAGCTTTAAAGCCAATTGAACAAGAACTAATTTTTCGCTTCTCACTCATTGTGAACTGATACTGTAGTGTAACCAGTTGCACGTGGTAGTTGCGAATGAATGAATTAACGATCTGTTTCCAGTCAGAAGTCAGTCACGTGAAACAAGAGTGTCAAGTAGAGTTCAGTCACGTGACACGACAATGTTCAGTTATCCACTAGTCTTTTTAATAGTTTGTATCCCTTCGGTACCGGTAACAAGTTACGAGTAAAGCGTGGTGTCGAATGAAAAAAATTTAAAGAGGCAGGATGCATATATTCTATATGGAGAAATTCCGAATTAAGCGAAGGTGTCGAGTTATCCATCAGTCGAGTTAACCAAGGTTGACAATATACAGTGCCGAGAAAACGTTTGTGAACCCCTTAGGATTCTCACATATTTCACATATTTCAAACCTAAAATGTTATTAGATCTTAATCTAAGTCCTAATAATAGATAAAGATAACCTGATTAAACAAATGACACAAAAACATGATACTTTTTCAACATTTATTTATCCACAAATGATTCAACATTCAATATTCATGTGTGAAAAAAGTATGTAAACCTTTAGATTTAGTAACTGATGGCACCCCCTTGAGCAGCAATTACTTCAACTAAGCACTTCCTGTAACTGTTGGTCAGTCTCTCGCATCGGTTTTGAGGAATTTTGGCCCATTCCTCCTTACAGAACTGCTTCAACTCTGTGACATTTGAGGGCTTCCTTGCATGGACAGCTCGCTTCAGGTCCTGCCACAACATTTCGATGGGGTTTAGGTCCGGACTTTGACTAGGCCATTCTAAAACGCGGAATTTCTTCTTCTGCAACCATGCTTTTATAGATCTGCTTGTATGTTTAGGATAATTGTCTTGCTGCATGATCTACTTTCGGTTCAGCTTCAGCTCACGGACGGATGGCCTGACAGTCTCCTTTAGAATCTTCTGATACAGAATGCAGAATTCATGGTTGTGTCAATGATGGCAAGCCGTCCAGGTCCTGAGGCAGCAAAGCAGCCCCAAACCATCACACTCCCACCACCATGCTTGATGGTTGGGATGAGGTTCTTCTGTTTGAACACAGTGTTTGGTTTTCGCCAAACATAATGTTTCTCATTGAGGCCAAAAAGTTCTACCTTTGACTCGTCTGTCCACAGAACATTGTTCCAGAAGTCCTGTGGATCATTTATGTGCTCCTTGGTGAACTTCAGACGGGCGGCTTGTTCTTTTTAGAGAGCAGTGGTTTCCTCCTGGCTATCCTTCCATGAACACCATTCTTTTCTAATAGTTGAGTCATGAACACTCACATTAACCAAGGCAAGAGTGGCCTGCAGATCCTTGGATGTTACTCTGGGTTTCTTTGTGACTTCCTTCATGATTTTCTGGTTTGTTCTTGGAGAGATTTTGGTAGGACGACCACTCCTGGGTAGAGTGACTGTGGTCTTGAACTTTCTCCATTTGTAGACTGTCTGACAGTGGATTGGTGGAGCCCCAAATCCTTAGAAATGTTTTTGTAACCCTTTCTAGACTGATGAGCATCAATAACTGTTTTTTCTGAGGTCCTCAGAGATTTATTTGGATCGTGGAATGATGTGTTTCCACACACCTGTATGGTTTCTGATCTTTATATAGGGTGGGGCCTCCCAAACTCATCCCTGAAGATCTACCTAATTATTTAAACACCTGATTCTAATTATCCCCTTAATTGAGCTGATAAAACCAGGGGTTCGCTTACTTTTGCACATACCCTGAATCTTAATTACTCATTGTTTGTCTAATTCATACATCATTTCCTTTGGTTAATATAAACCCTATTGGAACTGGTTAATATAAACACTATTGGATATTCAAGAAGGCTATCATGGTAAAACTATGGAATTTCCATAATTATCATTGGGGTTCACAAACTTTTTCTCGGCACTGTATTCAATGGAAAACTCCAATTGCTTTCTTCTGTGTATTGTTTTTAGCAAAGGTCTACCTTGTTCGCTTGTGAATTTCTTGACCATCGTCTGCTTGAATGAGCGAAGTTGTAGTAGTTCCTGTTCTCCTGTGTACGTCGCTAATAGCCCACACAGTGCTTTTTGGTAAACCAAGTCTTTCCTGATATTTTTCTGGTAGTTTCTCCTTTATTTGTTTAGTTGTATCACTGCCATTTTGAGATTGTTGTTGTACACTTTAGTTTTAACCATCTTTGTTGCTTTTCTGAATCACAAATTTCCAATTTATTTTTCAGCACGTGATGATTATGTATTTATTTATTCTATAATTATCATCAGGTGTTGGTTTTCAGTCATGATAACTGTCAATAATTAGCAACGAATGGGTTTCATACAAAATATGCTGATCGCCCAAATACTTTTGTCAAAGTATGAAATTAATTTGTGCATGTTATTTTTAATTTTTTGCATGTTATGTAATTTTTTTTTTGTTTTACTATAAAGCTGAATCTCTACTTTATATCTTTCACTAGAACAATTAGAAATTAAAGAAATCACTTTCTTTATGGTTTTTCTTTTTTTTTTAAACTGCCCAAATACTTTTGTCTGCGACTGTATTTAATTGTTTTTATAAGGTTAAGTGAGGTGCATTTAAAACTAGGGATGCAGCGAATCCAGGATTTGGTTTCGGATTCAGTCCGAATACCTACTTTTTGAGCAGGGTTCGAATTCGTCTGAATCTGAATCCTATATCCGCCCAGATGCACATCCATTTTAATGCAACCTTCCAATGTGTGCAGTTCTTCTTTAAATAAAAGACACAAATCCGGTATTGAACAAAACTGTTGTATTTAATAACGTTTGATGAACTCTGTCGCAGCTCTCAACTCCCTATTACTGGTGGCGCACGCACTAAACACGTCACGCAGCTGCTGAATGCAAACATACCCCCTTTTGCAACAGCACATTCACATCACTTTTCATAGAGTAAAATGCAGTAAACGTGTAATATATAGTAACAGCAAACTGTTGCTGACTTTTGTGCTTTGTTTCTTTGTCTGTCAAATGTGTTCTAAATCAGTGCACAGAAATATATATTTTTTGTAACTTTACAACTGTCATGTGCAAGACGTTGTTGAACAATATGCTTTAGTAAATTAAATTACGTTATTGTAATGTGCCAATACAAGTTGAACCATTTGGGAACTGCTGTGTTTTATTTAAATATTTTTTAAACTATTTAGCCTATTTGATGTGTGTTACACACACAGTGCATTTAAATCAACGTGGGTTGTATTTCGTAGGGAGATTCAGGTCAATCATCACTATTTTTTTCATCATAGCTCTCAGATATATGGTTGTCAACAAGCTGCAGCATCTCGAGACACTCCAAGGCAGGTCAGGTTTTTTAACTCACCTATCTAAACTGCATGTATTCGACATGTAAAGTGAGTGTGAATTGCTTCAGCAGTTTAGTAAATGTATTTAATTGTTATAGTTGCGATTCTATCCGGAGAGCCTCGTAACAACGATTTATCGTATTGCTTGAATTTTTTTTTTATACACTCAGTAAACAATATCTATCAAAATAGCGCAACACCATTATTATAGATAACTTTGCACTCACCTGCACTCTTTCATTTAACCTTGTGACAGCAGGTAAAGTTTCTATTTGTTTAATATTTCTTGCTTCACACAGTCCCGCCCAGTCAGAGACTCAGAAAGCCAATCAGCTGTTGTATAGGTCTGATTGATGGAAACGGTCCTCGCAGGCATGTGTGTGCTTTTGGTAACAAGTAAAACAATTCATTTAATTTAGCGACAGTTTGCACAATTCACACTCACCGTACTGAAAACATTTTAGAGAATGCAGTTTAGAGAGGTGAGTTACAAAACCTGACCTGCCTAGTGTCCCGAACGGTTCAGTATTTTGACGTTTCTGTAGTGGGGGGGAGGGGCGGTAAATTGTGTAAGTTTCAAAATGAAATCTTATTCAGGGATATATTTCCATTCGGTAATAAAAATGCTTTGAAGTAAAAGTCTCAAAACTATAGATTGTGCACGTCCCTTGTAAGTAGCTGCCAGTCTGTTTTTCATTCAACAGTTTCCTTCAGTTTTCTTGACAGTTTTTGTAGATTCGGTATTCGGCTGAATACCGAATCCATCTCAAAAACTTGGATTCAGTGCATCCCTATTTGAAACTATGGAGTATTGCATTGTATTGTTTCTGTTTAGAAACCTGGATTACAAATCATAACAGAACGTCAGGAGAAAGAGAGAGGGGCAAGCAAGCACGACAGAATCAGTGTCTTTGTTTCTACGTACCCAAGTGGGACGTTATTAGTTCAGCCCTCCATGGAAAATGGGTAGATTTTTACAGAGTTGTGAGTGTATAAAAAGGGTGCCAAGCCATGTTGTCACTGCTGTCATTGGGATCCCTTAAGCGCTGATTAGACGTAGTTTTAGGATCAATCAGGAACTATGCACCAGATCACATTTTCTTATGTTCTTATATGTTGTTCAAAGTATACACTTTCAACCTGCCTCGACTATCACGTTCCAACATAGTCACCAATGAGTGCTGGCCACTCTAGGGTTTCAGTCTGATGATAGTTAGCACTGTTTCTAAATGGGGCTCAGATGGTGATGCTACATGACGATGTTATGGGGCTTAAGTTGTTGTTTCTTTGAATGCATTGATAACTTTCACAATCTGCAACCTAAATGCAACTCTCATTTGAGGATCAAGAAACATAATGGGTTGTCATGGCCATGCTGCACTCCAGAGTTTTGGCATTGAAAAACTGCCTTAATACAATACAATGTGCATTTGTTAATTTAATAACAAACATCTTAAGGTACTTCATCGAATTGTGAAGGCCCCCGCAGGCTTCTGTTTAATCTTCAAACCACCACAAAGCACGGTTTAAAGAATTAATCCCACTTCTAACAACCCCATACAGTAGTCTGTGCCAAGGGACCTTACACTGTTATCTTGAGAGGTCTATTAAGATGAAGGTTTGGCTTTATGACAATAAAGTTGCAGTTCCAAACATACATTACATAAAATGTAAGCGCAATACTGTGTAGAAAAGCACAAGGAACATGCAAGTAATAAATACTATATGAAAACAGTAGTGACAACAAAAGGTGACACGAAAACTATCATGAGAAAAAAGGCAATCGTGGCCTCCTAAAAAAAAATATATATATAATGTTATTATCTGAAATACAACACACCAAATACTTCACTGATAAGAACAAGCATAAGTGAAAATATCAATTATTTAATTTATGAACACACAAATACACAAATATAAAAAGCATTTACCTAGACAGGCATACTTTTTAATCAAAAAACAAATGCTGTGTTTTACATATGTGACTTAAAGACAATTCACCACTATTATCTTCCAAAGGGAATCTTTAAATCAGATTTGTTTTACCCTGGAATTTCTACAGCCATGTGGGTTAGTCAGATTGATTGCCATTGTAAATCCAGAGTTTGACAACACTCCCCTCTTGAGAATATAGCCCATTTAATATTGAAGGGTTATAGTGCAGATTGTCTCCATGGCGAAACACATTTGTCTTGTAGTTTTACTAGCGCGTGTAATAACATTCATTCATACTAGATTAATGGCCTGATTTGTTGTATTGTGCAGAAAAAAATTAATAGGCTGCTGACATTCAATTTAATTAGCCATGTCATATAAAAGCATTTCTTTAATACTCTAAGTCACTATGCATTGAAGACCATCACATCAAAAACTACATTTTAATGATGTTTCTATAATGTATGCTTTGGATTTATCCAATAAAGTTACAATGAAACTGCCCAAATTTATATTGTTTCCACAGAAAATGGAATTATATTTTTAACAAAAACTAGTTTTATATCTATGTGATTATCATACCAAACAACTTTCTTCACACAGTAATCTCAGGCATTTAATAAAACAGCAATACATGTATGCCATTAAGCTGACCAAAGATAAAGACTGGATTACACTTGTTCCCTTTTTCTTTTGTACCGGTGCACTTCAAAATAAAAATGAATGTTTTCAAATTCAAAATTATTATTTAACTAGGTAGGACCAACTGAGAACAGGCTTTCAATACCAGTGGTGACCTTGGGAATATGAATGTAGAGTTGTTTTGTGAGAGTTAATCAGTGAAATTTAGCTAGTTTATAGTGACCTTTATAGGGAGGAGAGGGAGACCCAAAGGCAACAGCAACTGACTCAATTCTTTGCGCAGCTGATGGACAAGGGAATTTTACTTTACATATATTAAAATAGGGATAAAATCGGTAATAAATAGTTTGTAATTGAAAAATTGGTAAAAATCGGGGGGGGATCTCAGTATACACACTTTACATGTGTAATAGGATGCGTAGCAGTTCTGGTTTCTGATTAAGTTTAATGTCCTTGGCATGTATAATGAAGCCGAATCTGTGCACGTCGAGGCCACATTTTCCCATGTAGGTGGTACTTTGTGAACGTTTGGGCAATAAAAAGTGGCTGTCCAGCAAAGCACAGTGCTCTGACAAACTCATTAACACAGTCATTCTACTCTCTTTTTATTAAAGCGCGTGTAAAAGCTTCATAAACTGATTGCGTCTCTCAGTTCACTTTATTGTTTTATTTTAATGTGTCGCTTATTTTTCTGTATGTTCTTTTATTGTCAGCGCAAACATCTACCTGAATGCAGAAGTATTTGCAGTGATATGTGCCTTCTGCCTCATCTGACTCACTTCTGTTATTTTTGCTTTTTGTATACTTCGAAACATTCGTTTTCTTTTAAATATTCATAAACTGATTTACGTTTTCTCCCCATTCCTCATCCACTAAAAATATTATATTTTCGTGTATTTCAATTTAATTTTTGATCAAGCTAGTAGTTACCACGTCCAGCAATTGCCACAATAATCAGACTTTGATTGGCCAACATAATCAGGTGATAATGTGTTTGTGAAGTGACAGAGAACCACGTTTAAACGTTATTTGATCCTGTGACGTCTAAACGTCTGCTGTATCCTAGGATACAGTGACGGGCTGCTGATTAGCTCATGACCTCCCCTTTTCAGGACACTTAGAAGGAGAAAAGACTTTGGAACGAATACTGGCCCAGTTTTATTGGACGGGGGTTTATGGAGATGTGCTGAAATATATAGAGGAATGCCCTGATTGCTAGTTAGTTGCTCCGAAGGCAGTTTGCCCTGCTCTGCTGGTCCCACTGCCTATTGTGGGTACCCTGTTTGAACGGAGTGGGGTAGACATCGTGGGCCCTTTGGATGGTGCTGATTCTGGTTATCGATACATTTTAGTAGTGGTGGAATATGCCACTCAATACCCAAAGGTAGTACCATTACGCTGTACTAGCGTACCAGCAATAGTTAACAAATTGGTATGGCTGTTTTCTAGAGTAGAAATTCCAAAATAAATTTTCATTGATCAGGGCACCACTTTTATGTTGGGCTGTATTCAATTATTCCAAAATTGCTCTATCCGAACCACTGTTAATCATCCTCAGACTGACGGTATGTTTGAGCACTTTAATCAGACCTTAAAGAAAATGCAGCGCCAATTTGTCGAAAACGAATTGTCGCAAAGTTGCTTCCCTATCGTCTCTTTGTGGTTCGTGATGTGCCCAAGTAGGGCTGGCAGCCATTGGGCATTTTTTTTATCTTATAGAGAAGGTTGGGAAGAGCAACAAAACAAATCCAACAATGTAGTCAAATGCATACTACAACTTCTAGACTGCTAAGAATTAATCGGTCGATTGGCATATGAAAATCTGGAATCAGCACAGCAGAAGCAGGAAAAAATCTACAATAAAAATGCACAGATTAGGAACTCTCGTCCAGGAGACATAGTATTGTTACTTTTCCCTTGTTGGAATCTTAACTGTTTGCTAAGTGGCAAGGACCCTTTGATGTTGTTCAACAAATAGGTAAGGTTAATTATGAGATTCAGTAGCCTGGGTGTAGCAAAGAAATCCAAATTTACCAAGAACCAGAAATCTTGTTTATATCCCTGGCTGGACCAGAGGATGAATTTGGGCCTTTGATTAGGCCACCTAGCAAAGTTGAAATTCCGATGGGGGAAAAAACTAACTCCTGCTCAGAAACGGGGTTCAGGTGATGTGTTTTCTAATGTGCCCGGTAGAACATGACTCATTGAATATGGCATTATCACTCCGCCAGGTCTTAGAGTTTGGGAGCTGGAGGGAAGGAGGGAGTTGGAGGAAAGCTGTCCGGAAGGAGATGAGGAGCATGCTGGAACTTGGAGTCATGAGCCGTCACATAGCGAGTGGTGTAGTCTGATTGTGCTAGTGCCCAAGTCGGATGAAACCATTTGTTTCTGTGTGAACTTCTGCAAGGTTAACGCTGCCTCCATGTTCGATGCATATCCCATGCCCTGGGTAGATTAACTCTTAGAATGATTGGGGTAAAGAAGACTACCTTCTCTACTCCCGAGGGTCTCTTCCATTTCCGCACTACGCCATTTGGACTACATGGGGCCCCGGCAACCTTTCAGCGATTGATGGATAGGGTGCTGTGACCAGGTCGAGAATATGTGGCAGCATATATTGACGATGTGGTTATTTATAGCTCTACCTGGAGAGAGCATGTTGTTAGACTAACTACCATCTTTCAATTGCTGAGAGAGGCAAGGCTCAAGGCTAATTTGGCGAAGCGCACAATTGGACGAGACAAAACCATATAGTTAGAATTTATTATGGGCAACGATCGTGTGAAGCCGGTCACCTCTAAAGTCCAGGTTTTATTAGATGCGCCGGTTCCTGCAACCAAAGCCCAAGTGAGATTGATATTGGGTTTAGCTGGTTACTTCAGCCGTTTTGTTCCTGAGTTCTCCACCATAGCTATTCCCCTTACTGATCTCACTAAAAAGAATGCTCCAAACAAGGTGCAGAGGGCTTTTGAGTCTACTAAAAGGTGCTTAAGTCAGACTTCAGCTTTAATTAGCCTGGATTTCAGACATGAGTTCATCCTTCAGACTGATGCATCAGAGGTCGGTCTGGGGGTGGTTCAGTCCCAGGAGAAAGATATATTAGCTGTAAGCTACTATCCAGAGAAAGGAATTACTCTAGCATAGAAAAATTGTATATTGCTCTATTTTGATTGGTTACATTTATACCACAATATGTTTTATATACTCTGTTTATAAAACCATGACATTTTACTTTGACGGTGGACATTCACAAATGTGTATGTTTTTTTTGTTCTCCATGCAGTGTTTATTTGATAGCAAACAGAGATTATATTTATGTAAGCTTATTTATACTGTAGGTACAGCATAATAAATGTACAGAAAATTGAATCATACAAAAAGCAAAACAGAAAAACAAATCTATATGGGACAAAAGTGGAAGCTTAATATTTTCTTGCATTACCTCAAAGGACAATTTCTAAAACCAAGACCTGTATAGAAAAACTGCCAGTCTCATCAAGACTCAAAAACACAGGCATGTATCGCACAGTTCTGGGGAGAGCTGAATCTATTTGGAATCTGTGGAGATTCACCAGTCACAGTTTGCACTGAAAACACAATGCAATTCTGTCAGCAGGCACATATCTCCTCTGTTTCCTGACAATACTTATACTGAATTCTTTACCACTGTCTTTCAACGTTTGCTCTACAAATAGCAGAGGACATTTACTATTACACAATTGTGTTTATCATTTAAATAGTACCGTACAATCTTTTTTGCTAAAAGCACTACACGATTACCAGGGAATTATTAAAAAGCCATACAAAAAATATGCAGTATATCACTTACTAAAAAAATGGTTTACTAAAAAGCTGCATAAATGGTACAGTAGTAACAATACCAAGATACACAACATCGATATGCTGCATTTCGACTGTACTAGCTTCTACTAAAGACTGCAGATGACAGTCTTTAGAGGGATGCAGTACATGACAAGAGTGATATTGTGGAGCTCAATTGTCTATATATGGCTCAAGAGCCATCTGTTGCATAGCCCTGAATTAGGAAATTACCTGATAGGTAAAGAAATTGTAGGTAAAGACACTGCTCTTGGTCCTGCATATCTGTCTCCTTAGCTGTAGTTTGAGAGCTGCGGTGTCATGGTGTGCAGAGATATTTTTAAGGCTATACAGAAGGTTAATTACCTTTTAAATCAGGCATTTGGTTAATTGGCCCTGTAAGGCTGCTTTTGGTTTGTGAGGCATGATATTGTAGATTGATAGGAGAATCAATCAAAGATGGAATTTAATGAGAGGTATACATTATCTTACAGAACACATCTAGAAATTCAAGCATGCAGTTATCTAGTCTTGAAATGTATTGTGTTATTTTAAAGAAAACATTATGTCACCATCTCCCTAGGTACCTGGATAATATGAGTGGTTCTTTATTTTTTATGTATCTTACAATGTTTAGTTTTGCAATGCTTGTAAATTTACAGCAGTGTTGTGACCTAGTACATTAATACTTATCAAGGCTGTCTTGTGTGTACATTATTTACACATCAGAAAATTGGCTTTTTATTTCCTGGCATCTCATTGGCTAGTACCCTGGGGGGGTACATTAACTTTCAATAGATGACCAGGAAATAAAAAGTACCAGCATAAGTGCCTTTTCACCTGGACAGATACTGTATGTTTGAGCTCATTTTCTAGGCGCAATAAGACCCCCAGGGTGGGCGGTATTGGGAGATACCTGTGGAGTTGAGCCTCATTACGCCCTTGGGCGGTTCGGTATTGCCCAATTATTGTTTACATATTCAACATAAGCCAAAAAATATTCAACATACTGTATCAAGTGGTGTGTGACTCTGGATTAAAACATGGCCTGTGCTATGCCAATACAGTGTTGTTACTTCATTGCTTGACCTACACATAAAAAAAGAGAAATTGTGAGCAATTGTGTTAAAAATGTCCCTTCATTTAAGCTGATGTATTGCAGGGCAACTTGGTATAGGCATGGAATATCTTAAATATATTATGTTTATTGTTTTTATTCACTTGTTATCCCATTCCAGTGCCGTTTAAAACACACTTGTGATCTAATATAACTCATACAATCAGTTCTGTACTCAAAGTACATCTGGTGCATCAGAATGTAACCATTAACTTGCCCCTAGTAGATGCAAGATTCAGTCTAACAGTTTGATACCAGTACAGTATATGCTATTCCAGCCAGGCCCATGTGTAGAGTGTTGCAGTGGGGAGGGTCAGTGATTACACTCTGGTGTACCTGATGTGCTTGGAAGTTCAGGCATGATTCAGAGGTCAGTTGAGGCCACTGTGCTTTAAGAGTTTTAAAAAGTCATCAGAATGTGTTGATTTGTTACAAAGTAAAAATAAACAAGAATATGTTAGTTTAGATAACTCTGATATTCCATAACCATACCAAGTTAAGGGACAATTTAAGGGACATGCAATATAGAAAAGAGAAATTTGATACAGATGTTGTTACAGAAAGTGTGAATATCTCTTACCTAAATAAATTAAATAAATCATGCATAATCATTACAGCACAGTGGAAAATGGAGCCCCACGAGTCTGTAGATTCAGAAATTAAAAAGAGATCAATACGATTGTATTCACAATTTTAAAAAAGCACCAGTAATATGGCTATTGTGATTAAGAAGAAAATTTATTTTCTGGTCATTACTCCTTTAACAGAAAATAAGAGTGTTTCCATACTATAAATACAGTATGTTCAGTTTAAGAGCCTGGTACTTCTAAAGCGCTTAAGGATTGCAGTTTAATCTTGTCCTCCTATTCAGAGGCTTACCTTTATGTGACCTTGTGTTCTGCAAGTAGTAGGCGGGTCATAGCTGAAGCTTCTAACAAGATTTGCTTGCTTCCCTGTCTCCCATGCTGAATTACAATGATCCTAATGTTGCTGGACGATGCGTTTCCAAGCTGCATTGATTTAAGTAGAGCACATACACTAGGCCTATGGAGTACAGGAGGCTGTGTGGTCCAGTGGTTAAAGAAATGGGCTTGTAACCAGGAGGTCCCCGGTTCAAATCCCATCTCAGCCACTGACTCATTGTGTGACCCTGAGCAAGTCACTTAATCTCCTTGTGCTCCGTCTTTCGGGTGAGATGTAGTTGTAAGTGACTCTGCAGCTGATGCATAGTTCACACACCCTAGACTCTGTAAGTCACTTTGGATAAAGGTGTCTGTTAAACAAACTAATAATAACACAATCATTCTAAGGTAATGGTGATCTCATAATTAATCATTTGGACTATTCTTTGAGCAGAAACCCTTTATATCTTTATGTAACATGGCTTGTCTTTTCATATAGTGGTTCTAGCTTTGCATTGTGTTTTCCTAATTAGTATCCTGCTTTGCGTTTTGTTAGTCCCTTTTACCTTTCTTCTTTTCCTCGCTTCTGTCCATCTTCACCCGATCGATAGATTTTCTTTTACGAATTCACGGTGTATTAACAAAAAGAACAAAACAAAAGACAGGTCAACACACAACCCAACATTCAGTCCCTTTGCCTTTGATACACGTGTGCCTTGAAATAAATAAATAAAAGTAAAACAATATACGACTAACAAACTTTACCCCTGTTCACTTATTCCGTAAGCTGTAACACGGGGAGGGGGAGAAGTACGGTATGTGATGCACAGAGTGGCACCTACTGTACAGGGCACAATACTTGTCAGAGAGCAGTGGCTTCAGAAAGAGAGCAACTCCAGCACCCCATGTGCAGCACTTTAATACTGACCCAAACTTCCCACCAAGGAAACCCATAAGCCAAACCCATATCTTAAGGTTCCTATGTGATAAGTGCACCTATGTACTTGGGGCTGTATAATGTATGAGTAAGGCAGCTACAACAGGTGCACTATCCCTTTGTTACATTTATATACTACAATTTTTTATTAATAAAATAAAAGTCAGATGCCAAAAATTGTTGTTTTGAATATAAGCATGGTGCAATTAGCAGTATTTAAATTTAACTTTAAAAATAATGACACACTAATAAAAAAAAGGTTATTATTATTATTATTATTATTATTATTATTATTATTATTATTATTATTATTATTAGTTTCTACATGTTTTTGTATTTATTATATATTATAACTAGAATTTATTATATATATATATTTTTTTTTTTTTACTAGGGACCTGTAAGGGACATTTTAATAAAAGCATGCTAGAGTAAAACAAACAAACAAAAAAACGATTTGAGTATTGATCTGTCTATAATCATTTATTTAGTGATTTTCAGGGATTAATTTGAATATATTTTAAACATGCCTCATTTGCAAAAAACAGGTTTAATGTGTCCTCATTTAACATTATTCATATTGCGACTATAATAATCACTCTGAAAAAGAGCACTGTCAGGTGCCATCTGGATGATTAATTAGAATGCCTGTTACGCTTTCTAATACATGTATAAATATAGCACACTGTCATACTAAAAAGAACATTAGCACATGGAATTCATGACATTCCCCAAGATGAGTTTAGCTCATGTAGACCATTATTAAGTTGTTTGTTGATAAGTGGTATTTAATTTGTGGTTTAAAATAAATTCTCATATTATTGTTGCAGTTAACAGCAGAATGTTAAAAAAATGCATTGAAGAATTTTTCTAAATGTCGAAACAAAATGTCAAATGTCAAAAAAACATCAGAGACTCCACAAAGCTAGATTAATCAAATATCTGCATTTTGAGCCAAGTGCTTTAGGCTATATCACTGTATAGCACCAATGTACACCAACCATGAAGCCCATTATTCTTAATCAGCATCCCACTTTTTATTTTTGGATGTATTACTCCCATTCACTGATACTTATTTGTAATTTGGGGGTTTGACCCACACTTTTAATGGTGTCACAAAGGTATTACTATGTATGCGTAAAAGGCTATTGCTATTATTATTATTATTATTATTATTATTATTATTATTATTATTTAACCTCTACGTGTGGTTTAGGGGGCAGGATCTAGGGCTCCTCCCCTGTTCAAGGAGGCTGTGTGGTCCAGTGGTTAAAGAAACATGCTTGTAACCAGGAGGTCTCCAGTTCAAATCCCAGCTCAGCCACTGACTCATTGTGTGACCCTGAACACGTCACTTAACCTCCTTGTGCTTTGTCTTTCGGGTGAGACGTTGTAAGTGACTCTGCAACTGATGCATAGTTCACATACCCTAGTCTTGTATCTTGTAAAGCGCTTTGTGATGGTGGTCCACTATGAAAGGTGCTATATAAAAATAAAGATTATTATTATTATTATGTCCTGCCAAAATATCAATTAGTCTCCCTATTTAAACCCAACAATGCACCCTTATTCTTTGTCTTACTTTTTCGTTTTCCACCTTCTCCACTTCACTGCATCACCTCTGCAATGGTTTCCCTCTGGGGGCATGTGAAGCTCACTTCCCAACCTTAGATGCCCAGCTGTGCTGGCCTTGTCCTCCGCAAGCCAGAAGGGACCCCTGGTCAAATCTATCCTAACACTCTTTTGTTTTCTCGTGATCTATCACTCTAGGTTCTCCCCTTGGGAGAAGTAACGATTGCTTCCCAGGCTTGGAGGCTGATGGGTTCAGTCTCACCTCTGCGGGGGCGGCTCTCCACAGGCCAAGGGGAAAACCTGACATACAGAATCATTATAGCCTTCCCGAATAAGGACAGTCTGGCTGGTATAACAGAAATGACACAGATGTTGTCTAATTTTATATCCAACTTATTTTTCTCATACAACTATATGTGATGATTGAATGTTACAAATTCTGAATGATTAGTACATTAAGAAAACATTGAAAATGCTGTTGTTCATTAATGGTAGTTATGAATGAAATATTAACCTAATTGACTTAAGGAAACCAAGCTTGAAGTCCTTATATCATCCCTCATTGCTTGCAGAGTGATGATGAATGAGGAAGAATGCAGTGTAACAACCCATTCATAAAAATAAATAAGTAACAGCTGTGCTGGTCACCCCTAGTGGAGTAGAGCTTTTTGACTGAGGTGAGGGGGTCAAACATGGTTACAAAAGCACTGACTGGCACTTATCTTGAACTGCCGTATCTTAGGTGCTAGATGGGGTGTCTCAAGCCAAAAGCTTTTGCAAAAAATTCTATTAAATACATTGGAATACACAAGAAAAATAGTAATACATTCTGTTTTGATATGGCGTTCTCATAATACTCAATATAAGGCTTAGGATTGTATGAATAACATTGTGTTTATTTCTACAAAAATAGGTTGTCATTGTTCAGACCAGACAAGCCAATCAAATCAAATTGTGCAAACTATAATAAAAGTTCTTAATGTGAAATAATGAGGGATTCTTTTTAAGTCCTCTGGGGGGAAAAGGCAGCATGGTGTTAACTGGCACACTAAATAATTAAATTCACGTAAATTACCAAGAGTTTCTCAATTTGAACCAATGGAGATTTTCTTTTAAGTGGTCCCCATTTAATCCCTTTGTATATGCTTTGCATAAATTACTGTGCAAAAGCCTGTTCCAGGGGACTTGAAAACCATCCTTTGTCGTTATGAATGGGTGAGAATACATTATAAATGAGTCTGAGGATCGCACTTGTCCCCAGTGGGAGGAACAAGGCAACTCTTTTAGCAGTTGGCTAATGATGAAGAGATGCATTCTCAATGAGCCATTTCAAGACGTCCTTAAAATAACCTGTAAGTGGTTTACAAAGTGCAAGAAAAAACGCTGTTATAAATAAAAGATTACTGTTACATTAATATCCATTCAAGGTCAATGCTTTGGGATTGCATTTACAGTTGCCTGGCAGAAATATCAGTTTGTTACTAATTAAATAGCATCTGTAAGCATATCTCTATTGGATAGATTTTAGTATCCACAGAACTTGAAATTGATTTCTTTTTTTTCTTTTTTTTTGTTTGGTAACACAGAGAATTGTTAGGAAGATTCTAAGGGTTTTGCCCAAAGGTGATGGAGAATAAACAACATGTTTATTATTTACTTCTAATATAACAAAATATGATATTAAACCATAAGCATACCTAAAAGACATCTACCTATATGGACAGTCATGTGGTGTGGAGGAGATTGCTTCTTTCTGCTGTAGTCTGGAGCCTGAAATACTTATAATGTAACAGTGGTGGATTTAACAGAGTTTTGAAACAGTAAGCAGTAGGTAGTTTTTGTGTCATTACTATGTTACTTAGTAATTACCGCTGTTTATATTGAATTAGTTCAGGTGACTGTTAATGTCACACATTTTTGTTAATGTAGTATTTGTCTGCTTAAAAAAAGATGATGGTGTGTCTGGTTTATATGTATATCTGATAGTTTTATTATTGTACACATTTAAATAAATCAATAATTAGGTACTGCAAAATAATGTAATACTGGCACCAACATGTGTGCAGATGTGTGGCACACCTTCTGGTATATTGTTTTGTTCCAGTACTGGTCTTATAAAGTTTCATTTAGAATAGTACTTGATATAACTGCATTCAGTATTTGATAGCTTTTTTGTAAATGCAGCTAGGTTAATGAATTCCAAGTCTGGATGTGTCTGTGAAAAAGTCAGCCAAAAGCTGAATGCTCCGGTATGTGAATGGAAAAAAATAAAAGAAAACGTGGCTGGCTGCATTGCAGGTATTACTAAAAATAGTTTCTCAGTGACCCCCATTTTGACCCTACTAAATATGGAAGACAATTGTCCCTACTTTGTGAGCTTGCATAATTTATATAAGGCAAGATTTTATGTTTGAGTACATTCCACATGGAAAAAAGGTAACCCTTTTCGCTTCTTTTCCATTTGTATCAAACTGATGTGTATCCCTGTGGCACTGTACTTAATTATGATATGACCCACCTTGAAGTAGCAGGAGCATGTCTATTTGGCTTACATGGGGACAGAGCAACAAGGAGGGGGAGGAAGATTGTGTCACAGCAACTAAAACTACCTTTGGGGAATGTAAAGCTGGTATGGTTTCAGATAAAGTACAGAGAAGTCTAAACTACGGGAGAATGTTTTAGCGTAAAATGTAATTGTGGGATTGTGGGACACTGTAGCTTTAAGGGTACATTTCTGAAATCTCAGAGCTCTCAGTAATAATTCAAGGCAACATTGTAGGAGCCAGAGTGGTTGTTACATACATATAGAGTACTGTATCATTTATAGTTGATAGTAGAGAAGCAGAGTAGCTTTGGGAGAGTATAACATATTCAATGCAACCGACTTGTTGTAGCATAACTTCACATAGTGTACTGTAGAGGTATTCTGGAACCATCATAGAGCATGTTGAAGCCAAAGTCACAAGGTTTCAGGTTTGATGACAATCATCTTTAACCATCACTTTGTCAACACGGATAGTCCCTATGCAGTAATATAAACACTTACACCATTCAGCAATATGAAGTTGAGCAATTGGGGGACTGAACATGTTGTTTTAGCTGTTCTACCTGCATGGAATGTTTCACGATATTATATCTGACCAAAGCATTCCACATGTACAAAAACTGCCGAATTAGAGATGTGAAAATGATGTTTTGCAATACATATGAGTGTCTTGGTATGGAACCATTAGCAAAATGTAATTTCAACAGATGGAATAGTTGTGGCAATATGCTAGTAAATATGCAATAAAGTTTGGTTCTCCACTCTCTATAGCAATCCACTATATATTGTACACTTTTTCAAATTCTAAAATGGTTTGAGTCACTACTGTGACATGTGTATGTATGTGTGGTGACTAGTCTTTCTCCACCAATACTACTGTATTGTTGCGGTTACATTAATATGTTGTTGTCATAGATTTACAGTATATCACATTGTTCAGTAACTTCCATATGGAAGCCTAATAAAGTTGACAAACATATGTTTTGTTTCCATGTTTATTTGCCCAATAATTTAATTGCTGACCTGCTGTTTTATAGGTAAGTAATGGCATTCATTTTCCCAGCACTCTGCCTCTAAGCATTTACAGACTCATTAATAGTCATTAAAAATAAGTATTAGAAGGCTTCCAGGCAAAAGTAATACTGAGATAAATTGGGTAGTTGATTTCTCTTGAGACACAGTAAAAATGACAACCTTATCAAAATTCAGACTACAAAAATATAATTAAAAAACATACTACTTTGTCATGCTTTCAAATATTTTCACTATATTCTACTATAATTTGCTGTGCTCTTTACTTTTTAGCATTTCTAAATTTTTTTAAATGGCTTATGCTGTTTGGGAATTCTAAAGCCTTGTGGGTGTTTCTGAATGATAATCACATGTTGTGTGTACTCATGCAATTTAAATTCTGAAACATGTACAATTAATCACTCAGATAAGTAATCTATTTTCAACTGATCATGTTTTCAAAATAAATATTTCTTATACAAAAGCACTCAAACACAAACAGAATGGGTTAATAATTAATCATGAAGTGGGTTAGTAGATAGACTATTTTATGTAACATTCAAATGTACCAAAACAGTTCATGACACAATTCTCAGAAAATAGTTAGCTACTGATCAGTCTGGTGCTTGGTTGTAGAGGACTGAGACCAGAAAACTATCAATTAGTAGACATAAGAGCATAACCACTGCATACAGGTATAGTAGCAAGAAAACTGTATTCGCTAAAGATGTAACAACTCATCGTTTACAGATCGCCATTGATTGCTTTCTGCAAATCTGAATCAAACATTCATTAATCTCCCTGTGGTTTTATTTCAAACCTCACATAGCTAGCTACCCAGTAACATGTGCCTGTGCTTTTGCTAGACTAAATATCCTCTGTTTCTGTTTGTTTTATGTTGTGAAATGGAATGTAATGAAAACAATCTGATGTTGTTTGCTTCTTTTTTGCTCTTGTATTTTGTACAACAGTGTTCCTGTTCGATAGTGATTTTATTTTTTAACCATGTTCATATTGCTAGGATGTATAGACCATACATGCAAACATTAATTTCCTGTAAGGTATGGTATGGGCTTGTTACTAAACTAAATAACAAAAAATCCAATTTAGTTCATTTTAGTGGCAATTTTGCACATATTAGATTTACATTTCCTAGAGGAAAAACCATTTGTTATAGATTTTACTCCAAGGCGTTGGTTGAAAAAGGTCAGAGTGGCCTTGCGTGATTTAATATCTACGTACTAGGGAACCTTTCTATTTCAGTCTCATCTTTAATTATGCCGTCCGCTACAGTACTTTGCTATGTGCCAGGTAAACGCTCAGTGAATGATGTGAGTGTCACTCTTACTAATGAGTATATTTGTCTCAAGTTCCACAGTGAACCATTTAGGATCTAATCTCATTTGCCTTTGCTTTCTAACTGATTAACGGAAGCAAAAATATCTGGAACATTCAGTGTTTTTAGATTGACTCTGGATATGCAACTGGAAAATACAGTTCAAAATGGAAAGTCTATTAAAGCAAGCACCCTAGCAGGACCTGTTTCTTAAGCGTGTGATGATGTCATGCTTTCAGGTTTTTTCAATTGTATTTATTTATATAGCACCGTTCATACCACAGTATCTCAGAGCGCTTTACCTGTCGGTAAAAACAAAAAGAAGTCTGCAGTATCAAGAAATAATATAAATAACAAAATAACAATGCATAATTGTTATAATGACAATATCAATAAATAATAATAATAAAATAACATAAAAAAATAAAAACAGTTGAAGAAAACAGGAAATTAGTAAGAGTGATAGATAAAACACAAAATTACTCAAATAAGCAAGTAAAACAGATAAAAACAATTATATTTGTAAGTCAGCCTTGCAGGCCTTTCATAGGATGTGGTTATATTAAGGCATATGGTGAGTCAGAATGTCTATTGTCTGTGTTATTATTTCCATTTATAATGAATTACTATTTTTTTTTAGATGGAAAATCTTTGCTTATGCAGCAGGGAATTGACTTGCTGCTACAGAGAAAAGGTAAGCTCTGTCCACTGTTTACCAGAGTTTTAATAAGTCACCAAAACTGGGACTTGAGTCGAGTCATTAAGGAGTAAAGACTCGTTGAGTCTTTCACATGCCAAGCTCGAGTCGAGTCGAGTCATTGAGGAGTAAAGACTCATCAAGTTGAGTCTTTCACATGCCAAGGTCAAGTCGAGTCGAGTCATTGGGGAGTAAAGACTCGTCGAGTCTTTCACATGCCAAGCTCGAGTCGAGTCGAGTCATTGAGGAGTAAAGACTCGTCGAGTATTTCACAGGCCAAGCTCGAGTCGAGTCGAGTCATTGAGGAGTAAAGACTCATCGAGTTGAGTCTTTCACATGCCAAGCTCGAGTCGAGTCGAGTCATTGAGGAGTAAAGACTCGTCGAGTCTTTCACATGCCAAGCTCGAGTCGAGTCACCATTCTGGCTCGAGTCACTTCAAAAAGACTTAGAAAAGACAAATTTTACTTCACTGTGATTATTTATTGTTTTGGTTTAATATAATATAGCAGACTAATGACCCTATTGAAGTAGGCTACAATATTTTTTTTTTCATTAAAAAAAGTTGTCGTTGTTCTTTGTTGAAATTAATGTTGAGCTTTCATATTTTGTTGTGTACTACTCATTTAATCAAACCAAGTAGTGTAAGAAGTTGCTTGTATCGTTCATGACGTTTTTCAAATAAGTAAGCTTATTTGTGATAGAGTTGCAGCCAGTGTCATCTTACTTAAAGGCACTCAAGCTGAAATCGTAGAGTAATTTAAAGTTGGCTACAAACGTGGCAGCGGACTCTTTTTACCGCACACACAAGAACTTACAGACTTGATACAACTGTGTTGAGAATTTTAAAAGAAAGCATTTTATGAGATTTTTAACTAGAGATACCAGGAATATGACTCTGCATGTCCAGAGGTTCTGTTTACCCTTGTAAAGTACTTCAACATGTTGGACTACAAAGAAACATTATGAAGCCCAGATTCTTGGCATGTAAGAACAAGCCCACCATTCCAGTTCCAGGGAGCACATTTTGGCTATCCTGTATCAGCATGCCAAGTGGTCCCTTCCAAACATATAAATCTGTGTGATAACAAAATTATGTAATACCTATAAAGGTCATCTCACAAGCATCAAGATGAAGTTTTTAAATTTGCTTTGGGTTTTTGACATAAATAATAATAATAATAATAATAATAATAATAATAATAATAATAATAATAATAATAATAATAATAATAATAATACCCGACTGCATGTATAAACAAATCATTTTATTTTTTTTTTCCACGGCACTGGAAAGCATTTAATTCGACTTATTATTGTATATTGTATATTGGGCAGCAGTGTGGAGTAGTGGTTAGGGCTCTGGACGGAAGGTCGTGGGTTCAATCCCAGGTGGGGGACACTGCTGCTGTACCCTTCAGCAAGTAAAAACCCGATTGTATAAATGGGTAATTGTATGTAAAAATAATGTGATATCTTGTAACAATTGAAAATCGCCCTGGATAAGGGTGTCTGCTAAGAAATAAATATATAATAATATATAAAATGTACCGGTATTGATCCTGGCAACAGTGTTAGGTTGATTTTTGGATGTTCTATTCACCCCAAGTTTTTTTTTTGTTTAATCTTCGTTCCGTCTTCACCTCCCTTTTCGCGTGTTACCACCTTGTTTCCGCCCTTTCAAAATGTCACAAATACCAGCTGGGAATTGGTCAACAGCTGTTTTCATGTTGCTTTCGGCGGTCCCTCCTACTCCTGCGAAACTTCTCTCTGCCCATTTTGCAGATTGAAAATGGCTAGTTTTTGTTTCCTGATAAAGAAAATGAGATATGGAAACTAGTGATATTATGACAGGAACCTGTTTATGTGCAGCATGACAAGATGACTGTGTGTGTTAGAGAGGGGCTGCATGTATTGAAAATGAAATAAGTTTGTTATTGATTTTATCATAAAGACAATGACTCGGGTCAGATGGAGACTTTTTTGCGTGACTCGAGTCGAGTCACGTCCTTTGAACAGAGAGTCGACTCGAGTGGAGCCTTTGCTTGCAGGGACTCGAGTCAAGTCGAGTCATTTTGATGGCAATCACTCGAGTCGAGTTGAGTTATGAAAAATTGCGACTTGTTTCCTAGTCGAGTCATTACAACTCTGCTGTTTACCCGTTTTAATCTCAATAGAAACCTGATTATTTTGCATTATCTCGTTAGTTGACCTTGTCTGTACTGTCTACAGCTCAGGACTGGGTTGCACTAAGTTCTTACTTAGCTTAGTTAAAGCGTAAGTCTTTACTGGCTATGATATGCACTGGCTATGATAGTTATAACGTAAGGCTTAGTTGTTGCTTAAAATTTACGCATACCTTTAGGGAGGTATAACTGTTTCCGATGTGGTTAACTACCAGACGGTAATGTCCTCTATTAACTTTCTGATGTGGTTAACTACCAGACAGTAATGTCCTCTATTAACTTTCTGATGTGGTTAACGACCAGACGGTAATGTCCTCTGATTGGGGTTCTCTTGCTTAATTGGTATCTTAGTAACAGAATCACAAGTTTGTAACTTCTTTCATTTGTTTTGTTGGCCTAGGTGACAAGTTGTTTAAAGCACAAGCTCTTCACTGAAGGCCTGAGGTGTAATCTGACCTGGTGGAGCCCCCTGTGAATACCTCGACATCACAAAATAATAAATAACCAGCAGATCTTGAAAAAGCCATAATAAATGTAAATAAAGATACACTGAATTGATGTCAGAGCTTATGATCTGGACTTTTCCTTTATTAACCATACTATTGGTTTTGGACTCATTTTAGGTATCCAAATACTATTTATAGAGATTTGTCATTAGTAAACAGACGCCTCCAGCTATTTATTTATGGCAAGACTATTTGTATATCTTTGTGAGTGGTTGTCAGGCTCTGTGAGTGTCTGGTTATAATTAAGGATCTTAGAGTGATAAGCTAAAATCTTATCAACAGCAGACACCTATCGTACAAGGTGTGACAAATTACAAAGCCTAGAACATTTTTGCCAGTATATATCAACACTAATGGTTTAAACAACTTGAGAACATGAAGTGAAGTTTAAGCTCTGGAACAGCGTTACTAATTTATGTTCAGTGCCCATAGGCATCAACAACATAAAAAAAAATTGAACTAGAAAATCAAAACGGCATTGGGTTGACACAGTCACTTGTACAAATTACAGGGACGTGATTCATCAAGTCAGACTCATAACTTAAACTTAATACAGTGCTACCCTGTTATAATGCGACCTGTTATAATGCAGAATTGGTTATAACATGGTAAGGTTGTGGCTCCCATTTCCCTCATAATGCAATTTGACTCACAATTATTGGGTGAACGTCTGAGATATACAGTACGAAGCATGACAGACAGAAAAAAATGAAAACCTTTCTCTGTTAAAATGAAACTTGATGCGGTGGACTGTGTGGATGGCTAAAAGACGAAGGAAAACTAAGGTTTTCTTGATAAGATTGACTCCAAAGAGGACTGCTCTAGGAAAAAAAATGTGCTGCGCTAAAGAGTGAGACAAGCTTCTTTGTGAATGCGCTGCTGTGAGAGCGCAAGACTGCTGTGTGAATGCGCTGCTGTGACAGTGCAAGACTGCTGTGTGAATGCGCTGCTGTGACAGTGCAAGACTGCTGTGTGAATGCGCTGCTGTGACAGTGCAAGACTGCTGTGTGAATGCGCTGCTGTGACAGTGCAAGACTGCTGTGTGAATGCGCTGCTGTGAGAGTGCAAGACTGCTGTGTGAATGCGCTGCTGTGACAGTGCAAGACTGCTGTGTGAATGCGCTGTTGTGACAGTGCAAGACTGCTGTGTGAATGTGCTACTGTGAGAGTGCAAGACTTTGTTGTTTTTGGTGTGGCCCAGGATAACAAGGGCCGGGAATAATCATCCCAATAAACCGTGGATTCGAGTACCTGCAAATTGTGTCCTTCCTTCATTTTCCACCGTACGCTATAATATTAATTAGGCTTGTGGGCAATGTAAATCATTTTGGGAACAAAAATGCCAATATTCATTATAAGGTAAAACACAAATAATGCAGTCTCCTAATTATGGACCCCAACAACCGCATTATAACGGGGTAGCACTGTATATAGGTCATTAGGTCATTTATAGTGCCATCCACCTGTCAGAATGACTGACAATCACCTGTCCTCTGGGGGTTAAAACTGTCACCTCTGTCCATAAAAAATGCTTTTTTTCACACAACAGAGTTTTAATTACTGACCTTTCACCTGTCAAATATGTATCTTCCGCACAGCTTTATTCCTAAAATTTTAGGGTGCCAGTAAATACATTGAACCTATGCATTTACTGCCACAATAATGCTCTTTTAATTCTCACCCATTAAAATGTATGTATCATGCTTGCTGCTTATGTAAAGAGCCAATAAACATGTAGTGAATTATCAATACAAAAGTGTGATTTTTTTTAAATTGTGAAAGTACCATGTAACCACAAACTATTTTTACACGTGTGTGTGTGTGTGTGTGTGTGTGTGTGTGCACAGGCTCTGCAATTTCTTAACACCAGTCATACTGGTTTTAAAGGCACCCATGGCCTGAACTGAAAATACATCATATTATTGATGCTAGGGACACACTGGCAGGAATGGTAGAATTAATACTGAGCAAAAACATATTGCAGGATCAAGCTTTTCTTGGTTTTAGTTTATATGTAAAAAATGATAACACAGCACATATCTTTACAGTGCATAATTCAATAGTCAACTTAAAGTAATTATAGTTTACAGAATAATTTCATAAATCTGACCCTTTTTGCACTACCATTGGCTGCATATATCCGAAATGTGCAGTTTTGAAAGAAACACATGTTACAGCAGACATGTATTTTAATTTTAAAACAGACATCTGGTACTACACACAGTTTTCTCTAGGAAGTTTGTTACTGCATTACCTACTGCATTTTTTTTTTTTTTTTTACATGGCACAGGTCTAATGACACTGTTTATCGTATAGGTCTATTACTTATATGATAACGAGTATTTGCATGTATGTGGCTTTTTATGCATATTTTTTTTCAATATCAGGAAAATCTACAGGGCTTCCAAGGTTTGAGATTCTACATGAGAAGCAAAGTGTCCTCTGTAGACTAACAATCTTCCTGCTTTATTGGCTCAATTGGTTATCACAAAGGACATAACTGAGTTTCCAACCCTTCCCTTAAGGAATACTTCATCTTCAAAGTAGGATGTAATTCAGCCCTTCATCTGCTCTATATATTGGCTCCCCAGAGGTGCTGTTACACATTATTGTGTTGGAAAGCAAAAGACCCCAAATCTTTCTGGTTTGTCAGCACTAACAGCTGCCACTGCTGTAGACAGAACACAGCACACTGCACTGCTTTTATTTGTGGGTCCTCATTGAAATGTGAAGCCTTATGCACGAAGACCATGTCCATCTGTTTCTTTTCCATTAGGTCCCGTTGTAAATGACAGTGCTGTGAATGATGTATTTGTATTAATTACTGTCACCTGTTTTTCTAAGTTTAAAATCTATAAGCAATAGCGCTAAATGTACAACAAGCTTCTTAGATTTTTTTCAGTATATAGAAAACCGTTACATTTCAACAAATTCGTATTTACAGTACTTCTATAGAAATACTGTTAAAAATGTTATGAGTGCTAAAAATTACCAGAATACTGTATTCTTCACTTTTCTTCTAGTGAACTCCTGTTGATTGTCTACTGTAACTCAACCCCTGGTACATGATTAGGAGGAGACTGTATTTTCTTTGCAATACTTGTTCAGTGATAGCACAACCATAGCAAGTGATTTGCTGCTGCTGGACTGGCCTATTAACAAATTCGGTTGACAACACATCTATAGTAATGAATAGTATCCCATAAGCACGATTAGATATATGCTCACAACCTTAAGACCTCTTTAAAAAAATCACTGGTGTACCAGATACAGAGGCGACTGAGCGTATTGCCACTGTACAAAAAAGATTAGCATCATATCCTTTTACCTTGTCTCAAATTGGTCAATGGTAGCAGTAATACAATATGTCACTCAAACCAGCAGTGACTTGTTACACTAGCATATAAAAGATCTAAAAATAATCTTGCTTGTCTGACGTCTATCTGTGCATACGTGAGTCATCTACCTTGTTTCCAATGGGATTAGAATAGTTTTTCCATAAGGGTTTCTTTTTGTTCTTGACTTTCTTACAGTTTTACCTTTGAATGTATGATGAGTGTCATCAATTAAATGTATACCTGTACTAAACGCACAGCTCATGGCTTCCTGCTTCCACCTCTTGAGAGGCATGCTGCTCTAGTATCTGTACATTCGTGCACAAGGGAAAATCAGATCAGCTCCAGGACTGATCTTTAAGCAATCTGTTCCAAATTAAAAAGAAGGTAGGAAAGTCATTACGGTATAATAAACATCTGGTGTTGCTGGAAAATGAATCCTGGGGAAATTTAAAATGTTACTTCCTCCAAGCCAAAAGAGGGGCACCCAAGACCCAGCTCACAAGACTCTGCAAGATAAAATATTATCCAGATGCTTTTATATGTATTTACGAATCAATGTTAATGTCCCCCTGTCAACAATGAATTGCAGTTCAGTGGGCTGTGTAGAAGGATTAGACCTGTTTGTCACAACAATACCAATGAGACACATGACTCATTTGGAGACATTTTTTACATGCTAAGTGTTTCCAGGAAAATAGAAGCAGTTGTTTACTAAAGTCAATTTTTAATTACTGTGTGGGAGAAATAATTCTGTATTTCAGACTGCAAATTCAAGTTGACGTAAAAAATAATGGCTAAAGTACAACAGTTATCAAGCATGATTTTTTTTTCAACCTTAAAATCAATTTGTTTGTATGTCACTGCATTTGCCATTTCTCACATTTCATTCCATGTGTGTAAGAGGTATGTTTTGATGTTATAAAACATAATTATCAGTTAATATTTACTTTCTCCCTCACAACAAAAAGTGTTCCTTGAATATGGCTGTGGTTTCTTAGCAACACTAGTATGTTGTTTCTGCTCCACAAGCCAGAGTCAGACTTCTATGTTGTTTGTCTGTAAATATTACATAAATATTATAATGAAAGGACAAACAACTGAATATAAGTCATAGTTTTATTCAGGAACGTCATATAAAGCATCAACATAACCGAAACATTGTAAATAAACGGATATTTGAACAGAAATGTGTTTATATACAGACATATTACATATCTGAGAGCAACCTCAAAAAAAAAGGTAAAAAATTAAATAAACAAACATTTGAAAATAAATGTGTGCATATACAGGTATATCATGTACATACAAAACTGTACAATTGAAACAATGTAAATAAGTATAAAAAAGATTAAAATAAATGGGTTTATACTGCCTACATAACAAAGCACATATACGCAACCGTAGCTATGCGTTTATACACAGACATACTGTAATCAAAATGATATGAACAAATAAACATTTGAACAGAATGTGCTTCATTTACAATCATTTACAAAGTCTAAGTGCTGGCACAAATTACACAGATCCTGCGCTTTTCAAAATTCGCAATATACTTACCGCAGACTGTCTTTGCACATTTGTCACAACTATCAACAGTAACCCAGGCTTCTGGCATAAAATGCTCCACAGGAATATTATACTATTGCAACGAAAGCTTCTATATCCTCCAAGGGTTATTGACCAGGGGTCATCTTGTAGTTGTCGGTGGGCTGCTTCAGTGCAACGTTGTGTGTGGTTCCAAACTGGAGAAGCGTCTGCCTCAGGTGAAGTAGCGGCTGGATCAGGTGCAGGGGCTGATGCAGGTGAAGCGGCTGGCATCCTTGCAGGGGCTGCCACAGGATTGTTTCTTCTCCCGCGGGATCTCCTGCACCCTCGGTGTCACTGCTGCTGGAAGATTAATCTTCACAAACCCAGTCTGCTTCAGAGCCAGATTCGTCATTGTCCATCTCTGCTGCATCAGAATCGTTGTTTGGTAAAATATGCAGTAATTCCAAATACTGCTTTGCTGTCCTGCGTCTTCTGTGATCCATTTTCAATGTGTATTGGGGTAACAATTAATTTCGTAGAAAAATGAGTGACTTGTATAGTAACCAGAGTGCAGACAGCTGTCAAGGCTGATTGATGGGCTAACAGGAGGCTCATTGAAACAATAGAGATGTCAGAAGACTGCCCACTTGAGGAATGCAGACTGATATATCAAACTTCAATACATGGTGACAAGTCCCGACTGATAAATACAAATAATACCGTAACATTTAATTGTTATAATGTTTTTATCGGTCAATTTGATTGCTCGTGGTTGGAATAGGTACGACAGCATTTTATCTCCCCAATTTCTGCAGCTTCCTTCTTTGTCAGCATAATTAGTACATATATTTAGGAAAAGTCAGCAAAGCACAGCTCCGTATCTTAAACACATGCACCGCAATTTAAATTTAAATTCCAAAAATGGTCAAAATGACCGCCTTGGTCATTCTAATGTTAAAGAGAAGCTATGCTGTGTGTTGCCGAAACATAACCAAGGCCACTAGCTGTGGGAAACGTTGGGGGGAGGTGGGTTCTGACTCTCCCACATCTAATTGCTAGTGACCTAAAAGAAAAGATGAAGCTGTTTTTTGTTGATAAACTACAGTGCTAATTTGTTATATCAAGACACTTTTGTTTTAAGTACCAGTCAGTTTAGAATCTATACCTCTAGGGGGCTATTCTATAATTACATTAATCACTCACTCAACTATTTACATAATAAAGTAGTGTTTGAGGGAATCCTTGACTGAATAATGCATCAGAAGGAGCTACATCCTAACCCTATATTCAATATTGCCTCTGGAAACAGATGTGAAGATTTACAGCACATAATACTTGGCCCAGTGACAGGAAAGCCTTGGTCTGGTTTATTGCTCACTTGACGTGACTAGCAATCCAAATATAGGCTTTGCTTGGCGTGATTAAAATCATATTGGAAGCTAATTTTAAAGCTATCCATGTTTGCCAGCACCCACACTGTCGCCTTGATGGCCTTTGGTGCTGACTGCAATTTTTAAAACAGATGATATCTGTGCAACACAAGGCTAGTTTTGTGCCAAAGACAGTCTCTGAGAAGACTGTTATCCCTGGGAGACTAAAGCATAGAAAATCTTTCGAAATTGGATGTGCTGTGGGTTTATACAAAGACATGTCTTACACCACTGATAAATTACACATTCAAAGGGCACAGGAAGCCATGCAAGGAAACAGGCAACAATGCTGAGCACACCTGCAGACTTCCTTCAACAGAAGTGAATTTGCTGGCTATATTTGGTTATGTGAATGCATGCCAGCGCCATCATAGATATAAAAACTTATTAAATTAACTGTGTAGGCAGTTACATTCAACAAAGTAGCTTCAAATATCATTTAAAGTTTTTTTTTTTAACGTTTCTCTTACTATGGTGTTGTGGCAGAGCAAGAGCTCTGCCTGTAAATAGTGTAGTGTTTTGTGGTGTTTTGGTGGTGGTTGGCAGGGATGGGGTTAATTCCTGTCCCTGCCAAAAACATGTGAGAATGTGGCTGCTCCTTAATTTAATGATTAAGTGCTAATTGGGAGCAGCCACATCACATAAAAGGAGAGTCCAGGGCTTCATTTGGGAGGGGAGTTTGGTGAGTTTTTGTTCTATGTGTTGCTGTTTATTTAAAAGATCTGTTCAGTGAAGGTGAATGCCCAGCTTGACAGCAGTTTTTGTTGTGTATATTTGTGTAATTTGTTTTAACCTTTTGTTTTGGCCCTTGTGCCTTTTGATTTCTGTTATTTTTGTTTATTATTATTATTATTATTATTATTATATTTATTTATTTATTTATTTATTTATTTATTTTATTTATTTTATTTATTTTATTTATTTATTTATTTATTTCTTAGCAGACGCCCTTATCCAGGGCGACTTACAGTCTAAACAAAAATACATAATGTTATTAAACTGCACCTCCTGGCTTCTGAGTCTCTGTCTCACCGCTATCCTGTCACATGTTGTGTCCTGCGTGGGATAAAAATGCCTCCAAGACTCAGAGCAGGTACTGTGCCTAGATTTTTTTTTTTGAAAATTTTGAAAAGAAAATGGGAAGGAAGAGGTGGTGGACCAAAGAATCCATCCCAGGATTGGCAGGTGGAGCAGGAGCAGTGGATGGCTGAAGGGGCTCCATGGTGTGGCTGCTGTGTGGAGTTCAGACATGTGAGGGAGGATTGTCCCTATGAATACCCGGGCTTCCTTGCAGCCTATGCAAGTGATTGCTTTTGGCTGCAGGACCAATAACCACTGTCACCTCCCAACCCAAAGAAGTCCCAGCTGCCATCCCAAAAACTAGAAATGGTCCCCTCTGCCTCCAAAGCCACCTGGAGCAGCGAACTGGACGTCCTACCGTGGTGCCACGCCTGTGCAAAAGGCGGGCACTATACAGTGTGCTGCCCCCTCTAGGGTAAAAAGGAGTTGCCACCTGCCTGGAAGAGCAAGAAGGAGAGGCGGAGGACAGTGCTAGAAAGGGAGCCGCTGCCATTCCCTGCGCCTGAGAGGGAGGAGCTGCCTTCCCCAGCGCCCAGAAGGGGGGAGCCCAAGCGTCCAGCGCCCAGAAGGGGGAGTCTAAGCGTCCAGCGCCGAAGAGGGGGGAGGCCAAGTATCCAGAGCCCAAGAAGGAGTCAAACCAGTCTCCAGTGACCGAGGGAGAGCCGGCTCACTTGCACAGCAGTATCGGCGCTATGCTCCTCCGCCTGTGAAAAACCCCTGCCTGCGGGAACCGCAGATTGCCACAGGTGTTTTCAATTATTCTGAGTGGTTCTGTTATGGTTTTGTTATTGTCATGATGAGGTTGCATTGAGCTTTTCTAGAGAATCCTAAGTTACGGAACAGCCTTGCTCATTCCACGTGACCTTTCAAAATTTCCTGATCCACCTACTTTAGGTTGAACTAAACAAATGGATTTTTGAAACAGGCTAAGGTTCAGTGTTTGCAAACAATATAGGGTTTCTGTTCAGATTACTAAAACAATATAAACACATTTTCAGTAATTTAACTTGAATGTCAGATCAGTCTTGGCTGTCACCACTGAAGACTTAATAAAGACTGTTGTGTCTTTGAAGGATTGTGATTATCTAGAAAGGCAAAAACAAAAAAAACATCAGGCTGTCTGTAACAGGGACGATGTACCGTCACTGGCTTCTTGGGCGTATGCATAGGTCTGCAGGAAAGGGCCAGATGCTCCTCCTGAGGCTCTGTCAGTTTAGTTTTGTATACAAGGAATGGTAGTTGGGGATTGGCCAGCTGCGGATCCATGACCATTATGTGGGCGTGTCCTGGTGGAGCGGCTCGTTATAAAAGGGAGCTGCTGACACACCGACAGTCTGCGTGATGTGAGTACAGAGGCAAATCATTGAACACCATCTGTGGAACCAGAGTTGTGGTTTTAATTATTATTAATGTTTACTATTTTAGGGGATTTTAATATCCCACAGCAGCTATAAGGACAGTGGGGCAGTGTAAGTTCCGGCAGCAGGATCTCCCTTTATAGTGGGAGTAGCACTGGGCAACTTTTTGGCAACTTTTGTTTTATAACTGTTTTCCATGTGGTGTTTTATTTTGCATTTGTGTATTTTCTTTATTTTACACTTGGGTTTGTGTAAACCCACCCTTGCGCTGTACCACTGCAAGTACTGTCACATGGTTTGTATTAATCGACCCCATCCTAGGTGATACCACTGATGGTACCCTAGTGGCGGAAATCTGCAATTACTACTGTAAATATTTGGTAATACATTTTGTGCGCCTGTGTGGCATTGCAACATCTCTTCCTGTGTCTCTCCAAACCTGTCCGCGGATACCCACTATCCCCTTTCACACTGTCTATTTTTAGCCACCTGGTAAAATCTAACCATAGTGAAATAGGAAGCTGTTTGCAGTAAATGCACAGCTGATTTAAATTATTACTACTTTTACCAAAGGTAATATGGATTGCGTGCCAGAATCAATAACTCCAGATTTGCTATACAAAGATAATGAAGATGATGTAATTCTTGCTGTTCAGTGTAATAGTTTCTAAAAGCAGCATGGGTTACTAACTATAGAAACCGTGTCATATTCCCAGGGTATTTAAGCCAAGCTGGAGCCTTGAGCAAGCCATTTTTCTAGGTTATCATCTCTACATTTGCAAATACAGTACATGCATTTTGTAAGAAAATAAGGGGTAGGGACAATGTCAAGGGACAATCTCCAAGATAAATGATCTACAGTAGCATTGGTACCAGACACAATTTGTTAAAATCACATTTTCCTTCACAAACGGCTCCACCCTTTTTGACTCATTTTCAAACCAGCCAGGAGTATTTCACCTTGGTAGCCAGATGATGCCACAGACGTGTACATTTTAGAGATTTTATTCCATCAATCTGAAATAGGTTTCTGTTTCTAGAAGTAAACAGCCACCTAAAGATCTCTGGAGATGTGGTTATTATTATTATTAATAATAATAATAATTAATTGTTATTATTGTTATTACGTTAGTTACTAATTTTAATTGGCCTAACTGACTGTAACAAGACAAAACATGCAGGGAAATAACAGAGGAAAAATATACTGCAAAGGCTGAAGCTTAACAGCATTATATGAATATTAATTTATATTAAAGGGATGGTACTACATAAGACTGTGTCTGTGCCACAAAATATGCCTGTAGGTTATTCAAGTCAGATAAACTTAGTGTTGCGTAATGTTATGTAACTATCCCCAACCGGAATTAGTAACCCTTCTCTTTTCAGGTATTGTGTACACCTGGCCAAAAGTTTTACATCACCTAGTATTTTAAAATTAAGACATTATTTTATAACGTAATATTATTTCATTCGTCTTTGTAAAATAAAATTAGTTAATTCTATAGTGTGATGCAAAACATTGGGTCATAGCTATAGTTCATCTGTCTTTATCTGCCAGTTAATCAGTTCTAGTTTGAGGGTTTTAACCATATAAGAACTAGAACAGCAGCAGTTTGAACTATAGATGTATAGCTCTTCAGAGCTGCCTGGTAATGTGTTTTAAAGCTGTAGTGTTCCATAGCCAGTTACATTTCCCAGTTGTAGCTGAAAATATCTACATCACTCGGAGTCAAAGAAGTATTATAAATGGCATCTTCAAATTCCGTTATAGCTTAAAGCAGATATTGAAAAAGATGGTAGTCTTAAGTTTTAGGCAGGTGTGAAAAATGTTGTAAAGTAAGAATGCTTTCAAAAATAGACATGTTAATAGATTATATTTATCAATTAACTAAATGCAAAGTGAGTGAACAGAAGAAAAATCTAAATCAAATCCATATTTGGTGTGACCACCCTTTGCCTTCAAAACAGCAATTTTTTTTAAAGACCAATTTTATTACTACACTTGCTCTGTTATACAGTTTGACATACCCGTGATTAATTCTGTAGCTTTATATGAAGGAAAATGTTTAATATAAATATATACTCACACAAGAACATATTCTCAAGCATAATCATTTTGAAACAGTGCTGTGAAGCGGAGAGCAACTGAGAGACTGAGATTAGACAGTTATTTTATTATTATTATTATTTCTTTGCCGTGATCTGCAGCTGACAGCGGTGCTTTTCTTTTTATTTCTTTTACTGTGTTCACAGTTTGGATAAACACTGCCTGTGTGAGCCTGTTTATTTTCATGCAGCATTACAATATACACTATACCAGTGCTGCTGATGCAGTCAGTGGGAAATTTGGGCTTGCTTGGTATTGCAAAAAACACTGTGCGAGGTTCAAGGCTTTATTTTTCACGCACCACAAAACGATCCATTTTGTGTACAGTGTGCAATACGGTGTGAAACTTTCACTGATTCATACGCATCATACACATGGGAGGGGTCTGTAATGTATACGAGGGACTCCCGTATTCATTTTTAACTTTATTTGTCTATCTCACTCACAATCAGCTTGATACTGCTTCTCGCCACCATGACAAACACTAATTTAATCCAGCCTAACATCCTGTACCCTTATGTTGCCTGCAGGTGGCAGTACACCACATCCCTCCTTTTTTAGATTTAACACTTTTGTGAACATAACAAAACGTAACATTCCTTTGAGAACCTGCAACATGTATTATAACTCTTGCTAACTTATGTGATTATTCCCACTTAGTAGTCCCATGAGCAACAGTTACTTCTAGGCTTTCAAAACTAAATTAATGCTGCATACAAACAATGTCATGTTACAGACTTTTATGAACTAACAATAGCAATTATAAATGAACACTATTAACATTCACCTATGGTGGCTAGGGGTAGACTACCCTGCCACCTAGACAGAACCGGAGGTTATTCTGCTCCGCTTGGTTTGTAACATAATCCTTTAACGGACTGGGGGTTGCCTGACCCTGCTGGGCCGAGGTTCTGCCTGTTCAGGCTGGCCATCAGTCCCATTTTGCCCTTCAGTGCGTTCGTCTCCCTCTGATCCGGACCATAGATCTGTTATCTCAGTTTCATCCGCTGAGCCGTTGGATGTTGATTCAATCCACTTTTTAACCTGAGACACATTCCTTTTAAACTGTCTCCCCCTCTTTTCCAGAGTGACACAGTTCCCATGTTTTTTGACAATCATGTCCAGTTGCGGCTCAAACGTGGTAGACAGCTTGTTGTGTTTCGGTTGTTATAACAACACTTTGTCTCTGACTTGGATGCGACTAGGAACTGCCTTACGAAATCTGTCTGCATCTCGTTTCCCTGCCATCTTCTTGTTAAAATCGGACTGTCTAAGAGCAGTGTCTGCAGCAGAGTGGTTGTGTGGTGTAGACAACTGTGGCACTTTAGTTCGCAGCTGGCGATTAAACAGAAGCTCAGCTGGACTCTTCTTAATGACTGTGTGTGGTGTACTTCTGTAAGCCAGAAGAAAATTAAGCAGTTCTTTTCTCCAGGCCTTACCTTCAGCACATACTGTACGAATGGCCTTAGACAGTGTCCTGTTTTGCCTTTCTACCTCCCCGTTCACCTGAGGCCAGTATGGTGTCACACATCTATGGTTAGTGCCGTGGTATTTCAAATACTCAACAAACTCACTGGATACAAACTGTGACCCATTATCAGTAACCATGATCTCTGGTAAACCATGTGATACAAATGTGCATTGGAGACTCTGTAATAGCTGATGCTGTGATTTGACTCAGAATTCCAACGTCCACCCAACGGGAATAATAATCCACAGTGACTAATAGGTACTCTCCTGTAGGAAACAGTCCACATAAATCGATGCCTACAGTCTCCCACGGCTTGCTGGGCATGTCTGTTCGAACTATTGGTTCAGGTCTCAACGGTTCTCCAAGTTGGCAAGCATGACATACTTTAACGAGCTGTTCCGCTTCCCTGTCAATACCAGGCCACCAGACTTTCTCTCTCAACCGTTGCTTTGTTTTCATGATGCCCTGATGACCATCGTGAGCAAGCAGCAGTGTCCAGTGACATAACTTGACAGGCATGACAATACGCCGTCCTCTTAACACTAAGTGACCTAATACTGATAGCTTGTTTTGAATGGCTTTAAATGAAGACTCGCAATTACTCCATTTGCCTGTACTGATGCAGCTCTTCAGTGTGGTCAACATGCTATCAGCAGCAGATGCTTCAACTTCACGTGGGGTGAAAGCATGTGGGAATGCACATGCAAGTAAATGTACTCATCTGGATTTGTGATTGCTGGCGGGTTGAGTGTCAGCCTTCACAATGAATCAGCAGCATTCTGTGCCCCAGGTTTGTACTGAACTGTGAATCGGTATGGTTGCAGACGCAAAGCCCATCTCTCTAGTCTTGCTGGTGCCTTTGATTTTGGGGAATAAATGGTTTCCAGAGGCTTGTGTTCAGTGATCATTACAAAATCCAATCCATAGAGGAAGATGTGAAACTTTTCACATGCCCAAACTATGGCCAGTGCCTCCTTCTCAGTTTGTGAGTAACGGCGCTCCACATCAGTCAGTGCTCTACTGGCATAATAAACAATGCCATGAGTCTCCATCCCCTGCTTAAAATATGCCATGGTACTAGAACACACTAACCTGTTCTTTAGTTCTTCAAATGCCGCTTCCTGCTCGTCGCCCCAAACCCATCTGCTGTTTGCTTTGGTAAGGCTCCGACAATGTGGCTAAGTCAGGAATAAACTGACCACAATAGCTGACAAGACCAGCAAAACTTTGCATCTCAGCAGCTGTTTGTAGTCTGTGTGTGTTCTTGACTGCATCCACCTTGGTCTTGGCAGCTCCGATCCCATTTTTGGACAGAACGTGGCCCATGAATTCCATCTCATTCCAAAATCACATTTCGCACTGTTCACTGTCAATCCTCTTGCTTGCAGCCTTTGTAGTACTTGATGTACACGATCATCATGCTCTTCTCTAGTTTTCCCATGAACAACAATGTCATCAGAGATATTGTGAACACCCTGGATTCCTTGTAACACCTGTCTGATGATGTGCTGGTAAGTCTCAAGTGCGGATGAAATGCCAAACATCAATCTTCTATATCTGTATAAGCCTTTATGGGTTACAAATTCAGTCAGACTGCGTGACTGAAACTCCAATTCAGTCTGGTGATTTTAGGTCTAATTTTGTGAACACCTCGGCCCTAGTCATGTCTATAGTAGGTATCGGGTGCCTTTCACGAATCACTGCTTCATTTACACGATGCATATCGACACAAATACAGACGTCTCCACTTTTCTTAGGCATGACTACCAATGGAGAGACCCATGGGGTAGGTCCTTCAACCTTTTCAATCACGTCCATGTCTTCCGGTTGCTGTAGTTTCTCTTCAACAGCCTTGCGAACGCTGAACGGTAACCGGTGAACAGCCTGCGCCACAGGACTGACACTGGAGTCAATATGTATGCACAACTTAAAGTCTGTTAGTTTCCCCAATCCCTCAAAACATCCTTTATACTTCTCTTGGAGCTGAGCGTGGAAATCAGTTGATTTAGTGGGGTGTATTGCGCTGACGCTGACTTTAGGCCATATGCATAGAACTCCTAGCGCTGTTGCTGTGTGTTTTCCTATCAGTTGCACTTGTGCTTCTTCTACAACCAAAATGTTGAAATTGACAACATCTGACATGTCAGGAACTTGCTTTGCTGCATTAAATGATCCAGTGACTGCTAATGGTTGTTTAGAACCATACTCATATAATTTCTTTGAAGTTGGTATAAGCTGTTTATCGCATTTAGCTTGAAGAGTGTGCCAGACTGTGGTACTAAATTATATTGCAGCTGGCCCCTGAATCAATGAGCATCCTGACAGGTTCCCCCTCAGTCACAATTTGCATTTCTCCATCTGCTGTCACACTGGACAATGTAAATCATCTTCAGAATCAGGAGAGTGTCTGGACATCATTGGTTTATTTGCAACCAAATTTTCTTTAGCTTTCGTTTTTGTCCTGCACATTAATGCAAAATGTCCTTCTTTACCACACTGCCGACACTCTTTTCCTTTCGTAACTGTACATTGTTTGCCTATGTGGCCTCTCCTGCCACAGCGGTAACAGCTCACATCACTTGAACCGTCTGTCCGTTTCTCCTTACTGTATCTATTTTGGCTGCTGTGTGTGGCACCTGGTTTTACTTTTGGTTTGTAGCCATTCTTTCATGGCCTTGATTCTACTGCATTAACAGACAGTTTCTCTATTTTAGCAGCTTGTTGATCTGCTGCTTCCATTGCTCTGGCAGTGTCATGCAAACTTTTAAGTGTCAGATCCCAAAGCGCTCCAAATTCACACGAGTGGCTAATTTTTTTAAATCTGCTTACAAGCATCAATCGATTCACCCAGCTCTTGGCACGCTTGCCGAAACAAATGTCTTTCGGAAGGAATGTTCTTTTGTGGGCTGAAATAGTCTGTGAGCCTAGTAACAGCCACATCGAAATCCTTTTCCTCCCCCATATTTTCTAGTGTCTCGAAAACATCCCGTAGGTCACTACCTCCTATATGTAACAACAGAGCTCTTTTCTGAGTCGCCTCCGTAATTCCTGAAGCAATAATAAAAAGCTTCAGACTGCTTAGGCCCAATGGGTGCTAAATTTAACGTTTTTGCCATCTTGTCTATACAGGCACTGTTTTTTCTTTTACCAATCTTTCTTTTTTCTTTTTCTTTTTTTTTTTAAACCATTGTTTCGGCTAATTGATCCACCAACCTTGATTTATAGACCAAAGTCCAAAAGACCAATTGGTCGCACACTCAAAATCAGGACAAGATTTACTGTTGTCTTTTTAAAAATATTTTTTATTAGTTAAAACATGTGTTTTACTAAACAAAGCAAACAAACAAAAAGGTAGTAGAACAATGCGTTTCGACACAACAGGTCTTCGTCAGGTTCACAGTTTATTCATTGAGAAGTGAGCGTAAGCCCAAACAGACTTTCTTTTGTTTTAATATACAATTGCCTTATATGGTCTGCACCTCATTGGGGTTAAGCATTGCAGTGCACAGATGTTCTTTTATACATATACATATATATATATATATATATATATATATATATATATATATATATATATATATATATATATATACATATTGGAGACATTTCTCATTTACTGCCGTGCACTGTGGCAATGATCTCTTTTTATTCTAGTGCTGTAGGTAACAGACAGTGATTAATGGTTTCAAAAACGTTTTGGCTAAACCGACATCTGGTGCAAATGTTAGCAGCACGAGCCACTTACAATATATTCACGTCATGCATTTAGTTAGGGGGAGCTGGGTATCCGTGATTAATGAAAAGACTCCACCCCTCATCCTAAACAAAGATGCATGTATTGGGGACAATGAATATGAAACTCATTTAAACACCTTAAAGACACAGGAAAGGGAGGTGCCTGTGGTGTTTCAATTCAAAGAGGAAAAAGGAGGAAGATGGAGCAAATGGTGAAATAAAGGAGCTTTCAGGGGAGAGAAGAACAAATCTGTGCCTTTTTTGTTTTTGCTGTAATAGAGCACACTTCACCCACAATGGGCTCACAACTCTTCCCTGACAGTTTGTAACAATACATGTGACGTATTAACCTTGTATTCAGCTATTTGAAAGGCAACTGTTAGACCTGATGTCTTCAAAGATGAAATTTCCAGTCGACAGCTTGCAAATGCTTTTTAAAAGGAATTTTTTTTTTTCTTTTTTGGGGATCATGGCAAAATATTTCTAAGATGACCACCAAATGGAGAGTGCGAAAGCACATTAGCTCTTTAGCCAAATTGGTTCATAAAAATACACTGTAGCAGCTAGATTCACTGCATCCTATTTTCTATTGTTTTGTAATGATAAGGCATATTTTATTATGTAAGGTAAAAAAAAATGTATATACCGGTAATCATATTTTCCCTTTACTCTTACATTACATTTTGTTAAACTTAATAAGATAAAGTGGTAAACCCAGGCCATTGGTTCGAAAGGAAATGTGATGGTAGATAGCTGTTATTGGCTATTTCACAAGAGTTTTAACCATTACACAGATCAGAGGTGAAATTCTCAACAGAAAAGGGTAGGTACTCATATGCGCAGCTGGGTGCAAACATAAAAAAATTGAGACAATCTGAGTGATAATGAATAAATACTTTTAACATGTATACATATAGGTACTCACAACATTTATGAATACAAAATATGTCTTATAAAATAACTGATAGAATATAATCAATTCACCATAAACAAAGAAGCTGAAAATACTGAAAGCTTAGTACCATCTGCATGTATCACTCAGTCATGTACTGTAATATAACACTTAAGTTAAACCTTAAATAAGCATTAAAATATTACAATATGCAGTAACTGCTGTAGAGATGGGGTTTTGTTATAAGATATTCTAAAAAAGGGATGATGTCATAAAAAAATGGTGCATAAAAAACAACTGTGCACAATAGGGGCTGAAATACCCCTCTAATTTTTAATGTACCAATGTACTAAAAAATGATGTACTTTACTTGGTGTGACAGAGAGCGAATGAATCCTAGTCAACAATCTCCCTCCTGGCCTGTGAAAGCACGGTATAACTGGAACAGTGTGCCCCGGACTGGATGGTTCGGCAGTTCATTCCAGGGTCAGTCGGAAGCCGGCCATCCAGGAAGTCACAATACCAGAAGTCATCACCCTAGTACGGTAAGTGATGTGTCAGTCATGGATTGGAGGAGACGGGATTAGAACATAAGAACATAAGGTCCATCTTGCTCGTTTGGTTGTTAGTAGCTTATTGATCCCAGAATCTCATCAAGCAGCTTCTTGAAGGATCCCAGGGTGTCAGCTTCAACAACATTCCTGGGGAGTTGGTTCCAAACCCTCACAATTCTCTGTGTAAAAAAGTGCCTCCTATTTTCTGTTCTGAATGCCCCTTTATCTAATCTCCATTTGTGACCCCTGGTCCTTGTTTCTTTTTTCAGGTTGAAAAAATCCCCTGGGTTGACAGTGTCAATACCTTTTAGAATTTTGAATGAATCAGATCACCGCATAGTCTTCTTTGTTCAAGACTGAATAAATTCAATTCTTTTAGATTGTCTGCATACGACATGCCTTTTAAACCCAGGATAATTGTGGTCGCTCTTCTTTGCACTCTTTCTAGAGCAGCAATATCCTTTTTGTAACGAGGTGACCAGAACTGAACACAATATTCTAGATGAGGTCTTACTAATGCATTGTAAAGTTTTAACATTACTTCCCTTGATTTAAATTCAACACTTTTCACTATATATCCAAGCATGTTGTTGGCCTTTTTTATAGCTTCCCCACATTGTCTAGATGAAGACATTTCTGAGTCAACATAAACTCCTAGGTCTTTCATAGATTCCTTCTTCAATTTCAGTATCTCCCATATGATATTTAAAATGCACATTTTTATTGCCTGCGTGCATTAACTTACACTTTTCTCTATTAAATGTCACTTGCCATATGTCTGCCCAGTTCTGAACGCTGTCTAGATCATTTTTAATGACCTTTGCTGCTGCAACAGTGTTTGCCACTCCTCCTATTTTTGTGTCGTCTGCAAATTTAACAAGTTTGCTTACTATACCAGAATCTAAATCATTAATGTAGATTAGGAATAGCAGAGGACCTAATACTGATCCCTGTGGTACACCACTGGTTACGTCGCTCCATTTTGATGTTTCTCCTCTAATCAGTACTTTCTGTTTTCTACATGTTAATCACTCCCTAATCAATGTGTATGCATTTCCTTGAATCCCTATTGCGTTCAGTTTGAGGATTAATCTTTTATGCGGAACTTTGTTGAAAGCTTTCTGGAAATCTAAATAAACCATGTCATATACTTTGCAATTATTCATTGTCGATGTTGCATCCTCAAAAAAATCAAGCAGGTTAGTTAGACACGATCTCCCTTTCCTAAAACCATGCTGACTGTCTCCCAGGATACTGTTACCATAAGGGTAATTTTCCATTTTGGATCTCATTATAATTTCCATAAGTTTACATATAATAGAAGTCAGGCTTATTGGTCTGTAGTTACCTGGTTCAGTTTTGTCTCCCTTTTTGTGGCTCAGTATTACGTTTTAAATTCTCCAGTCTGTGGGTACAACCCCTGTGTCAAGAGACTGTTGCATGATCTTGGTTAGCGGTTTGTAAATAACTTCTTTCATTTCTTGGAGTACTATTGGGAAGATCTCATCCGGCCCAGGGGAGCTGCTAGTCCCTTTAACACTTCTGCCTCTGTTATGCTAAAGTTATTTAAAACTGGATAGGAACAGGTGGACATGGGGTCATGTTGTCCGTATCCTCCTTTGTAAAAACTAGCTGTCGAAGGGAGTGTGACTAAGGGTATTTCAGGGGATGTGACGATGCAATCTGTTCTTTTGTTATGGTTTTATGAAAGGACCAGGAAGGAGTAAAAACAAAACCATGAGTGCTTGTATTTGTTATGTTAACCACTGTTTATTTGTAATTAGTAGACGGCTAACAACTGGGAGCTGTCACTGCTCCAGCCAGCATTAAACCCGGATTCCAAATACTGCACTAGTCACCAATAATTGTATATTCACCACCAGCACTGGAGCACCACGAGAAAGGACACGGAGCCATGTCTGTATTATTGTATTATTATTTCGGGACTGAAACCCTGTTTTGCTTAGCTATGCAATTACACATTGCTGTTTGACTTGTTTTCTTCCCTTTTTCCTCCTAGAAAAACAAAGAGAGACGGATCAAAAAATGGGAAGGTGCATCAATGAGATGAGGTTGGGGCCTGGTGGGAGAGAGCTTGGATGGTATCAAAGGCCACGCAGTGTGACCGAGAGGGCGAAGTTACTCCGGCCCCTCTCAATATACCGGACATGTGGGGCTCAAACGCAGACCTAGTGTGGGGCCAGAGCAACGACTCTACACTGGTGCACACTTGGGAACAGGTCCGGTCTATTGAAGGTAAGGATGTTGAAGGCGCTGGGGTGCTAGTATATCTGCACTTCATTATCAAGGGGCAATTACTGTATATGGTGAACCCTGCCATGGGTACAGGACAGCCTGTAACACAGTTGATGGTTCCCCCATCTTATCGGCCAGAGGTCATGAGGCTGGTGCATTATATCCCTTTTGCGGGGCACCTCGGAGCTGATAAAAGCTGATAAAAGCTGATAAAGGGAACGCATAGTGGCTCGATTTTATTTGGTAGGGCTTCATAATGAAGTGTCGAAATATGTAGTCACATGCCCAGACTGCCAGCGAGTAGTGCCGGGTCGAGTGCGCCCCGCCCCTTTGGTCCCACTGCTGATTATTTCCACCCCCTTTGAACGCATTGCAATGGACATAGTGGGCCCTTTGCTACCTTCTGATTCCGGGTATACGCATATATTAGTAGTGGTAGATTATGCAACACGTAGACACGGCAATCCCGAAAACCAGGTCCCAGGTGAGGTCTCTCTTGGGGTTGGCCGGTTATTACTGATGATTTATCCCCAAGTATGCCACAGTGGTCAACCCTCTAGTAAACCTCACTAAGAAAAGTGCACTAAATTCAATTAAATGGACAGGAGAATGTCAGGGGGCGTTTGATACCATTAAGAGTAACTACTCTGTCATAGAGAAGGAATGTCTGACCATTAAATGGGCCACTCAGACCTTATGCTACTACCAATTGGTACATTCATTCAATCGCATCACTGACCACACCCCACTCAGATGGTTAGGCACGATGAAGGATAGCAACGCCCGGTTAACTCAGTGGTATCTTGCACTGCAATCCTTCATGTATTTTATGACACACCATGCAAGGAAAGATCACCAAAATGCGGATTACTTTTCCCGGGAGTGGGGTGTAATGGGGAAAGTAGATTCAGCCAAGCGTTCCTTCGGCTCCACTCTGAGTGGTGGGATATGTGACAGAGAGTGAATGAATCCGAGTCAACAATCTCCCTCCCGACCTGTGAGGGCACAGTATAACAGGAACAGTGTGCCCTGTACTGGATGGTCTGGCAGTTCATTCCAGGGTCAGTCAGAAGCCGGCCATCCAGGAAGGGGGTGGAGTCACAATACCAGAAGTCATCGCCCTAGTACAGTAAGCGATATGTCAGTCATGGATTGGAGGAGACAGGATTGAACTAGCTATTGAAGGGAGCGTGACTAAGGGTATTTGTATTTGTGTTTGTATTTGTTTTGTTAACCACTGTTTATTTGTATTTAGTAGACGGCTAACAACCAGGAACTGTGGCTGTTCCAGCCAGCATTAAACCTGGATTCCAAATACTGCACTAGTCACCAATAACTGTGTATTCATCACCAGCACTGGAGCACCACGAGAAAGGACACAGAGCCGTGCCTGTATTATTGTATTATTATTTCGGGACTGAAAACCTGTTTTGTTAGCTGTGCAATCACACATTGCTGTGTAGTTGCCAGCATTATTATTTGACAGTGTCAAGCCTTGACAACAATTAAAATAACTGTTTTGACTGTGAACACTGTGTTATTGTCGTTGTTTGAGCACTGCATCACCTCTACACCTGCGCACTACGAACCACTTTGACACACTTGGCCATTTTAATCTCCATAGTATTCTCTGAAATCATCCCCATACTTTCCAGATCGTGGGTACTCACCTACAACAGGACCTGGCCATGCTACAATGATAGCCTTGGATTATAACACAGATCCCTGTTATTTATTTTATTTATATATTGTTTTACTTATTACTTATCTTACAATAATATATTATGTGTGTTTCTCTGTTATGCGTATGTGTAGATTAATTACCATGAACTATTTGAAATCATTCTTATCCAGTTATTGTACTTACTACTCGCTCTTACTGGAATTGACTCTTATAAGCAAATACCTTTACTGTAGGTTTAACTGCTTAATCGAATTTGCTTTTAAACATAATTATTTATTGTACTCTTTATTATTATTTGTTTATTTAGCAGACGCCTTTATCCAAGGTGACTTACAGAGACTAGGGTGTGTGAACTATGCATCAGCTGCAGAGTCACTTACAATTACACTCACCTGAAAGACGGAGCACAAGGAGGTTAAGTGACTTGCTCAGGGTCACACAATGAGTCAGTGGTCGAGATGGGATTTGAACCGGGGACCTCCTGGTTACAAGCCCTTTTCTTTAACCACTGGACCACACAGCCTATTTGAATGTGCTTGTAATGTGTTATTTTGTAATGTGATACTTTGTATTGTGATATTTTATAACAACTGTAAAGGCTGCTACACACCAGACGCGATGTGGCAAATGTAGCTGTTCAGCGATGCGACAAAATGAATAGACCCTTTACTTTTGATAAGCATCTTTCACACCACAGGAGACGTGACAGGCGATGCGGGAGCGGCGAGAAATAAATAGGATTGAATCCTATTTTTTGCAATTTGACACGTGTCAACTAGGGCATTGAGCAATCAGAGAACAGCTTCAATACACATGGTCCAGCAGGGTGAAGCAGTATCCAAAATGATGGAGGTAACAATAATGCAGTTGAAAAATACCCAGAACTTTATGACAAAGGTCATCACTATTATAAGGATACAGATTTGAAAGACAATATATGCAAGTCCATTTCGAAAGAACTGGATAAGCCTGGTATGTATGATTTGTTGCCATATGTGTTGAAATACCATCAGAGAAGACACTCATAATTACTACATCATGTTGACGAATATGTACCAGTCTTTATCATAGTTTTGTCAATTGCAATTTTTAACACTTGTATAGATCTGGCAGTTTTCAAACCTGTCGCATCGCCACTGAGTCACTTCTGGTGTGTATGTTCATGTCGCTGCAAAAGTGTCTCGTCGGCAATTAAAAAATCACATCGTCTGGTGTGTGGAGACCTTAAGTCACCGTGGATAAGGGCATCTGCTAATAAATAAATGATAATAAATAAATAATATTCCAGAAAACAATGAGTGAATTTCAGGCGGAAGCAGTATAAAAGAAGACATGTTTTTGGGTTTTTTTTTTTTAATTCCTTGCATTGTGGTTCCTACATAATAAGCAAAGTGACGAAAGACACATTTTCCTAAAGTAATATCATTACTGTGGTTTACTTATGCTTTTTTTTAGATGCACACACAAGTGAAAACTGAAATGTAACTTAAATAAACTCTTTTACACATAATTGTTTCTTTACTATGTGTAAAACAGTCAACACATTTGTTTATTAATGTGTTATCTGCTTTGTTATATTTAAAGCATGGATGTGACTCTAAAAAGTACCAAGACCATTCCTTTTGTTTCTGCCCCAATACCTTATATACCTGCCATTCTTTTTCTAGTTAACCATATTGCCTCAATAATGTTTACAAAAGATAACAAAACGAAACAGAGTTGTTTGGAAAAGCCTCAGCCAACATCAGTTATGATAGTATCCTTAGGAAATTATATGTATTGGCCTGCCCTTTTCATCATGACATCCAGAATTGTGCCTAACACTCTGGAAAAGGTGGATTGGGCTATCCCTCCAGACATTCCAGCTTTGAACTGAAAGGAACCAGAGGCTAATTAGTACAGAGAACACAGCACTTTCACATGCGCAGAGATAGTGGTCCCATTGACGCTGGGGTCTAGCTCATCCTTCAATTCAGCTATTAGGTCTAGGATGACCTGCGGAGTGAGACGATAACGCTTTAGCACCATATCCTCCGGCATCCCAAACAAAGTGACCCTGGGATAGAATATGCAGGGTCTTCTCTGTCTTGCCCTTCACCTCCGAACGTGTTCCTGCCTCTCAACAAGAGCCAAGTGTCGCTGCATCAAGAAGTGTACTACAGCAGCCATACTGAAGCCAATGACAGGTCTCTGCAGGTGTGTGCTTTTATACAGCTCTTAGTTACTCACTTCTACAATGGTTTGCACCTTGTAAGAAAAGGTGTAAAGTTTTTGGAGGGTCAGCAATTGCCCAAGTGCAAGGCAAAATCCTTACATCACATTATAATGTTTGTGCCCACTTAGTATCCAGATCCCGTCCAATTCCATGCTCTTTTCTTTATTTGAATGCATTTCAATATAATTTTAATGGATTAATGATGACAAAGTGCTAATTTGATAGCATGTGCAGAACACCAGGTGAACACTATTCTTTACATACGCCGTATTTTTAGAGGCCGGTAAAATCAGACTTTACGGCAACTAAACACAATTTTACAGCAGCATTATGAGGGGGTCTATTTGTTATACAGTACAATATATACAATAAAAATATGTTCTTCTTGATAGAAGCCTTCTTATCCCTACATTATTTCTTTTCAAGGCTTTTACAGTCATAATCTTTTAACAAACAGATTCCATAGTTTTCCTAACCCTTCACGCTGTCATTGTGACTTCAGTTTGTCTCATAGTATAAGTCATTGTTTTGTGCATCACTAAAAGATGAGGTACCCAGTCACCATGGAGACCCTCCATTCATCAACATTTCTGACATTCTCAAACAAGTACAGTCAAAGAGCAAGGCAAAACAGCCTAAAGCTTGTTACATATTACTCGTTCCTTGGTGTCTCCTTAGCCTACATTACTGAAGGTTGTTTTTGTTGTCGAGGCCTGCTCGCAAGAACATTGCTCTTGATAGTAAATAAGGCTTGCTAATGCTACTTGCAGATATTTTAGGTTTCCATCCTGAAGCTCAGTAATAAATATGGATTGCCTTTTTTCTATATTGATAATATTTTACAGGAAACACCATTTTCCATACTTACAAATCCACTGCCACAGCTTCGACACCTGCTAATAACTCCTAATCTATTTCATTTTGCAACTTTGTTTCATGGTTATGGAAACTCCTCTGGCTAAATCTAACTGCACCCTAATATTGGGTCAATATATTGGCTGACCACATTGACATCTGGACATACCAATGATATAGATCTTTTTCACATTTCCATTTCATTTCACATTTACAAATCATTCAATCTGATATGACATACCCCTTAGATAACCGTTATACTAGTTTCAATACAGACTGAAGAGGAAACAACTGTATATGTTTTAACTATATTTAAAACTGGAACACTTCACCTTTAATATGTAGTTTGCAAACTGTATCACTTTATGTGATAAAGTTTAAAATGCAAATAGATTCGATAAAACACATACAATTAACTTAATAAAATATATATATATAGCAAAATAGTAGTCATTAATTAAGTTATTTAATAGTAGTTCACTGTAATGCGAACGAGATAAACTGATAGAAGGGGTATGTCATATCAGAGTGAATGGTTTGTAAAAGTTAAATAAAATGGAACTGTGAAAAAGATCTATATCATTGATATGTCCAGAGGTTAAAACAATGTGGCCAGCCAATATGCTGCAAGAGGGTTCATTTGGGTTACGGACGGACTATGAATAACAAAAAAACAGCAGCTGGGCTGGCCTTACTTTCCAGTTCTGACATGAATATTTATCATCAGTTATACAACTCAAGCTCACGCCTTTTCTGATTTCCCTTGCTCAACCCATTGTTACCAGAAGGTAACCATGGCAACCAGGGTGGCAGAAGGCAAGGGGGTTGACAGCCACATGTACAAGACTGAAATTAAAACAGTACTGAATTCTGAAGAAACTGTTAAAGACACAGCTTTCATGTCCCATAACAAGTTGAAACATTTAGCAATAGCACAACAACAAAAGAAAAAGAAAGCAAATTAATCGGATTTGTACTGGTAGGAGGTATTTAAGCCATACTACATTTCTCTGTTATCTTGTTATCTATTTTTATGTTCATCTTTCATGTTGTAAAATCAGAAGCTTACGCTTAAGGTGCTGATACAATTTTAAGGCTAATATCTTATCCTGTGTCCATAGTCTCCAAACAGACACTGTCCCAATTTGATGAGCCCATTTAATCAATTTTAAGATTTCCTTTTAAAAAAATTGTATAATCATCAAACTAACTGCACTTGTTTTTGCATTTTTGAGGTAAATTAAAAAAAAGAATATGTTGACTTTATTAGGATGGTGGTGTTCCTTTTAAAGTGATCAGACCACACATCAAAAGTTTTCAGGTTAATACGGTGTGCTCATTACCTGAATACAGTGTTTGACATCCTTTCAGATGATACCCCAGTTCTCTGCAGACTTCGGTTTAATTCAGACTAAGAGAGATCCAGTAACATCTCAGATTTCAACCTGTTTTCTCCTCTCAGACAATGCATTATTACAGTAAATCTTATCTTAGCTCTTTTTATAAAATCTGATAGATCTACAATCGCAATATATTTGATTTATTTATTGCTCTACAACAAAGAATAGTGTGTTTTTTTCAGTCTTACAATAGAGAAAATAAACAGTTTATCTTAAACATAAACAATAAAATGTGACGGTATTAGTAGAATATATGTATGCCTTGATGCAATTCACATTAGGAATAAACAAGAAGACATGTATTCTACAGAGGAAATCACAGAAAGATGACAGAATTGAGAAATGGGAATATGTAACCAAGGTAACCATCGGGAAGGCTGGTAATTCAAGTGAATGGTAAAAAAAACAACCAAAAACAGTAGCAGCACCATCGTGGTGGTGTTACAGAGAATTATCATTGAGTGTGTGTCGGTACCCATGTCAACACAACGCCTGAGAATAAAGAAAATAAAATGCAAACACTGACAAAAAACAACATTGTGATTCTTTTTTTCTTTTTCTCTGATGCATCAACCTTTTGGTCACCCTGATTGCAGAGTGCTGCTTTAAAGTGACATGTTTAGCACAGCAATTCCTTTGATATTCTTTCCGATGACTGTTACTTGAAATAACACGATAAGTGCAAATTGATGGCCTCAAACTTCAGATCCAGCCCTGCTCACTGGAAACAGATTTGATGCATGTCAGTGATGTCTTCAGGCCTCTAGGGATCACTAAGAAGTGCATTGTTTGTCAATAAGGTTTCCCATAAGATTATTATTATTATTTATTTATTTAGCAGACGCCTTTATCCAAGGCGACTTACAGAGACTAGGGTGTGTGAACTATGCATCAGCTGCAGTCACTTACAATTACGTCTCACCCTAAAGACGGAGCACAAGGAGGTTAAGTGACTTGCTCAGGGTCACACAATGAGTCCGTGGCTGAGGTGGGATTTGAACCGGGGACCTCCTGGTTACAAGCCCTTTTCTTTAACCACTGGACCACACAGCCTCCCTTGAGAAGCCCTTGAGAAACTAATTGAGAAACTAATACCCAAGAGTGGATGTCATTTGGAAAACAAAAACACATAATGTAATGCAGCTAAGGGAGTTTAACAGTACCACTAAGAACTGAAGACTCTCTGCATTATGCATGTGTGCCCCTATAAGCTAAGAAGAAAATAAATCTATACCTGTATGTCGCAGTGTGGCAGGGCTTCGAAGCACAAGGATATGTGTTTGTTTGTGGAATAGCAGGTGGCAGGGAGGGAGTTAAAATCCTTCCTGTAAAAATGTGAGAATGTGGCTGGAGTCGCGAATTGAGTATAACTGAATTAAATTCATTAAGGCTCCAGCCATAGGTGTATAAATAAGGTGATGACGGGTGTTCAGTTAGTTAATGTTGGATTTGATGTTGATGAGAGGTGAAGGTTTTCATGGTGCGTGCTGTCCCATCTGGTTTGTGTATTTACGTCCGTGTCTCGTCCTGTAGTACTGTAAGTGTGTTGTATACCCTTTTGTTTTGGCCCTTGTGCCGTTTGTTTTGTTCCTGTCTTTTGTGTAGCATTATTATAATTATTATTAATTAAAAGTGCCCATTAGCGCTTCACTGTACCTTCTGGATCTGAGTCTCCCTTCCTGGTTTAAACACCATTGCCAGTGACTCTGTCCTGTCACACTGTACCAATATAATTTCTTGCTAAGTCATTGCTAACTTTAATTGGAACAAATAAAAATGTTACACATGGGTGATGACTCTTTAAGAACACCCGAACCTGACAGCTATACCAACCCTGCTCGTTAGAGCCTGTAACATTGCTGAGGGACAAAAGACACCATTTTTTTTATATGTCGTTGCGACTAAGCCGCAGCAACCTGGAATGTAATGGTTAATATTTCTATTTCAGGGAACCAGGGTTATGATAAACGTTCCCTTTCAAATGGGAAATATTAACCATTACAAATGGGTCAGAATACCATCGCTTTCGCAGAGGACAGTCACAGGACTCTAAGAGCCACAAGGTAAAATAATTACCCCAGCATGATATGCAGTATGGAAGTAACTCACCTCATGACTGTGCTGTAGGGGCGGACTGGGAAGCCGCCGTCAACACTTTTGTGCCGAAAACAGGATTTTGCGGGTCCACAACATTTAGTCGGTAGAACCTGGTGAAGGTGTGGGGGGAGGCCCACACACCATGTTGCAAATGTCTCTGACAGATGTGTCCCTGGAACAAGGCCCATGAAGTCGCCTGGGCTGTGATCTTCTCTGTGGGACACAGGTTGGCTATGTCGTAAGCAGTCCTGACTGTATCAAACAACCGCTGTTTTTTAACTACCTGTCTTTACGACTTAGCCCCGTAGTAGACAAAAAATTATTCTGCTTTCCGCCAACTCTGCGTCCTGTCAACATAATAGGGTAAAGCTTGAACTGGGCAAAGCGTATGGAGCTTTCACTCTTCATCAGAAGGAAAAGGAGGGGGATGGAAAGCCTCCAGTTCCACTAATTGGTTGACATCGAATGCTGAATGGTTTTCGGCAGAAAGGCATGCTTGGTATGAAGGGAAACCTTCGTCCTACCCTCAGAAAAAATTAAGCAAGCCTTCGATATAGAAAAAGCTTGCAATTCACTCACCCGCTTAGCGGAGGTGATTGCTAGCAAAAAGGCTGCTTCTCCAATAGAGATGCTACCTCCTGAGCCACAACAGCAGCGGCTTGAATCATCTCAGTAACCCGGCATTGCTTGTTTGAGCACACAGCGTCCTTGGACAGCAGGCACAGGTTGGCAGTCTGTACCAACGCTGCAATAGAGGCCTCCACTGGTGGAAAGTGGTTCAGCCCCAGTTTGTCCACATCAAAAACATTATAAAGCGCGTCCGCTACATGTGGGATGGCTGCAGATGTCGCTGGGTGGTCCAAGGAGGACTGCAGCTCAAACAGGAAGTCTGGATGAGCTGGGGGAGTCACATGAAGAGCGGAATACTGCTTTTCATAGAGTGCCTCTCAGTTGGAGCTGCCGGCCATGGGACCTGCAGGGCTGCCGGTGCTCTCTGCATCAGCAGTATGAGCTTGGCTGACAGCAATGGTTGCTGCAGCAGAGCTATATCAGATTCCCCTTCCTCCAGATATAAGGGTCAATCTACCCTTTCGGAGGCATCAATGGAGAGAGTGTGGCCTAAGTCATACAGCATCTCTGGTGGTGGGAGAGGGGGAACTTGGAATGGAGGGACTGACTGCGCTTGGGGTGGCAAAGCCAACCTTCCTTGCATCAGCTCTGTTAGGATCACCTGTTGATGCGAGACTGTCCCAGATCTTTCTGATCTGATCAGGGCTGCAAGAGCAAAGTTTTCTCCTCTTAGCACTCCTAGGTGGTGAATAGGAGGAGGAAGAGGAGGTTGAAGGAGATCTGGGTCTCTCACTTGTTTTAGTGCCTGCTGTGAGGCGAAGCAGGTTCCCTCTGGGACACTGAGGAGCTCTGTGCCTGGGTAAGGGAGCGGTCCCTTGAACGGCAAGCTCGACTCTCTAGAGTGTGTTTTTTGAATTTCGCCCAATAATGGCAGTCTGCCCCATCCTCTAGAGCTGCCTTGGAATGCTGTGGGCCTAGACAAGTAGCACACTTGTCATGACCATCTGCGCTAGGCAGCTTAGCCTTGCAAATAGTGCACTGATGGAATGGCATGGCTGTGGAGTTGATTGATTTTTTTCCCCCATTATTTATTTATTTTTTTGGTGCCGACGCTCGGTGCCGAGATGGAACATCACAGTGCAAGCACAGGACCGAACCAGGTGGTGATCACCTCTGAAAATCGGGAAATCGAACCAGTAGTGGCAATATCTGAGAGGCTATTGGAATGCTCAGTGCAAGCCTGAGGCAGAACCAAGTGATGATCTACACCTGAACTCAGGAGATCGAATCACTAGTAGCACTCAACGAGCCACTGACTAGACCAAACAACCAGGACAGACCGAGGTTGAAGGTAGTCTACTTATTCAAGCCTTCACAGTAGCGAAGCAATTATATCAACACTACTGTGGCATCAAACTACTCTTGCAAGCTGCAGCAGTAGTATGGTCCTGCGCAGTAGCAGCAAGTGTGCTAAAACACATGGAGCTGTAACAAAAGAAAAAAACAGCACAAAATACAAACCGAATATTATAATAGAATTTGGTCAAACACAGTAGCAGTAATAATATATATTTGAAACAAGAAAGAGAATATAAGATATATAACAGTACTGCTTAATGGTCAAAGAGCGAAAAACACAAGACAAAACACTACAGCCGACTAAAGTGAAGCAACTAATTGAACTGCCAGCTTCCGCGGAGCAGCATTTGAAACATGTTTACAATTCTTTTCAGTGATTCAGTCAACAATGTATCAAAGATGTTGAATATATCTAAATATTATTGAAAAAGATAAAGAGAAAGTATATTTCACTTATCTGAAGTTGAGAGTACAGGCTAGGGGTTTCTTGAAGGAAAAAATTGCGTCTTTTGTCCTGTGACTCGGCTTCTTATAGGCTCGGGTGCGGGCCCTCAGCAGTGTCATAGGCTCTGACGAGCAGCGTTGGTATAGTTGTCAGGTTCGGGTGCTCTTAAAGAGACATCAACCATTTGTAATGTTTAATATTTCCCATTTGAAAAGGAACTGTTTATGTCATTCAGACAAATAATTTAAAATTCACAAGCTAATTACATACTTTTGTTACATTTAGTGCCCTAGCAGTAGCTATGTAGGTCTAATATTGTGTGTTCTGACATGGCTAACTGGATTTTTTATTTTGAAACATACAGTTAATAATTGCTGCATGAGGACATCTATTTTAGAAGCACATTAACTGCTCTAATTCCTGCCTGACTCAGACCCTCTTACACTTTAGTTCCAATTCCTGCTTATTAACTAACCAAATCACATGATTTGACACCTTTATATGGACATCATGTCTTGTTCACGCACTTGGCTTCAGGAAGTCCCCAAATTGTTTCCATTTATAGTCAAACTTGCATAATATCACTCCTGATAATGTCACCCTTCGCTTAATATGGCCACATTGAAATGTCCCAATGGAATGAGCAATGAAAAATAGCCATTGCTCCTAAAAATCATTTAATTGTCAAATATTGGAAATAGATTCTGTGACACATGTCTGTGTATGTATCCATAAAAATAATGTGAGTTTCCTCCAGCATAACACAGACAAAGGTGCCACATATCTTGACGTCAGTGGACTTGTTCATAATTTACTAAAGAAAGAACACTGTGATCTTGTTCTGAATTAATCTTGTGGTTTGTCATCACAATGCAGTTAATTATTGAGTTGAATTGATTTTATTTGAAATGCACTGCATGTTCAAATATTATTTAAAGAACTTTATCAGTGTGACCAAAATGTATTATTAAATTAATACATTGGAGTGCAGAAAGTAGCACTATACAATGTTTAATAACAAGGTTAAATAAAAAGATCAAAGTAAATTACTAATTAATTGTATTGATATTTCCTCAAATTCAATATAAAATCCCTATTTGCATTGATTTTTGCCTTTTGGGTCGTGGGATATGGTTTTACTTGTCAGGTTACTTATTAAATATCTTGGGATCCCTGAATAGATAACCAACAGCTATTTGAATTATATGCAAATGATTTTCATGAGCTGCATAAGCGGTGTGTATAAGAGGCTTGGGGAGGCTAAGCCTCCCCTAAATAAATTGCCCAAACCCTCACAAGAAATTGTTCTGACCAACACAAAAAATATTTGTGAAAGAAGAAGATTGATTTTTTCCCGCAAACAAACATATTTCTAATTTTCCTACTGTGCAACCGCCAGACCGCTAGGGCAGCTGGGATATCAAAATCAACACTGTAGTACAGATACAGGATTTAGTTGCATTTCAATGTCATTGGAGGAGACAATGCTTGGCTGGTTTAACGTCAATTCTTCCCACTGAACTGAGCCCCCCATACTGCTGCAGAAGGCAGCTGACGAAAACCCTTTTCGCTCTTTCCCTTGCCTGGAACATCCTCTTGACAATTTCTATATTTATTTTAATTGATGTTATCTATACAAACAGCTTGATCCAAATCTGATTGTACAGAACTTGTGGCAAAATATTTTCATAGCATACTGTGTGTTTTCACGCACCACCGTTTTGTGAGAATTTGATAACTGTGACGCTACAGTCAGAATATACTTCCTTCGACTGTTTGAACAAATGCCAGCTTTCAGAACACTGTTTGTGGTTCCAGATTATGAATATTTCTGAAGTTTTTTCTTTAGATTTTTCCAGTCCTTTACTCCATTTTCAGTGAAAGCGGGGCCTTTTGAACTTCTGAAAAAGTGTCTGCATGGAAAGCAGAAAACCGCATCTGCCTGCTTACTGTATATTAATATTCTGATGAAAATGAATGGTTTTGCTTACCAAAGATACACAGGTAAACAAGGCTATGATGGTCCTGTTGCAGTATCACCAAGGTCCAAAATACAGGATTTAGTTGCATTTCACTGTCATTCGAGGAGAATACTTGGCTGGTTTAACGTCCATCCTTCCCGCCGATCTGAGCCCCATATAGATATTCGAAAGTTTATGGTAAGAGTGGAGTTTTTTTGCAAATATACCTTATAACATACATTGAATGCCCCTTGATTATAAGTATGATAGTAAGTGCATGTTTAGAAGCTTAATAGTCAGTATTAATAATTGATTTAAATTGGTTTGAAGTGATGGAAATGGTGTTTGAAATTGGTGTAGGTACTGCAGAACAGGTTAACGGACTTAAAGGTTTTAAAAACCAGTGCAGCTTGTTCTCCTTACTGTTTTTCTAATTTGCTTAAATAGGCATAACATGTTTTAAAGTACAAGCTAGTGCTATGTTAAACTTCATTCATTTGGCCAGCTTATGTTGGAAAAAAAACAATGTCAAATATATATGTAGCATCCCTGAGTGGTTTCGAGGTCTGTTTTGTGCTATAAATTATTATACAGTACAAGTTCTCAAAAAGATGCAGGAGAATGAATCCGGTTTACAGCTTTTATTTGTGTCCGTCAGTCCGACTATTTTTCAAACTCAACACAATGAATGAAAATTAGTATTCAAACTCACTAGTAACAGAGTAATAAAAAAAATAATGCAAGTCTTAATTGCATATGTATATATAATGTGTGTGTATCTTACTGTACATCATTGGGTTCAATAAATGCAGGGGGAAAATTGTGGAATAGCCTCCCCAAATGAAAGACTCACGCGCCGCCTATGATGAGCTGGTCTTCTCACAAGAGCAGTGTTACCCCACAATGTTATCAATTTTCTAGGAACGACAAACAGCTAGAAGTGGGAAATGTATTGCCCCAAAATAAATTATTTTAAAATGACTGGTATGTATTAATGAGATAACCATAGTGGTAATGTTTCAGAATCACGATTATCAAGATTACACCGAACAAAAAAACATTCAGATGATGGTCATACTCCTTTTCCAGAAATTAGGTAATGCTGGTCACATCTGTTGTTATAATTTCTTCCCTGTTGATACAAATTATACAGCGTATTTCTTTATCTTGGGATTCACATGCAGTTTATATGCAAAGGCCTTCTACTTTAGCGACATCCCCATACCATTGTGTTTCTAAATTTGTGGGAAAGCATGTGCTTTTGTGTAAGGCTCTACTGGTTCATATGACTAGCAATTATAAAAAAAATGTTTTAATATTTAAGCACTTCAGGACAGAAAGTAAACTATTTCTTCATATATTTGTAGACTACAGAAGTTTATAACCAATAAGGCTGAGAATAGACTAGTAGTGTTTTAGATGACCATTAAAATAATTTGAGATTTATTAAATTGTTCATCTAAATATCTAGAAAATGTTCCCTTGCATGTTTCAAACACATTGAGCACTGACCCTTTGCTCTATGTAAGGAGGTGCAGTACAATTATCTGAACATGAATACAATATGTGTGCTTTAATCAATAAGGATTCAATATATTGATTGGAACTTAAAAAGAAAACAAAAACTTTCTTGTGACCCTTTTCTATTTACTCTGGGGACTTAAAATACCAAAGGTGATTTGACATCCCGTGCCCACTTCTCAAACCATAAACAATACAGAAAATGTAACCGTTTGCAGTCCAAGGCAGCCTTCACCAGGACATGCCATGTCACACCGTGCATTATTGTCATGGACTACACACAGTTTATGGTCACCAGAGCATTGTTGCACAGTGGTTTGCTCTTCATGAGGCTATCTGACATTTAGTCCTAACGCACCTGTGTATATTGATCAAGTGCAATTTCTCACTTGAGCAGCACTAGTCAAGTACAGTAAGCCTCCCATTGTGATAAAAGTGATTAGTGATTTAAAACAGGTAGGCAGACAGTGCAGGAGACGTGGCTGTTTTTCCGACTGACAAACACTGACATAATATTTTGTTACCATTAATTTTTTTTTTTTTTTTTTTTTTTTTTTTTTTTTACCTTTCCTGCTTTTGAACAATTTTGGCATCCTTTAGTCTGGAGCTTAAGCACAGCTTTTCAGCTTTTCCAAAATGTAACTCTGTTCCCAAACACACGCCATACACCCATGTATTTCTTTACAAAGTGAATTCTGCTTAAAGGGCAACCCTGTGTTAATACCCTAAAAAAGGAATAAGCTCCAACTCAGACACCCTTGGGGTTTTGGAAATTCCCTACAAATGTCTAATCCCTTCCCTCAGGAATGATTTATTCCACTACTGAGCTCTTTAAGAAGCCATCACAAAATACATTGTTCGTTTTTCCACTTAATTTTGAACACCAGATTACCTTGTGATCTTCACCCTCTCACAATTTGTCATATATTTCGCTGCTCCTTGCGTTTAAGCACAGCTTTTTTGTCCTGTCCTGTTTGTCAGTCAGAGTAAAAATGAAATTCTTAGGAGGCATACTCACCAATAGATACAGCATTAATAGAAAAAAAGAGTATACAGAGTATAAACACAGACACCACTGACAGAACAGACTGCATTACCATAAGTGTACAGTTTTTACCTATTACTGGTATATATTACAATATTAAGTGTGGAAATATTTCTAAGTTGTAGGTAGTGTTTAATTGTTGTTTTTTCTATCTAAAAATATCGAATATTTACACACAATTATTTTTGTATATCATTTATTTGATTATTTTGCAGCTTGATGGATGTTAGGTTAAACCAAGTCACCATAGGATTGGTGATGTATTAAATACCTTTTAAAGAAATTAAAAAGGAAATGAGAAAAACATTAAGAACCAATCTACCCTACTGAATGATATCGTCTTTGTGTGGAGCATGTTTTCCACTCCTGGATCCCTTGATTACTCTGCAAGGCTAAGCAAATGTTGCAGTTTACTTAAGTAATGTTGTCAAGTCTATCGTGCCAAAATAGTTTGCAAATGGTTTGAGGAGCATGATGGAGGCTTTAGGCTTCTTAAGGCCACAGCAATCCCTGGATGTCTACCAATTGAGCGTTTGGGAAGAACGAGGCATTCATTGTCACAGTCCTCTGCATACCCCCCTGCACCAATTCCATGACATTTTAATGACTGAATGGATTAACATCCCTCAGACACCTTCCAGGAACTTGTGGAGTCTACGTGAGATCGTGTCTAGGCTGTGATTTAATCATACATGCAACAAATAATATATAATGATAACAGTAAAGCCTCTTGGTGATTAATGAGGAAACTCCTATTCTAAATTCATAGAACTGGATTTTCCTTCAGGGTTTGTAGTCCCTTCAGATCTGTCTCATGAATTATGCAGGTAAAAAGGTACAGATGTTAGGTAAGGAAGAAAAGATTGGGTCCAATACACTGAGCTCATTAGTTCATTACTAAAGTTTTCATAATACTTCCCAGAGGCTAATAATTCATAAACATGTACAAGAGACATAATTAACAACCAAAAAAACTGTATGAAAATAATGTTTAACATAACGTAATCAAAGAAACTACAAAATGATTTTGCAAAAATCTACCGGAATTGTAGTACAGTATAGATTTCTAAATGTCAAATGTTTTAATTTTTGTCAGTTTTTTGTTAAGTATACGGAAAACTACAAAGCTGTATGTAATTCAGTATGTTAACGTAACATAATTCAGCAGGTTTCATTCGACTATGAAGCAAAATTAGTTAATTCTATCGGGTGAAGCAAAACTTTTAGCCATAGCTGTACTATTTATCAAGCAAGATCTTTTAAACTGGATTAAACAGTTTTAATAAAATAAAACAAAAGTAATGAATTAACTAAGAAATTCTGATAAGAATCTAAAAACACATGGAGGATACACCATGAACATTCTGTAGTTATTCCATGAATGAGGGTGGTTGAATAACAAACAAGCCCCCAATTAACCTGCATTAAACCGTTGAATTTAGATCATTACTTTGGAACAGTGTGATTCACCAGGTAATTCTGTTTCCAAAATGTTTCAATGTAATAGACAGCATACACTTATTCCATGACTGATGGGGGTTTAGATTCAATTCCAATTTGTTTAATATTAAGAAAATCATTATTTCACTTAAATGTTTTCAAATGTGCAGATACATGCATAGTTTTAGATTTTAAAATGGTTTGTTTTGAAATAGTATACAAATATGAGTAAACAATTATATTTATCTGACAATCTCGTTAGTTCAGTTTTGCTGTGAAGGCCACTGTGGTAATAAAGGCAAAGCCAATAAAGGAGGATTCAAATCTACTGCATTAATTTATATAACGTGTTTAATGGCTACTGTGCCAGTCAGCAAAAAAAACAATTAATTAATTAAAATAATTAGGCAATAGAAATTGGATTATTAACTTTTTTAAGATTATTAAGTATTGTTTTTTCTGCACTGAATTGAATTTTTATGACTTTGAAAGCCATTATCTTCTTTACTTCAGCAATCTGCTTTTTGATAATTGCTTGTGGGCAACAAGAAAACTGCTACCAATAACTATGACCAGTATAATGAGGAGAACAAATTAACCTGGTAACAAACAAACATTGTTTTATAAAGCAAATTTATATATATACACACATAATATATTATATATATATATATATATATATATATATATATATATATATATATATATATATATATATATATATATATAAGGAGTGATGACTTTACTACTTGATATACTGGTATGTAGTATAATATACTGCAACAGTTTCAGTAGTTTGTGTGCATTTACCACGTCACGTTTAAACTCAAAATCAATTTATTTGCATTTTGACTATCTGCTTCTACCAAAGACTACCAATTTATCGGTACTCTTTTCAAACCATAAAGAGCCTTGCCAGACATACAGCACTTTCAAATCAAAAGAGTTGCATATGGTAGCTCAGCGAGCCATTTACTAGCTCGAGGGCGATCCGTTGGACAGCTCTGCTGTAACAACAAAAAGTGCAAAACTCTATGTCCTGCCTTTATCTAGTAACATATATTATTAACATTGTAGATGGAATATGGTTTTAAGAAAGAAATAGATTCTAAGAACAGCTTTTCAGTCAATTTCCCAGGATACCCATAGTGGGTAAAAGTCTAATAATCTTTCTGTCAACAGATACATTAATCTATGCCTTTAACAATAGCAATCACTGAACACCTTTCTTTCAATGGACATTTTGACACTGGCCTTTTATTAAGGGTAACCATGTATCATTTTTTGTTTTATTTATTATCTACCAGCACTGGTTTATGTACAGGTACAGTCGCAGACCAAAGTATTGGCTCCCTACACTTAATATAAGATCATTCAAGAAAGCACATTAAATACAAGCATTTAGTGAACATTAGCCATATGAAACTATTTAAAAAAAAAAAAAAAAGCACTTAAGCAATTTCAAATATTTGTTCCTGACAAAAAGTATTGGCACCTTTACATTAAAAGTCTGTAGAAATGTAATAGCACTAATTTAAAAATATATTCATTGATTGAAAACCATTATACAGTAATTAAGCTGCATTACTAAGTCAATAGCCAGAAAACGAGGCAATTATTTCCAACATCTGTTGAAGAAGAATGTTTTGGCAACACAACAGATGATGGTCAAGACAAAGGAGTTGGATTCACATTTGAGAAAAGCACTCGTAGCAGACTACAACAAAAGAAATGGCTACAGAACAGTATCAAAGAAATATGGAATATCAAAATCCACAATCAACAATAATTAAGAAGTACTACAGAACAAATTCAACTGAAAGAAGTGGTGTCCTAAGAAAATAATGGGTACAGCAGGTAGGAGAATCGCCCGATCAAAAAAAAAAGAAATCCAAGATTAACAGCCAAGGACTTAAAAATGTAGAAGCATCAGGCATAATAGCTCATGAAAGAACTGTACAAAGGCAGCTGAACACAGATGAGTTGTATGCACGTAGACCTCGCTGAAACCACTTTAAAAGAAATATGAACAGGAATCTGAAGCATTCTTCAACAAAATTCAGTTAAACATGAAAGTGGTTTGATCATGATAGGGGGGTGTTTTAGTAGTTCAGGGACTGGAGACATTCATGTGATTGAAGATTGAATTAATGTATCAAAACATTCTACGAATACCATCTGCTCGTAGACTGCTTGGCAGACAGTTTACCTTCCAACACGACAACGACCCAAAGCATACAGTTAAGTCAACTCTGGAATTCTAGAAGAAAATGAAGATATAAGTTCTGAAACTATTATCTATTTCTTAGCAGATGCCCTTATCCAGGGCAACTTACAGTTGTTACAAGATATCACATTATTTTTACATACAATTACATTATTTTTTTACACATTATTTTTACATACAATTACCCATTTATACAGTTTGGTTTTACTGGAGCAATCTAGTTAAAGTACCTTGCTCAAGGGTACAGCAGCAGTGTCCCCCACCTGGGATTGAACCCACAACCCTCTGGTCAGGAGTCCAGAGCCCTAACCACTACTCCACATTGCTGCCCAGCTATCAATCCAATTGAAATGCCTTGGACTGATCTGAAAAAAAACTAGCCAGGTATTGTGTATCAAATCTCTGAATTGAAGGAAATATGCAAGACAGAATGGGCCCAGATTTCATCAACATGATGTAACATACTGTTAATAATTATCATAAACGTCTGAAAGCTGTAATAAAAGCAAAGAGGGCACACAAAATACTAAAGCAGGGATGCCAATGCTTTTTTAAAAAAAAAATTATAAAGATTATTTGTTAAATTACTCAAAATTGTGTATTCTGCTTTTTGTTTTATAAAAAGTGATTCCAGTTTACTAAATGCTTGTCCTTAATCTGTTACCTTGAATTGTGGTATAAGAAGTTTAGGGTGCCAATACTTATGTCTGCGACTCTATGTATTACAAACATACATAGCGGTACTTCAGATGGCAATCAAATAGACTCAAGAGGATAAGAAACTTCTGAATGTATGAAGTACTGTATTATTGCTATAAATCCAATAACCTATACTTCAAAAACCTTTCTTACCTACAGAAATCTATTATATTTAGAGGATCATTCTCTGAAGAAAGTCCATTCTAGGAGTTGGAAGAGAAATGCTGGAGACTTTTCTATTTGTTAAACTGTGATAATTTCTTCCATGCCTGAAGACAGCTAGATAAAGAGGTAATTTCCCAGTCACTCACTGGGGATAGATGCATCAAGGTCATCAGATTGCCAGGAATGACATAATCACTGCACTTGCAGGTGCACATGTTCAGCCCAGCCCCTCATGCATTAAACCAAAATTGTTATTGGACTGAAAAGATCTATCTATAGCGGTTATGGGTGTCAGTTGATTTATTTATAGGGTCTGAGAAGCCCAAGGTCATAAGAAATGGAAATATTACACATGTCCATAGACAACCGGTGTAGGATGTTTCTTACGCTTCACAAACATTAATATTCATTAACTATTAGCGTTATGGCAAATGCAATTTACATGTGTTTACACAAAATAAAATAAAATTGTATCAATTAGTGTCAAAACCTTATGAGCAAATCTGTATGCAGGGTTGACTTATTGGGATCTCACCAATAACCTGGCCAAAACAGCATTAGAACACAGAAGGTGATGTTGATACATCAAATATGCCTCTTTTGTTGTGGAACTGAAATTATGTCTGGGCGATAGTTAAGGTTTGAATGACGGTTCTGTTTAAAGTCGATTTTACAACCAGCACAAAAGGGGGGTAAAACCCCACCACTATGCATGAACATTTTTGTGTGTGGTCAGATTGGCAGGCTCAACAAACCCTGTGAACGGTGTAGCACTTGGTTGAATACTTTTTGAGATAGAGTGACGTAAAAAAAACAGCTGTTTTTCTTTTTCTTTTCTTTTTTTTAAAGAAATTATTAAGACGCGTTTTTATTCACCAGTATCTCAAAAGAATAGCAAATTAAGAAACCACGCTGAGCATACACATAGTCCCGAGGGTATAGATGTCTGACGTCGCTGTTAGGCAGTTACTTGCGACCGTTCCATTGCACTGAATAGGGAGACAAGGAATATATAGTTCAGCACAGGTCACATCTGTGTTTCTATCTGGATGGCAGCAGTGTGGAGTAGTGGTTAGGGCTCTGGGCTCTGGACTCTTGACTGGAGGGTCATGGGTTCAATCCCCAGTGGGGACACTGCTGTTGTACCCTTGAGCAAGGTACTTTACCTAGATTGCTCCAGTAAAAACCCAACTGTATAAATGGGTAATTGTATGTAAAAATAATGTGATATCTTGTAACAACTGTAAGTCGCCCTGGATAAGGGCGTCAGCTAAGAAATAAATAATAATAATTAAAATTGGTAATCAGTGTTTTTTGTGTTTGTGCTTTCAACACTAGGGAAACTAATAATATATATTTTTTTAATTTAAGAAATACGATTTTCACTTTCCCCCTCTCACTTTTGTTGTTATGGTACAGTCTGGAGTGCAATGACACCGTTCATTCCACAAACAAATCTATGTTGCTGTCGGTATTATAACTGTTAACTTGTCTGTGCTTTTAAATAATAAAACGTAAAAAATGAAAGTGACCTTGTATATATTGTTACATATTATACAGTTAAGATTAAATTAAACTGGTATGGACGCAACCTCTGGCATGTAGCTAGTACAGCAATTGCAAGCAACGACACTGTTACAGTACAGATTTCTCTCTTTTAGCAAAGTTTCACAATAACAAATAAGGTTGGTTAACAACAAGGCATAAATGATAACAAGCTCCTGTTTACAGTTTTTAAAAGAGTATTCCGAAATGAAATTGACTTTGTAAAGACATGAATGCATTTTATACGTATCTTACTACCAAAAATTACTTATTTGGAATGTTACTTCTGCTGAGTTAGAAAAAAATAAATAAATACTGTTCCATCACCAGATTTATATAGCGCCATTTTAAAATTCAAACATGGAATTATCCCCCATATTGTTTATTAGTTTTTTAAAATGATATGATATTGCAATTAATACAGCACGTGCCAATTTCAAGCATGACAGTTGTAATTGATAGGAAAACATTTTAAACTGGCAATTGTGTTCCACAAAGGGAAAACCAACAGACATGGTCACTATGTTGCCTGGGTGCAAAAAGATGAGCAATGGTTTCAATGTAATGATACGCAATGCACACAACACATCAGACTGCTTAAAAACCTGCATGATTCTTACCTTATCTTTCTAGAGAGAGTGGACAAAGCCATACAACATGAAGAATAACTGCCCTCAGCACTACTGTTCAAATCTGTCCCCACCTCTCCAGCCTCAGGTACAGTCATTGCTGTCCCCACCTCACCAGCCTCAGGCAGGGATTAACATTTATCACATTTGATTTGGCTTCAATAAATCTGGCTTTTAAGTTGTGTTTCCACCACTGCATTATGTGGCAGATGTGGTTGTTTGATTTTCCAGCATGCCTTCTGCAAAACAATGGAAATTCAATGGCAAAAACTTTGTTAAAGTAACGTTAAGGTTTGGTTTCAAAAGTCCAAAAGGTGAGGAAATTGCAAGCTAAAGTAGCCACACAACCTTAACTCTGCACCCTTATGTGTACGTTTCCGTCACACTTGACATCACATATGACAGCATCAATGACATCGGCAACGACATCACTAAGCACATGACAAATTCTCCCCGAAGACTGGCCATACGGACATAACACTGGGAAATCATAGTCCTTGTGATTGGTAACATGTTCAGTAACTGCATTAGCATTCCCACAATGTTTGCTGTCAAGCTAATTATTTTACTAATGTTCTAAGTAAAACCAATAAACTCAGAATACAGTCGTGCTATATAATTAATTAGGGACCTTCTATGTATTACTGGAACTAATGTTAAACAAGTCATATTTCTCCAAACACTATCAGCAATATTCATACAAACCATATTTTCTGTATCTGGAATCTGCAACATTGGCTTTCTTGTATTAACTGCACTGTTTCACGTGGCAAAAGGAGTCTCTGCATTTTCTGCAGCATCTATATGTTTGCACTGTGATTAACCATTCTTCTTTCAAACTTTACAGTTGACCGAATGCTTGCTAACATACTGTTATGCTGGAAGTCAATTATGACATGTTTAAGTACAATTGCAGATTTCTGCAGTTCAGCATTGTGAAAATGTAACAGTGCTCAATGAAGTACATAAACAAGAGGTGGATTGTAATGCGTGGATGTTATGCTTACAAGAGACATAAAACACTGCTTCGTGTACCACAGCATGTATCAAAAGTATACCATACAGTACTAACTGTAATGGAAAGTGTTAACATACATGTAGGGTTTCACATATTGCATGTCCCATTTGTTTTCAGTTACTCCTTTCCAAAAATCTAATACTCTTCACTACATACCTCAACATGAATTACACATTTCCGAGTACAAGGAATTCTGTAGTTTGTTAAAGCACATATTTTTATTATTTATTTATTAGAAGACACCCTTATCCAGGGCGACTTACAATTGTTACAAGATATCAGATTATTTTTACATACAATTACCCATTTATACAGTTGGGTTTTTACTGGAGCAATCTAGGAAAAGTACCTTTCTCAAGGGTACAGCAGCAGTGTCCCCCACCAGGGATTGAACCCACGACTCTCTGGTCAAGAGTCCAGAGCCCTAACCACTAATCCACACTGCTACCCTAACAGCAAACATTGTGGGAATGCTAATGCAGTTACTGAACATGTTACCAATCACAAGGACTATGATTTCACAGTGTTATGTCCGTAAGGCCAGTCTTCGGGGAGAATTTGTCATGTGCTTAATGGTGTCATTGCTGATGTCATACATTATGTCAACTGTGATGAGAAACATACACAGAAGGGTGCAGTTAAGGTTGCATGGCTACCTTAACTTGCAATTTCCTAATCTTTTGGACTTTTGCAACCAAACCTTAATGTTACTTTAACAAAGTTTTTGCCATTGAACATAGTACTTTGTATGTCAGAACATTTCAATACTGTACTGCAACTTACATAAATGTAAACCTTCTGTGTTTGTTGGTACACAATAGTAGTTTTGTGGATGATCTGTATGTTTTTTCATTCATTGTGAAACATACAAAGGAATAACAAAAGTCAAGGACTTTTTTTAATTGAACACTGACTTCAATGTTTGTGTATAATGACAAGCTGAAGTGAACTGCATAATATATACGGTAAATGAAGCCTTATATTTATACTAGGGCTGTCAATTGGATTAACGCATTCATTTTTTTTTGTTGATTCATTTTGTTACTGTGTGTTAATCACCCTCTTGTCTTGACCCTCTCAGCATACTGTAATTCATTCCCTGCGACACTATTTTAATATACTCGAGTGCATGCAACGCAATAAGTGCAGTAGTCAATAGAAAGTTGGTCATGGAACTGCATTATGGAGCAAAGCACTAAAAGTGAAGGACTTATGAATAGTAAGTTTGTTTTTAGAAAATCTTTCTGACAGTTCATTGGATAGAAACTGTTACTTGTATCTGTTAGTTACAGTAAGTATCATGCAGTCTCCTATACCACGTCCGTGCTGTAAACAAGCCTTCACTTCTCAAACTACACTTTCTACCAGTTATTCTGCTACAGGCAGCAACAAAAGAACAAATAAAACCCTTTGGTTTCGACTTTCTTTAAATTCAGGATCTCTGCAAGCCTGTGACTCAAACTACATCATGTCAGTACGATACAGGATGTTCCACTTGAAAGTTAAGATGTTGGCATTCAAGCCATGTTCACGTTGGGAGTGGCATTCTTCTATAAACTGAGTTTGTAATAATGAGGATTCTTGTACACGTCTGTGCTGCTCCACCATGTGATTATTTATTTACTTGTACGTTGTAATACTTGTACTACTTACGAGGGCTACTTTCAGTGGGACACCCTGTATAAACAATGCTGTTGCAAAGTGGATAGCTGCCGACTTTAATCTTATTTTAATTGCCACATTTATTTTAAAATATCTTGTTTGCAATTAAGGAACATAACCATTACTCAGTGAATGCTTTACTTTATTTAGATGTTCAATTACTTTTTATAACTTAATACCCTTTTAAAGGAAACCGGTAAGAAAACAGTTTAATTTGAAACACAGTAAGGTGTGTAATAAACTGATTCCATTGTGATTGAGCAGTTGGTTCAAACAATTTAACAGCAAAGGCTGGAGTTTTTCTGTATAATTCTGTCAAACAAATATAAAACCATAGAGGGACCATCAAAATGAATCCAGACATAAGAAAAGTTTGTTTCTCACATGCTGTTTTTTTGGATGTTATTAATAATAATAATAATAATAATATCAGTAACAAAACAAATCTGAATGAGATGGATGAAGTAATTGTATCAATTAAACATGTGATTAACTGAGATTAAAAATTTGAACCACACCCTAATTTATGCATTTACACAGTCTTCTGCACCATTATTTAGATTTTAATGAAGCTAACTAGATGCAAAGCTAAATAATTGAAGAAATCAATTTTAATGTACATGGTTTGACTATATGGGCAGGACGGGGGACACGGACGTCTAATAATATTTTCAGAAATAAAAATGTCTTGCAGTACAAAGGAGTGCCAAGATATGAAATAGGTCATCATGAGAAATCAGAAAAATAGTTGTCTAGTTTCATTAGAGTTGGGAGAGTGATACCAGTGAAGACTTAAATAACTCAACGAACTTAGAATAATGCTAAACAGTTCTGAAGATCTGCAAAGGCATGTCTATAAACAGTTACATCAGTTTTGCAACATTTGCACAAAAGACCCTTCAATAGGGGATAACTACTACACTCTTGGATTTAAAACCCAGCCATCCACCTAAAATACATGTTTAATGACCTGCTACAGTTCTCAATCATTGGTGAGAATCCAAAAGTAATTGCTTTAACATTAACAAAACTAAGAGACCAAGAAATTTAGCAAATTAGCTCATCATTACATTTTATAAGCTGACTAAGTTTATAGAGTATGTCTGCAACATTTACAAATGTGCTAACCATTCACCAAGTCCTACCGGTTTCAAAACAGACAACACCATGTCTATACTTGTAAATACAGAAATCATTCACGCACCTTACAATAACAAAACAATTGTTTATTACAAATGTCTGTAGTGGCAAAACAGTACAAAACAGTTACATTATTTGAAGTTGCATTATTCTCTTTTGCAGGATTGCTGCAATGTATTGAGTTCCGATAGGTCTTACAATAAAGCAGTGCAACTTTTCAATATTCCAGATGGACCACAAAACTAAACTTCCATGTAAAGATCGGAGAAATTCCATAGTTGCTGGACATTTTTAAGTTAAGGTCCATTTGGTTTTATATATAATATAAAAAAAATAAAAATAAAAAAAGGAGTTTGACAGTTCCAAGACTTCTGAAATGATGAAGATTATGAGGGTGGATCGTCACCGTGAATGGCTTTATACTTGATCATCTCCTCTGGAAAGACTTTACTCAGTTCCAAGATGAGGAGGCTTTTAAATTTCTGAAAGGGAAAGCAATATTATAACATCCCTGTATTGTTTATAATAGAAATGTCTTGGCATGCAGCATAGTTGTACAGTAAATGTATATATATATTTTTTTTAAATTTAGTTTTTATTATTCTCTCCCCAATTTGGAATAGCCAATTATTTTTAGGCTCAGCTCACCGCTGCCACACCCATGCTGACTCGGGAGAGATGAAGACGGACACACGCATCCTCCGAAACATGTGCCGTCAGCCGTCCTCTTCTTTTCACTCTGCAGGCCCGCCATGCAGCCACCTCAGAGCTACAGCGTCAGAGGACAACGCAGCTCTGGGCAACTTAAAGGGAAGCCCGCAGATGCCCGTGCCAGACCACAGGGGTCGCTGGTGCACGGTGAGCCAAGGTCACCCTGGCCGACCTAAGCCCTCCTCCCCCCAGGCGGTGCTCGGCCAATTGTGAGCCGCCCCCTGAAAACTCTCGTCCACGGTCGGCAGTGGAATAGTCTCAACTCGAACCGGCAACGTCCAGGCTACAGGGCGCATCCTGCACTCCACGCAGAGTGCCTTTACCGGATGCGCCACTCGGGAGCTGTACAGTAAATGTCTAATATGGACAAAGGTTACAATTATGGCTGTCACCTTTAAATGTGTAAACATCTGTTAAGAAATTACAGAGTATATAATGCACCTGACCATCTCAGAAGCTGACCTGTCGAGTGTAAATTGAAACTGAAAAGTGAAAGTCAAGATCAAACCAACACGTGACGTTATCTCAAATGGTGTTGAATACAGGAAGCTTTTACACCGTGGCGGCAGTTTTAAAAGTCACATAACCCCAATATGGCAGCCATCTTAGGTCAAAATGAAGGGTACCTTTGATGCCATGCCTCCCAGTCACAACCAGACTTCTAATACATGTTGGCTAAAGCTTCTAATACTGTAATTAGGGGTGGGTTAGATTACTCGAAATAATTATAATTAGTCTAATTTATTACTTGAGTACTCAAAAAAAATTAAATAATATCTCTTCATGAATGCAAGTTCAATATATTGTAGCGACCCAGTCAGTTCAGGTTGGCAGACTTTTGTTTCATCTGGTCCTGTGCATTCACGCTATCTTTATTGTTCTGGGGTGGGACCATACCACTAGTTCGGTAGCGTGGGTGTGTGTGTGTGAGCCGCAGTTGGCTACGGACCATGTCAAGAGACAGGATTTATTGGTTTTTGTGGTGTGGTCCTGACCCAAACACGGACCCTGTTTAATTAATAAAGTAGTTTTGTTAGCCCCTGATTCCCGTCTCCGTCTCCTGCTTTGAGCCTCAAGACCAGGGGTCGTTACAATATTTTATTCGCGTATACCACCTTAATACTAGCCATGGAAGTCATTTTTGACAAGTTGAGGTTTTCAAGTTTAAATTACTCTGTGTGTCTGAAAGTTATGTGGTTGTCCGTTTATGACTTTTCCTAAATAAATACCCTGACGGTGTTTGAAAGGGAGGATCACAAAAATTAGAAAGTTATAAGCCCACCCACCTAGCAACAAAGCTGTAATTTTGACTGACTAATACATGTTTTTATTTTGAATATAACCTACAATAGTCATATATTATATATATATATATATATTATATATTATATATATATATATATATATATATATATATATATATATTACACACAAAGACCTACTGGTCCTGGCAGCCATCAATTCCTTCATTTTGTACAAGGAATGCACCAAGGAAAATAATAGTGCTTCAGCAGAAACATTTGATCAGAAAACTGCATTCAACCTGGATTCGAATGACACACGCATGAGCTAACATGTTACTTTCTTTTTAAATTAAAAACAACTTTCATTTTTACAGTTTTGTATGTACATATAACTGTCTGCACACTAGTTTCTTTTAAAAGGTTTATTTTATAATATTTTTTTCATTTTCTGAAGTAGTGCTTTATATGTGGCAAGTTAGAAAATAAACCTTTTTATGTTTAATTGTTCGTTTAAATACGATGTTTGATACGATGTGCTTGATAAAACTTTTGAGTTGTATCGGATAGTTGTCTTTCATTTTAGCATTGATGTAGTTTAAAATGTACTGTAATAATGACTGGAAGCGGCGGTTCTAGTGTTAACATGGTAATGTTAACACTTTGTGGTGCATAGAATATTTTTGTCTGGCATTAGGTTTGAGTACTCGAGCACTAAATTACTTGAAATTCCATCTCCTAACTGTAACATGTTCAGTTTAAATAAATGATATATTTATGAGAAATGGTTTGGGTGTCAGCATATTCTTCAGCTTTGAATATGCAGCTATTGTAAAGACAATGCTATAGTATAGTACCTAATCATTTTATGTGTTGTAGTACAAACAGAAACATATGACCTACAGCAAGGTACCAGAATGCAGAGTTTATCTATAATTTTATTTAAAATATCTGCATATCCTGAATTACCATAACAAATAAAGTGAACAGCAGAAAAATATTCTCAGCACAATAAACAGGGACCAGTAATTATGTTAATAAAGCCAATAAATGTGTATTAGACCTAGATTGCTTCCAATATATACCGTATCAGGGTATCTCAGAATCCATTTAATTGGACCATGTATTTTAAGTATAGAGATCTATCTATGCACACTACCTTCATGGTATCAATCTTTCCTTTGACCTGTTCATTCTTTGCCAAGGCTCTCTCCAAACACTCTTTAGTGTACAGCTGTGGATTTCGACCCTGATCAATGTATCTAAAAATATGAATACAAAAATGTAAGCAACACATCAAAAACATTAACACAATTACAATTTCAAATTTATTTTGAACTACTTTTAGAGTCTGAAATTGTAGATATTTCTAAAGTTGAGGGAACATGAAGCCACTTTGTGGCTTGGAACATGGTTTCAGGAGGCTAGGTTTCAGGCCACTGCATGGCACACCAGGGAACACTTGGGGTTTGATACATCAAAGTTGCCTCAAAGCAGGTCTCCCAATCTCCTGGAACCAGGTTTCAAGCCACTGTTTATGAATGTATCTGTTCCCTCAGCTTTAGAAAGCATTCCTTTTGACTGCATATGGGCTACATAGTATTATTGACATGTGGAGTACAGGGATAAATATACTGTGTAGTGAGTCTTCAATGAGGAAAACCAGACCAAGCTTAAGATGGGCTATGTTAGGGAAGCACTACAGATGGCATTAAGGCCAGCCAGCACAACTCATGTCAGGGAAAACACTCTCTCTAACCAGTTTGACAGAACAGATTAAGACAAAACCAGCAAACACTTTTCAACATTGCACAATGCAGTGTATTGCTTGGACATATGGGGAGTAATACTTTCAACATAATTACCGGGATATCCTCCCCAGAATTGCAAAATCAAGCCCTTTCTTCAGTACTTTACCACTAACACTCACCCTCAAAACAATGCCAAAATTTAACTTACTCAAATACTTCCAGTGGTACATTTATGTCATGCAGCTGTTGCCGACATTTGTCAACGTCTTGTAATCCGGTGATCATAAAATTCCTTAAAAAAAAAAAAAGAAAGAAAAACAATATAAGCTACAGTGCTATTTTGGCCCACAAACATTTAACCATTTAGAAGAACTAAACACCGAGGTCGCTGTGGGTGTTATAAAGCGAAAATAAACAGGAATATTTAAATATATTTATGACATTTAGACACGTTAAGCAAAAAACAAAAGGTTCTGGGCTTAATTTGTTTTACGGGAGAGCATAATATCAGCAGTTTGGTCGTAGCATTTCACAATTCGACGAAGATGAATATCAGTAGCATACCAAAACACAAAAGCACTTAATCTGATATATAAAATAATTACACATATTACATCCATTTTAAAATAAACATATTTGACTGGTCGATACCAATTATTTTCCATTAAAAATAAAATAAAAAATACTGCTTTACAGTTTTTGGTTGAGTCCTGCCTGGCTGCTGGGCTGGAAGTCGCTCACAATGATCCCTAGTTGTCGGATGTTTTCCACGAATTTCTCCAGATGCTCCTCCAGATTATCAAATTTTTCCGCCATCTTAAATTCTCGTAACTTGCAACCGTTTTAAACAGAAAACTATTAATATGGATAACTGAATTAAAAATAACGAAACCGCTCTACTCACTACGCCATTTTCTATATAGAGTTTGAATACACAGCTTTTCGGCAGTGCTTTAACCAATCAAATGCAAGAAAATCACGTTGTGCACGGCAACAAGCTGCCCCAAACCAAAGCAATTGTTGAAAATTCTATCGGGATTTCCTTTGTGCGACAAAATAAAGGGAGATCACCAGAGGTGTTCTAGTCACGATCTTCCTGTTAACATGATTATGTATCATCATCAAATCAAACAGTATAAAAAAAATACAGTAATTCCAGTACAAGCATTGTGGGATGCTAATCGAGAAAATAATATAAACTAGAAAAAAAAAGTCGGTGGGAGATAAAAGGGGAGATAAAATCGCTAATAGTTTAATGTTTTGGGGACATGCAGTTAAAATAATGACAAAAAAAAATCATACGGCAGTGGTTGTAAAGTAGTAGTAACTATGCATAATTGTCTGTTTTTGAGTTACAACACGTGACAGCCAAATTGTTAGTTTAAATAGATAAACGAGTACCTTTATTCTAAATTTAGCGTGTGGACTGTAATAATACAGCCATAGATGTGCTAGTGGTCGTAAAACAGAGCTGTGCACCAAATAAATATGAAAAAAAAGCTCAAAATATGAATACGGTTACCAGGTTTCCAGAGTGAAAAAACTGGACTTCTTTCTTTATCATATAAAATCAGTTATACAAATGGCTGTATTAATCAAAACTTAGGGACTAACATAAAAGGCTAACTTGGCTGTTGGCACTCCAAGATTATATATATATATATATATATATATATATATATATATATATATATATATATATATATATATATGAATTGTAATTATTATACATATAATCAGAATTATTAAACAACGTACTCCATACGTTTCTGTATTTTATTTGTACATAATAAATTACTGGGCTTTCAACTTGCTAGGCACGGTATTACAGTTTTGTACTTATAAAAAACGTGAATACAAAATAGGAAAACCGGGACGATTTAACAATTTTACAGTTTCTGAATGACACAAAAAATTAAGGCTGAAAACTGGGACAATCCCAGTTTTCCCAAGACGTCTGTTAACTCTAAACTTGAAGTCTCGAACCAGCAGAAACACAGGTCACATGACCTCAGTAAGGCAGCCATATTACGTCAGAGGTCATAAACACAGTCAAGCACGGTGTGTTATATAACCTTGCAAATATAAAGCCCGGAGCTAAAAAATGGCCTATAAAATACAATATTGTGTACCTAATATTAACCCAGTATTGTAACACTTCAGGCTGAGGGCATTTTTGCCCAACTAATCAAAGTACCTTTGTAACGCAAGGGATACAGTTTAGCTATTATACAAAACATAGGAGCTATTTGTTTTAGCACACCCTTTTCCCCATAATATCTGCTTTCTCTTTAAAAATGCATTTAAAATAAAACTGGAACTCAACACCTATATTCATTATAACCAGAAGTGATATCTACTGTATAAGTTTATAAATAGAAGGAAGCGGTGAAGTGTGTCCACAACAGGCTATAATATAAACAAATTATATTAAGAATTATAGTATAATTATTATTTATTTCTTAGCAGACGCCCTTATCCAGGGCGACTTACAATTGTTACAAGATATTACATTATTTTATTTTTTTTACATACAATTACCCATTTATACAGTTGGATTTTTACTGGAGCAATCTAGGTAAAGTACCTTGCTCAAGGGTACAGCAGCAGGGTCACCAACCGGGGATTGAACCCACAACCCTCCAGTCAAGAGTCCAGAGCCCTAACCACTACTCCACACTGCTGCTAATTGAACATAACCATGATTTGTTGCTGTTTTTCTAAAAAAATATAGAAGAAATCAGGTTGTTTTGCTTAAGCTGTTTTAAAGACCACTAAATTTACTAATAACACTGCCATGAAAGACGTTATTCCTGTAATAAGCTTCCTATGCATGGAGTTGTGCATCTGTGAAAAACTAGCAGATTTCCTTGAACACTGCATATGTTGGCCAAATTGGCATTATTTGAGCTACAGATGGCACCCTTCAATTTCTCTGCCTCGGTAAGACAGAGGAAAGGATCTTTTAAAGGTGCCTTGGAAACGAGTCTTAACTGTTGTTAAAAACAAACGTCAACATAGCAAACTGCTAAATAAAATATTCCCTTTTCTTCACATACTGCAAACACTGCAAGTAGATCCCTTTGCAATGAATACCTCATCTATAGCTTCATACTAATTGAGCCAAGCTGCATACTGAGTCTTGTATAACTGTAGTAGCCAAGAGCCTCAGGATTGTACCAGAGATAGTTTGTTTTTAATGTTTGAATTACAAGACTCACAAGTTGCTTTAAACATTCCAGCCACAATTTTTAGAGGGTTACCTTTGCTAACTTAGCCAACCTATTAACATATTAGGGCAGCAGTGTGGAGTAGTGGTTAGGGCTTTGGACTCTTGACTGGAGGGTCGTGGGTTCAATCCCTGATAGGGGACACTGCTGCTGTACCCTTGAGCAAGGTACTTTACCTAGATTGCGCCAGTAAAAACCCAACTGTATAAATGGGTAATTGTATGTAAAAATAATGTGATATCTTGTAACAATTGTAAGTCGCCCTGGATAAGGGCGTCTGCTAAGAAATAAATAATAATAATAATAATAATATTAACAAGCAACAGGAATTGAGCTTACTAAGAGATGTGGATAAAATGTCGTGAATTAGACACTTGCCAGGGAGACAGTTGTCTCTGAGCCAAATGACTGATTTGGTTAAAGTCAGACTCAGACTGGAATTAGCACTGAACTTAAAAACAGGATTTGAAAAAAAGACGAAAGCACTTGTTGCAGTGTGGAGTAGTGGTTAGGGCTGTGGACTCTTGACCGGAGGGTTGTGGGTTCAATCCCCAGTGGGGGACACTGCTGTTGTACCCTTGAGCAAGGTACTTTACCTAGATTGCTCCAGTAAAAACCCAACTGTATAAATGGGTAATTGTATGTAAAAATAATGTGATATCTGTATAATGTGAAATAATGTATAATGTGATATGTTGTAACAATTGTAAGTCGCCCTGGATAAGGGCGTCTGCTAAGAAATAAATAATAATAATAATAATAATATATAATATTGCATCTATAGTGCATTCCTTTTATCCACTCAGAAGACTGTTGTGTCCTCATATACTAAAAAGTCCCTTAATAACCACTTCATAGTATGGCATTCTGTAACCTCTTGCATTCTTTGAGATTCCAAATCCTGTTATCCTGCAATAACACAGCACGGAACAGTTTGGATAAACAAACGTCAAAAAGGTTCCCATTAACAGCAAACATCTTCCCTTATTTATAATACGGCTAGTAATTATATATTTTTTTAATGTGAAATAATGTATAATGCGATATCTTGTAACAATTGTAAGTCGCCCTGGGTAAGGGCGTCTGCTAAGAAATAAATAATAATAATTATTATTATTTCTGGAATAGCCACCTACATTGTGCATTGTAATAAGCATATGTATTTGATCTTCACTGAACATTTGAAACACTGCTGCTATATATTACTGTGCTTATTCCTTGTCTTCCAACAAGAGAAATCTTGCAATGGCATGTACTAATATTTGCCTTTTTTGTTGTACACAAAACATTTAAAAGAAAAAGCTTTTTATTTCAACTAGAGTATTTTATTACATTGCATTTGACAGTACCAAAGCCCATTTCTCATTAGTAACGTCAACCGCTGCTCATGTAGTTGAAACTGAACTACACCACATGTATCACATTTCCAAATTCAACCAGAATTGCAGTTTATTCGGTTTCATATTTACTTAAAAGATGGAACTAAAAAAGCACAAGAACGCTTTTATTAAGTTATTGAAAGTAGGTCACATTTTTAGATGCAGTTATACACGAAATGAATACTAGATTATATGACGCTGAGTTTGAGGCTAATCATGAAACTTGAGTACGTCAAATAAACTGACTGGCACAATAACTGTGTTTTTCTTTAACTTGCTTAAACCACTTAGATTGCAGAGGGACAAGAATAGGAAACTAAATGGATTAGGGATATATTTAGAGAGCACTGGTTATCTTGTTATGTTGCAGCTAGTTAAAGACATTAATTAGCAAAGTTTTTTTTAGGTTATTCAAATGGAGTTATAGTTATTGTTTGGGCAACATGTCACCTAAATTTAAAAAAAAAGTGTCCAATAATTTAATAATGTCTTATTTAAATACTTTCCAGGGAAAACATACATTTCATGGTTAGTTTAATCAAAACATAATAAGGACTAACGTAAAAGGCTAATTTGGCTGTTGGCACTCCAAGTTAGCCTTTTATGTAGTGGCCTTTGACATCTCCCTTTTTTTGTAACGCAGCTACTCACTGTAAATCAAGTGTATTCAACATAATAGATTCAAAATTATTTTAGTATTTATATACTTTATACTGTAATGTTTCTTGATATTTATATTCATGTTTACCTCTTAAAAATTTGCTTTTTCAGTGGTAAGTGTATAGTTAAACTCGCCCTTTAATTAAACAAAGAAATATATATTTTGTGTCACTGAATGGAATTGTCACAGAATAACCAGAGGAAAGCACAAGGGATTTCCTGAAATGTGAACAAGTGTTCTGTAATAATTGCCTCGAATACAATTACTGAACTCCACCAATACCAACATAAAGCCAAACAACTACAGCTGACTTGTATTGTCTAATTAGACAAACCCGTTTCTGCTACAAAACATATCTTGTAAAAGCTGATAAAAATATGTAATCTACGAACTGCTGCCATCATATTGATAATAACCCTTAAACTGTATTGACTTGTTTTGTTGCATTTTATTTTGTATGGCGTTGTTTTTTAATTTATTCTAAACCATGAAATGGTAGTGCTGAAAACTGTAGTCCTAAATGTATCAAAAGATCTGGTACATTTAGAAAGTGTAATAATGCAGTCCCCCAAAAAGTAAAAACAATAATAACAAATACAAATACATTTAAAAACAGCACGGGATATTTGTTTAATCCTGGTTATTTCGGAATAGTTGTGCAATATTAATAGGGTAACTGTCTGGGCACTGGAGCACATAAATTGAGGAAATGAATTGCCATATTAGTTGGAATTAATTTCAGAATTTCATTGCACCATGAAACGTTGATTTAACAGTCGCCACTCCTGAATAGGTTGGACAGCGACAGCGGCCCAGCTCAGAGGGGTAACCTCATTTTAATTATCTCCATTGTAAAGTCCGCGTTTCTCATTGGATGACCGAGAGCTCGGGGGCATTGAGGAGGTAGACCTATGGGTTTAAACGTTTTTGCAAACGACTCATTCAACAAAACAGCGGACCCCTCATAGCTAGTGCACACTTTTAAACCGGATTAGTCAGAGCCCTGCTTATTCATTCCAGCCAGGTAGAGCAGCAGTAACCATTGACGTTTTACGTATCAGACGTGGTTTTGTATTTGTGCAGTTCTTCAGCGAGCGATTAGAGCAGATTGGTTCGGTTTGAGCAGCATTAACTGCGGGTGCTTTTGCAACTGCAGTACATCGAAGGTTTACCTCTGCAATGTCAGATCTGCAAGAGACTCTGGATTAGGGAAAGGCATTTTTTTCGGCACCAATTTCATATTTTTTGCATCATTACAACAGGAATTCAACAAAACTGCCACGGTCTAAAATTATATTTAAAAAAAGGGTAAGGGTTTACATTTTATTTTTATTAACAAAATATTGGACGCAGAGCTCAAATAAATTTGAAATTATATTGCTTTGACCTTTGATTAAAAGAGAGCCAAGATACGATAAAGGGAGCGTATATTTTATTTTATTTTATTAAAAAAAAAAAAAAAAAATCTCTGTAAAAAAAAAAAAATTGGAGTGGGCAGAATCTGCAGCCACAGCAGCAAAACTGCAGCCACTTACAAAAACAACCTGTCACAGTTGCTGCAACGAAGAGCAGGACATTTCAAGGAAATAGCGGTATCTTGAACAACATATCAATTTATTGTGCATATAAATATGCAAATAATTTGAGTATATCTTTGGTTTAGTGGTTACTTATTTGAATGATGGAATTGCTGGCTTCGTTTTGAATTTTGCTGTTCTTTTTGTTTTAATGATGGTGCTGCAGGTTCCGAAGACTGAATGAAATCGCCCAGTCGTCGCCATCAGAATCTGTGGTAGTTACAAAGGTACAGTGTGTTGTTTTTACCTCAAGTAAAACACTGTAGCCATTTGGTGCAAGCAGAAGGAACGGCTGGAGTAATGGCTACTCTTTTAAGAAAAATAGGTCTGATTCGACTTCACGACCGAGACACCGAGGATCCTAAGCATCACCAGGGCTCGTTCAAAGGCAGCAAAAGCAACCAGAAAAACAACACTAAGCACTGCAACACGAGCAGTGATAGCAACAGCATTCTCAATCCCCCTGATACTAAAACGAAGAAATCTGAGCAGTCAAATAAGGACAAGCCGCCTGGCAAAGAGAAGCAGACGAGCAAGGACATCAAGGAAAAACAGCAAGTGGCAGCAAGCAAAGCTCCCGCCACCCCATTGCAACCACTGGTACCGCACAGGCCGCACTGCAGCCAGGTCAGGACTAGGAGGTTGATGAAGGAACTGCAGGAAATTAAAAGGCTTGCTGACAATTTTATAACGGTGGAGCTGGCCGACGACAACCTTTTCGAATGGAATGTCAAGTTGCATCAAGTGGACAGAGACTCTGCTCTATGGCAGGACATGAAGGATACCAACACTGAGTACATCTTGCTCAATATTTCATTCCCCGACAATTTCCCTTTCTCTCCGCCCTTCATGCGGGTGTTGACCCCTCGGCTAGAGAATGGCTACGTACTGGACGGAGGGGCTATCTGCATGGAATTGCTGACACCCCGCGGCTGGTCTAGCGCATACACGGTGGAAGCAGTAATGAGGCAATTTTCTGCGAGTCTGGTAAAAGGACAGGTAAGGGTCACACGTCTTCTTTACACTATGACTTTAGCCCTCACCCTCCCGTCCCCTGTAAAAGGTTCAAGTTAACCAAAAAACTGTGGATTGAATGTAAATTATAACTACAGAATGATTGGTTCACTAATCTGACATTCTCAATGAAAGAACATATGATTACAGTACAATAACCTTAATTGCAAAGCTGCAATATGGTGTCAGCAATGCTGAGTACTTCGTACTCGTTATATATAATTTGTTTATTTAGCAGACGCCTTTATCCAAGGCGATTTACAGAGACTAGGGTGTGTGAAGTATGCATCAGCTGCAGAGTCACTTACAACTGTGTCTCACCCGAAAGACGGAGCACAAGGAGGTTAAGTGACTTGCTCAGGGTCACGCAATGAGTCAGAGGTAGGATTTGAACTGGGGACCTCCTGGTTACAAGCCCTTTTCTTTAACCACTGGACCACACAGCCTCCTTCTATATCTATCTATCTATCTATCTATCTATCTATCTATCTATCTATCTATCTATCTATCTATCTTAGTATCTATCTATCTATCTATCTATCTATCTATCTATCTATCTATCTATATATAGTGTTGTGTGTGTTTTATTAATACGACCTATTTTATGAACATAGGTATTATTTGATATTCAAATTATTTAGTACGTCCAAAATAATCCAAAATAATCCTTCCATAAGAGGAAAGTGACGGCTGTTAATTAAATAAAAGGTGCTGTTCAGATAGAGAAGGGGGGACATTTGTAATTACAATTAAAATGAGTGATCTGTTGAGAAGCACACGTACCCTCAAATGATTAACTCATTAATAAGTGTGATTTTCAGCCATGTTTGGGTGCATTTTAATGATCTAAACAGTGGCGGATCTTAATACCGCCTGTCTAACATTCATAGTCCTGATTTTTCACAGACTTCATTTCCCTGTATTTTTTTTATTTTTATTTTTTATTTAATGCAGTAATGTTAATAAGTGGGTTTATAAATCACCTCAGGAAGAAAAAAAAAAAAAAAAAACAGATGGCGTAATACAGCGGTACCTCTTTTTCTCCCATGAACCTTAAGAATCTCAAATTGCAATTACCATGTTTTCCTAGTTGAAGTAAGTAAAAAGCAGTGATCTATACACGATTTAAAGGGAACTCATAAATATTCATGCGCACCAAAACTCTGGCTCAAACCAGCAGAGTTCCAGTTTATTTCAGAAAAAAAGAAAAAAAAAACGTCAGGCAACTGTATTTAAATAGGCCACCCGCTATTCTAAACTATATTGTTTATATTAACACAGTTTTTTGTACTATGTCCCTCCTTACAAAGCCTATTTTTCAGTTGATTTTTGTGCCATTAATGTATTTTAACCTTTAAGTGCATGTTACATGTTTTCCCTCAGTGAAACCTACCATGATACATGATACCTGTTATGCACAAAGATGTCACATGAACATGCCTTGCCCAGATGGTATCATCAAGCATCACTGCTCTCTCTAGTGGACCTGAACAAAAACTGTTGTCATTTTTTTTTACAATCAGACAGCATTCAAACATGTTTTTTTTTCTAAACAACCAAAAAAAAAAAACAATACATCCTGCTAATTTAACCTACAATGAACAAAAAAATCTAGTTTTCCAATCTGATTATGTTAGCAGGCAGAGAACACACCTCAGGAATGAAAGTGTTAATCAGATGGCTTGGAACTAGATTGTGATTTGGAGCTTTGTGAACAAGCATTAGTAATATCTCTCAGAGACCTTTTCACTTTTTAGATAGATGATAGGTGAGAACGATGTTTTAATAATATATGCACTCTGCTAAGCAGCATTCTCTAATCAGTACCATTTACTTGCAGTGTGCTTTTAAGGCAGTGATTTATTATTATTTATTTCTTAGCTGACACCCTTATCCAGGGCGACTTACAATTGTTACAAGATATCACATTATTTTTACATACAATTACCCATTTATACAGTTGGGTTTTTACTGGAGCAATCTAGGTAAAGTACCTTGCTCAAGGGTACAGCAGCAGTGTCCCCACCGGGATTTGAACCCATGACCCTCTAATCAAGAGTCCAGAGCCCTAACCACTACTCCACACTGCTGCCCCACAGGTTTATTGCAATAAACCTTTTAAATTGCCCAATTTCCAAGACTTGTGGGCTTGATTCCATAAGCATTGTTGTTCCTTGATATACTGTACACATTATTTTTTAAATGCAAACAGCATGTAATAGTTTCAAATGTGGGGAGGGAGTTGCATGAAAGAGTATAACTGGAAGGCACCTTGGCTTAATGGAAAACAGTACCTGAGTGAATTTCAATAAAATATTAATTTAAAGTTTAACAGCTGCCATTTAGAATTCTATTTCAGTTGGAGAGCAGTGCTGAAAGGAATAATAATACATTTGACTTCATAACATGAAGATTTACTGGTCCACTAGTATTGCCTTAGATTTAAGGGGATGTCTCTCTATGATATTCTGTCCAAAGAACTTCAAGATAGAATTATGGTGCCACTAAAGTTCACTCACAAATCTTTCTGAACTGGATATACACAAGTTAGAGGAATAAATTAAGCCGGGTGGGCAAAATATACAGTTTGATGAATTAGGTGTTCAAACAAATATTGCTGGTGTATTGTCTTCCAGTTTTATATGGTTATTTACATTTTAGTGTTACTTGGCCTTTATTTTTTTATTTATTTTTTATGTATTGGCATATCCAGTTATTTTTAGGCTCTGCTCACCGCTACCACCCCCGCGCTGACTCAGGAGTAGCAAAGACGAACACACGCTGTCCTCCGAAGCGTGTGCCGTCAGCCGACTGCTTTTTTTCATACTGCAGACTCACCGAGCAGCCACCTCAGAGCTACAGCTTCAGAGGACAACGCAGCTCTGGGCAGCTTACAGGCAAGCCTGCAGAGCACCAGGCCAGACTACAGGGGTTGCTGGTGCGCGGTGAGCCAAGGGCACCCTGGCCGACCTTGAGTGCTACCGATGACGTTTTCAGAACCTGCAGGCGCAGAGTTACCAGTCAAGCCTCCACAGATAAGCCTCTGAGGCGACAGCGCTTCTCCTCTCTATTTTATTTCAGAACTTCTTTCCAGTCAAGATGCAGATCGATTACACATTTTTCCTAATGTGCATTTCAACATTGATGATGTTGATGCAATTAAACATTAATGCGAACCTTGGAATGCTCATGCTTTTCCGTTGTCGACGTTTAGCTCTAGAGCAAGACAGACAGAGCCATACTGACAATTACACCCCAATTTTGTTATGTATAGCTGTTGCTTTCAGTGAGCCCAGTCGTATTGTATGGGTCAAAGAAAGAGGTAGGGATTGGTGGTACATAACTGTACTTACGAAATGTATAGATGCAGATTGGAGAGAGAATTTCTGTATGACACAAGTGTCATTTGAAAAGCTCTGCGAAATGGTAAAACCATTTATGAGCCCAAAGGATATACACCTGTGTGTCAGAGACCCATCATGCTCAACTGAAACACACACAGCCGCTCATGCGCAGGATTGCTCTCTAATTTTTAGTACACATGCACACTGCCGAAGTAATATTGTAATCCGATCACCGCGTTTACAAGGCAGCGAGATCGGATTTGAATCAGGTACCCCACATCCGCAAATCCGATTACCCGGAATCGAATTACGGAGAGAAGCCTGATTCCCAAATCTGATTGCAGAGTTTACATGGCAGGATTTCCGAATCTGATTACTTTGTAATCGGATTTGAACAGGATTTGAAGTGCCATGTAAATGCACTGATAGACCCCCACCAAATTTAACCCTGTAAATCTATCATTCGCATTCTTTCCATTCTCTTGCTACATTACACTACAAGGCTATACAGTTTGACAGCTTTACAGCATAAAAAAACAGCCTGTTGTCAGCCCGTGATAAACCACTTAGCATTCTTTCTCAACGTCATTACATGAATTCTGAAAGTGGTGTTACACCTCCTTTAGCTTGTGTCTTGTGTCAAAGGGCTTGTTTCCATAATTTCAGTACACTAAGGGGTGATGTAACCATAGAACACGTCCTACTTGCATCCTGCACCAATTGTCTGCAGGCTCGACTCGGGGCAGCCATCTGGCCACTGTTCCAGAATGACTTTAAACTTGCAGTGCCACACAATTATTTGAAAATATGCATCATCAGTAACCAGATTGTTGCAGGCACACAAGCTTTCCTCCCTTCTTGGAGGTTTCGGCTCACTCTTTCTGTGAACTAAACAACCATTCGACTGCTACTACCTGCAGCAGCAAAGGTTATAAAAGCCATATGGATTTTAAAATGCTACAGAACACCCTCTAGTGTTTACAACAAACAACCAGCTAACCATTACTGTCATTGTTTGGATATTTGTATTCACTTATCTTGGTAATTAATCAACTGGGGAATAAAGGTGGAAAAAATTCAGAAAACTTAATCAGAGTGACTTGTTAGACTGCAAATAACACAGCGAGGATTACGTCATACTTCCGGCTTTGTATCTGCCTGCCTCTTCCCACATTTGCCATTTTAATAGGGGGAAAGATGATGATATTTTAGTTGTGCAGCCATTTAGTTTGAAATTGAACATTCTGAAATGGTTCACAAAAATGTAATGGATTCCTATTGGCTATACGGCTGTTTCAGTTGTACAGTGGCTGATCACATACACGTACTTAAAAATGGGAGACTGCTAATTGATTTCTATATTTATTCATTTATAAATGTATTTTCTGAGTTTTCATTATTTTATGTGTGTGCTGTTGAAAACTTGAATGTGTTTTTACAAAGACTCAAAAGATCAACATTGGTAGTTTTTGCATCAAATCCTATCCCAGTTTTGAAACAACTTCTAAATCAGTGGGTCCTGGAAATGCTGTGGCAAAACTTGATGCAGGATTGTGAGCGGTAAGGGCTAAAATAACATTTGGACTCAGTCATACTTCTGTCTTTTTGTGTGGTATTATGAAACAATAAAAACTCATCTCGCTTTTTGCTTTTAACAAAAAAAAAAAAACAGCTTACATGGTTTTGTGCAGAGCAATTGCGGATGATAATACATTTAAATAAATAACACTATTATAACTTTATAATAATAAAAAAAACAGCATGGTAATTATATTTGTGATGGTGTTTTATGTATTTATTTATTTTTACTATTGGTAGCCTGAAATGCTTATTTTGCCAGTGAACTCCTGATAAAGTCAACTCTGCAATTTTTGCCCAGTCCCTTGAAAGTGATATTAAGCAGGGTTGACTGTATATTGAACACTCTCTGCATAGCCTAGTCTATGAAATAGGCTGAATGAAAATGTGTATTAATTTACTGCAGTAACAATATATTATTAGAAAACAGGACATTGAATGTTATCGTTCAAATTAGGTTTAATCACTGTTCCAAATCAATCCACCAGAAAATACGTAAATACAGTATTCAGTTATGTAATTTATGTTTTTTTCTACTTGGTGATTTTAAATACTAAACTTACACAAATACACAAATCTAAACTCAAATCCTAATTAAAAATCCAAAGTTACCAGTACTTTTATTCTTTTACATGTTTTACATTTTTTAAGAGGTAGATAAACAGTTCACAAGCCATGTTCGCTTTTGTGTACGAGGTACTTAAACTGAAGAACCCGTCCATGTAAGTAAAAATTGTGTTTTAGTATTGAGGTAGTATTTAGACTTTTGGAAATACCCATGACACCGCTAGGATACTGAAGCCTGAAGGCTACCAGACCACATAAAGAATTCAGAGAAAACTGCATTACTCATGGAATAGTGAGGAAATGTTTTTCATTAGCAACAAAAACTAATGCTGCATAAAATAAAATAAAAAAAACCCAAACATTTGAAATGTAACTTCTTTAACGCAGCTATTTTCTTATAATATATGTTATAGAAAACTCTAAATGTGTGGGGTTTTTTAGTGTTTTTTTTTTTACACAAAACCAGGCCTTGCACAAATTGTAAACACATTTCTTAAGAGATATTTCACTTTTTTTTTTTTTTTACAGTAGCCTTCAACACAGCAAAGTTGCAGTAATCTTTCTTAAAACAGTGTACGTGTCAAATTAGTACCAGCAAAATCGGCAAATACACAGATCTACGATTTCAAAAATCCGGCTATTACTAGGTATACTTCATGCTTTATTCCTGTGAACATTTAGTTTTAGTTTTATTGTGGTCCAATAGTTAAAGAAAAGGGCTGGATACCAGGTGATCCCCGGTTCTAATCGCCACTCAGCCACTGACTAACTGTGTGTGACCCTGAGCAAGTCACTTAACCTCTTTGTGCTCCGTCCTTCGGATGAGACGTAAAACCATAAGTGACTCTGCGCAGTTGTTTATGCATAATTCACCCCTCGTCTCTAAGTCACGTTTGGATAAAAGCGTCTGCTAAATGACTAATTAATAATAATAATAATAATAATAATAATAATAATAGTCCCTGAAATTTGCCACAAAGCCAATTGCTTTTCCTGATTAATAATACGGTCTGAGCCGCTTTATCCCGAATAAGCAGCTGTCCCAATTAAACGAGAGGCAGGTGAGACAAACTTAGTCACACTTTTTAAATTTTTAATGAAAATTATGTATTTAACATTTAATTATAATATGAAATCACATCATATTATAATTAAATGTTAAATACATAATTTAAAATATGAGTCAATGTTGTTGTTTTTTTTATTCCTAAACAAAATTAAGAGCAGCCTGAGAAACCACATGAGACTCCTCCTTCTTCAGTTCAACATGGTTTACGCAATGTACACAAGTCACAGCGTAATCACATACTCACTGCACTCTACTACAAATACTGCATCCCAATTAAACGGCATAAATAGCATTCGGAAGAACCATCACCCGGAGTTATATCCCAATTATCAGTATCCTGATTAGGTGACACCGACTGCAGTCAGTCTCTGTCTGTACAGTACGTCTGGTGTCTTGATGTTGGATTGAGAAGTGTTGAACAGGGATTATGTTTCCCTATTACCAATTGCTGCTTTTCAAATGACTTGCATGTTTTTGTCTCTACTTTCGTTCATGTGACGTCTTGAAGTAACTATCTGGATGCAACAATCAGTAAATTGTATTCATTATTAGGTTAAAAAATACCATTAGTGTATACAGAATCACAGGAATGTCATCAAATCCGTAAGGGTAGTTGGTTGATTTATTTGGTGTGATTTGTCATATTTTACTTTAAATATAATGCAGATTTAACATTTATTTTAAAAATAACAAACTAGATTGGAAGTTTATGTTGTTCCCTGGTAGCAAATCACTTCCTATCTTGTTGATCAGGTTTTCATCATAAAAAGTGAAAAGGTACCAGGAATCTATAGCGCTGAATTTGGAAAATCTGAAAAAAGTCTGGAAAAGAAACAAACAAAGTACCCAAAGATCTTCATCTTAACCTCCTCATCTTGTCTGTTTTACCAGTATTTTTAATTTGTAATGTGTTCACAAGATTCCTTTAGTTACTTGTCCTCAGCATTTACTTATTTAAAATAAAACTGATCATGCAAGTAAAATGAATGTAAAAGGACAACATTTACTGAATTATTGCAATTACCAGCAGTGCCTCAGCACAGTGAAAAAATATTAAAGGCTGCAAACCTGTAGTTCTCACTTAAGTATCATCTTCTATAAAATAAAAATAAAAAACTGTTGCAACTTTTTCCGTATTCCATCAGAGACATGTTTGTTGAAACCTAGCATGGCCTAATGAATTACTAGTGATAGAATAGCTGATATACATAAAACAGCCATTCTAGTGGTTGACATACTGGAAAACTCTTGGAAACAGCTTAGATATAAATGAGGCAAAATGCAGCAACTGTTTTTTTGTGCGAGGGTGAATGGTATTGGTAGTATTCAGCAGTTAATATGGAGAATGCTTAAGAGTTATTATGAGCACGTCACAAGTCAGCTGCATTCTCTCTAGCTCTACATGAAATCAGAAGGAAAATGAAAGACATAGCACAAAGCCATTTAAATTAAGGTATTTCTGTCAGTTATCTGAGAAAATATTACCATTGTAAATATGCACTTTACCTGGCTTAGCTGGTCAAGAAAGATCATTTGAACAGTCTAGCAGTCTTACCGTGAAGCCCAAAATTTCAAAATATATAAATTTCTCTTATGAATTTACAGCATGCCATTCCAGTCATCAATGTGTGCCAATAACATTCAGATACAACAGTCTGATGCATAAGAAAACATGAAGAGCCACCCCCACCGGGTTCAGGCTAAGAAATACAAGCTGGTGTAAGACTTTAGTTTTAGTAATCATACATACTCCAAACCCAATCCTTAAAATGGTAGAAGACAATACTTTTTCTTAATAATTGCAATTGTTTTCCCTATCTTTTGGTACAGGGCCGGATCTGCAGGAAAGCTGGTAAGTCCAAGAAATCTTTCAGCCGTAAAGATGCAGAGGCCACCTTTAAGAGCTTGGTGAAAACCCACGAGAAGTACGGCTGGGTGTCTCCTCCTGTGTCTGATGGCTGATGCGGCAGTCTTTTTACCTTTCACAAGACTCAGAAACCTACCATCGTCCTCAATGCTGCACATCTCCCATCCTTTCTACTTTTAGTACTTTCATCTAGGTGCCTTGGGGCACATGGTGACATTTAACTTATTCATGAGCAGATGTGTTTACAGCTAAATCTCGCCTAGTGGATTGTGTTTCAGAACTGGATATGGCTCATCGGAACCGATAGCCCTGCTAATGTCAAGTTTGTTCCCATTCCTTCTACCTGACCCACATCATCTTGTGTGCGCTCGCTCTCCCTCAATGCCAGCAACGTACCACACTGACTGGCATCAACATTTCCATCCACCACTGCTCCTGTCATTTAAATGCAAATGAAGCTGTTAATATTTGATAGATAGGCAGTGCATCTGAGGTTCACTTTTTGCTGTGCTATTTTTCACAGGTCACTGCAACTTGAAGATTGTAATTTATGTGGAGCTGTGCTCTCTCTGTATGTATGTCTCTCTCTCTTTCTCTCTCTCGCTCGCTCTATCTTGTGTGGCTAAATTTAGATCTCACTGTGTTGTGTAGATGGCCATTGATTTCCTATGACAAAAAAAATGTTGCTTTTGTGGAGGTACTGTAAAGATAAAAATCAATGACAGATTATCATGGTTCTTTATTGATCCTATCATGTATTTTGGGAAAGACAAGTAATGTAATTTGCTGATGCTTTGGATACCAGATGTCTGCATTGATTATAAGTGACCTGAGTGAGGGCATAACAAGCAACATTAAAATGGTATAAATTAAAACCAATGACAACAGAAATGTTGTGGGTGAAGTTTGAAGACTCAGGTCAGAGATTGATAAAGGCCAGCTTTGGATGCCTGTATTCATTTAAAAAAAAGTTAGTAAGAAGTATTTTGCATTGGTTTATCTGCAGTGACCATTGTTGTGTAAAATTATGAAACTGAATTGCTCTGAGGAGGATATGCATTCCATAAACCGCTGCTAATCCACACAATTAACTTGAATTCAAGACAGAAGGAGAAACCATGACAATGACTAAGATGCTACTGTCACCTAAGGCTGCAATACTGCATGTTTCCAGTGTACACAACATACTGTCGCACAAACGTTGAAGCCACTGTATTTGCCTTTTAATATGAAAACTATAAAAATAAGTACCTGGGTTTCCTACAATACAGGTAAAGCCCAAGCAGGCCCATGGCTGAAGGTTTTCAAGGCTCCAGAAGTGTGCCTAGAACATTTCCTTTGGTTGAAGAAACGGTTCATTGAATTGCTCAGGCATTTATTATGAGTTGAAAGAGATTTGAAATATTTCCTGCCTAATGTCCATCAGTAGCAAACCAAGATCAAACCATTTTGAACTGGTATTCTGTCAGCACCAGTTCAGACTGTAGGCTGGCAGAAATTGGTCTTTCCAAATTTTCTAAATCAAAGAAGGGACTGATGTCTGGCAATTAGTTCAAGATTGGATTGTAGGCCATGAATGGCACTGGCAGCAGCCAGTCACCTACTGATATTGAAATGAGAGGAGATCTACATTTAGAACTCAGTTAATGCTATCAAAGGATATTTTTTGTTTACAAGTAGTTGAATGATATTTGACTACAGCTATATGTTTCCATCACATGCATCTTTGCAGAATGACATTTTAGGTGTAGTTTAAATTACACCTACAACTAACCACAGCTGTCTTAACAATTGACTTCCATAACATCTGTCAACAAACTACCTAACTGATATAACTGTATACAACATTAAGCATGCCATATTGGTAACAATTAGGATTCAATTCCTGTCATGAGTAATTACTATTCAAATAACTGAGGAATTTTATTTGTTAATCCATTTGATTATCTAATCAGACAAAACATGAAGCATCAACCATTGTATGTATGCACTGGCAGTACCAAATAGGGAGGGAATGTCCAACCCTTAAAGTAATTTAGGAGAAACTCAAACAAGGAAAGCACTGCTGCCTCAATTAATACCGAATGCTTGCATTGCAGTACTGTACTGTGCTCTACTCTATATGACTTCCCACTCACCCAGACCTCCTGTTTATTTATTATAATGCCTGTAGTTGCCTTCATTAAGTTGCAGAATGTTGGCTTAGTATGCCACGAATACAGAGAGAGATTACATAGTAATTGCATAGTTTATATCAAACAGACAGAGCCACCTCTCTGCCTTGCTTCATACCAGTGATGGGTGATCTCTCATGAAAGAGCAGCAGGACACTCTTATTCACGTGGGGCTGCAAGAGTCATTAAAATAAACATCAAATGGAATGAAATTCCATTCAATTCGAAGGTCAGACGTTTTGTGGTTGTCACAAGAAAAAGCTGTACTCGCAGTTCCAAAGTATGCAGGCTAATAGATCAAACACTTGTTTGTGTGGCAGAGGGTTCCATTGTCTCAAGGCATTACCAGTTAGCTGACCATCCATGGCCCCTTCACTTGATGTTACAGTGGGGAGACTGCACATTTGACGTATGCCTAAGTTGGTCTTGAACCATTGTTTCTTCAGTCTAGTGTAGTTCTTTAGCCAATTTACAGGAGGTTACTAAAAGATTGTGTAAGCATGAATACATTTGTCAGCCTATAATAACTAGAGTCTGTTACACCAATTTGTTCATGGACAGAGTTTTGGTAGCTAAAAAAATATATTAATCAAGTGTTTGGCATCATCATCTGGTATCTAAATGCACATTCTGCTGAAATCACTGATCATGGTTTTTTTTTATTTTTATGTTTTGTACAGCCAGGCATTTCAGAATGGTTCTGTGTGATTTTAAGAACCTGTGTTATGGAATATTATAATGCATTTAATTATAATAAGTCAAAATATAAAAATTGGGTGCTTGCTGAATTAGGAACATACCATTTGTGATAGACTTTAGAATGATAGTTTGCAGAAAAGAAAAAAAAAATTAATTGTCCAAACAAGTGAGATGATTTTGTTATCTTGTATCTGCAGGTGATCAGTGATTATTCGTTTTCTTGTTTAAAGAAAAATCAGCAGTTGCTTTTTTATTTTATTATTATTATTATTATTTTTGTTTTATTGTCCTGAGCTGTGTTCTGTCATGTTGTATTTTATGACCTTTTGTGTTTTAATTTATTTGTGGTTTGCCAAAATGAACTTTTTGACACGTCAACTGATAGTAAAGAGGGGAATTATATGTACCTGTACCTGACTGTAGTGTTCATGGAAAAAATTAGGTTAAGAACATGCTGAAATGAAACAGGGTTGTGCAATAAAGTCATAGGCATATACATGACTGGTAAAAAGTACACATTTATTTCTGTTTTGGGGGTTATTAGTGATTCGGTTCTGTCTCTCGATGAACTTCATGGAACCAGGCCAGGTTTGCAGCAGAGTTTAAAAGTGGTGAAAAAAAAAAGATAGAAAAAGTTACCTACATTTTCAAAATAAAACACAGTATTGCCAACAGTATTTACCTTTTCCCTATGGTAGAACTGCATACCCTCCAACTGTACTGATTTGTTTGGTACAATGCCGGCTGCCTTGTAGTGTTTTAATTCAGAATGATATGATTCTAAAAATATCAGTTGCCAAAACTAAAGCGGTGACACGTTAACTGTAATACAGTACATACTTTTAAATCCGGTACGTATTGTAGCAGGATGAAAAATTCCACATTAACGACCCAACAGCAAAATGAAATCAAAATGCTACCCATGCACAGAACTGCGTAAAATGTAAAAAAAAAAAAAAAAAGTTTCCACAATTAAAACAGTATCCAATGTCACTATTCAAAATTGCAGAATATAGTGCTCGATAAGGCCCTAATGTCACAGTTCACTTGCAAATGAAAAATGCATAAAAGCAACAAATGCATCACAGTATCAAAAACTGTTTAATGATTAACTGTTACATTACCCTAGGTTGTCTCATTCGCTTTGTTTTGGCTGCATTTTTGCCAGGTGAAACTGGAAGAAGCACTGTGTAACTGCACAATATAAGACAGACTGATTTGGCATTAGAGAGGTTTTTTCTTTTTTTTTTAAGTGGGCTGTGACGGATATTCAGTTAAATTGTAACATTAAAGAGATGAGCTTTGTATCAGAAAACTGGTGATGGAGTTGGAAATCGCGTGTGACGGGTAAGTGCATTCGTTTGTTTCAAACTGTATATAGAAAATGGGGATTAATTTTATTCTTAATACAAGGGTGGTAAAATGCGACTGACGTGTATCTGGATAACGGATATCCGAGTGCTGACTGTAGTCAGATTTTCCTAATGTAAAAATTACCTAACTGAGCAGAGGGTTAAGGAAACAGGAAAGGCTCTTTAGCATAATATAATTTGGGAGTGAGGCTGGAAGCGTCTCTCTCACTTTGCTCGTTCACTAACCACACTATGAAGTGCTTGCTCACTTAACACCTTGCCATGAACGGATTGCTCGCTTAATACTAGACTGGTGTACCTATTTTCATCTGTCAAATGTTGGAAGGAGTGGAGCTGAATTCTGATTTGTCTAATTTAATGAAAAGAAGAATTTAGCAGCACTCACCAATATATTTAGGAAAACATCGCTTTCAAATGTAATTTCATGTTTTTTTTCTAATAAAGCAACAACAGACATGTCAATATGAACATCTCAGATAAACAAGATTATTATTTTATTAGTAAGTGTGCTCTGCTACCTATATTGTAGTGTATTTCACCATTCGTTTTAAATAGCATTCCTTATTCCAATCAAATCAAATACCTTTGAACTAGCCCCACCTACTCTCTCTGTCTCTGTCTATATATGGTGACGTTTTAGTTTCCCTGAGTAAACTATTACCGTATGGGTATTTACCTCTTAAAGACTGTGACGCAGTCATGGCCTGCCCTGAGGGCACAAAAGCACAGATTCGAATTTAGGACGCAGCCCAAATTCGCATTGTATGCATTTTCAAAGATACAACCTCAATTACACGTATGGAGACAGTTTGCGGCCGTCTGCTATCACACAGAGCAATACAGTTATGTGCTGCTTCTCATTTCTAGTTGCGATTACTCACACCTATTTTTCTCCCAATTTGTGAACTGTGGTATCGCTTGGCATGTCAAAAAATATGGGAGTATAATCAGCATTTCCGATCTGTCCAGGCTGGTACTGTTTGTTAGAAAAGCTGAAATTGTAAAAGCTTTCTCAGGAAGCTAATGACGCTTTGAATGGCTGCCTGTCTGTCATGGATGATTCGAGATTGGGCAGTAACGTTTTGGTTTGTGTTTTCTCGGCAATAAGTCATGTTGCTGCTTGTGTATTAGGGTAGTGATGTCTTTGTTAATACATGCATCATTATTATTATTATTTTTATTATTTGTTTATTTAGCAGATGCCTTTATCCAAGGCGACTTACAGAGACTAGGGTGTGTGAACTATGCATCAGCTGCAGAGTCACTTACAATTATGTCTCACCCGAAAGACGGAGCACAAGGAGGTTAAGTGACCTGCTCAGGGTCACACAATGAGTCAGTGGCTGAGATGGGATTTGAACCAGGGACCTCCTGGTTACAAGCCCCTTTCTTTAACCACTGGACCACTCAGCCTTACTATACTGTACTCGAATTTAAGATGCAGGCTGTTTTTGAGAAGAAAAAAAATTGTTTTAAAAGTGTGTCTTAAATTCAGACAGACCTTTAACACAGAGAGGGATTTCCCTTCATCAAAACGATCCTGCGAAAACTGCAGTATAACTGCCATGGGACAGGTAGTGGGGTCAAACCCATGAGGCAGGCACCAGGTCTGAAAGACACCCCACTTGTATCCGTACTGGGAACGTGTGGACTCTGCTCTGGCATTTGTAGGGTGTCAATAACCAAAGATGGAGTCTCGACACCTGGACTTGGACTCGAGATCACATTTTGAGGTCTTGGTCTTGATCTCTGTCTCGGCATGTCGGTCTTGACAATACGCTCGAATTATCTTATATCCTCATTTTCACCCAAATTCACACTCATTCATAGACATAAGCAGTTATTAATGACAAAAATATGGTTTAATTACAAAAGAAATGTAATATACACTCTAGTAGCATTTAATGTCCTCTCACACACACACACTTACCATGGTAAAATCATAGCAATGAGCCACCGATTGGCTAGAGAGATGAGAGATTAGATGTGACAATCACGTACTAGCAAAAGAGAATGTCAGCATGACGTTTCCTTTTCTGTTTGTTTATTTTTCAGTAATATTTTGCTATGAAATTACCGATAAATAGTCACTATTGCAGCAAATCTTAAAAATTGCAGTTTAGTTTTGGTTTCTGCAATAAATTTGCTTTCTAAATTTTACATGTGTATAGCTTGTATGTAAAGCTAGCGAACACAATATTTCAACTCGCTTTGTCATTATTAGATAACCCTGATTAAATTAGGAAACAGTTTACAGTTTTAAAGACAAGCTCATTGGTCAGATCTCAGAAATAAATGCAGAAAAACGTCAGCCCAATATGATTTTTTTTTTTGGTTACTAAAGCTATGTCTGCTGTGAAGTTTAAAAGATATGATATAAATACTATTGCTTTTTCCACCAAGAGAGTGCCTTTAGATAGTGGTGAGACACTGTCAATAGGCAGTCGCGATTCAATGCAGGCTGAAAGACCCTACTGTTGAACCAGGCCTGCAGAGGGCGCATGTGCAAGAGACCCAATGAAAGGGTCTGGGAAGCTGCTGTCAACAAGCCCAGAAGTTTCTGGAACGTCACTACCATGAGCGCTCTGTTGCGCCATGAGGCTGCCTGGGAAGGCGTGATTTCATGTAAGACCCAACTTTAGAAAGTGGCCAATGACAAGTTCTCTGTGGACCTCTGCCTGTGCTGGAGACTGAACACAATGAGCCAGTCGTCCAGAGTCTCAGTGAGACCAGTATAGCTTCCAGAGGGCATGAGGAGCTAAGGAGAGGCTAAATGGCAAGTCACAGAACTTGTACACTGTTCCCTGAAAGGTGAACCGCAGGTACTTCCTGTGTGCCGGTTTTATGGGGATGTGGAAATATGCATCTTTTGAGGTCCACCGTGGTGAACCAGTCTCCTGGCCTGATTGACTGCAACAGCTGTTGCATCGTTAAAATATTTTGAACCTCATTCGGCTCAGATACAGGCTGACCTGTCTGAGGTCAAGGATCGGTCCATTAAAGCCTCTGCAACATTACAAAACATCTCGTAATTTTAGCCAAAGCCAAAATGACAAATAAATATCTCCTGGGAGGAGAGCACAAAGTCAGTCGTCTTATGTTGCTTGATCCCTGGGAAGGAGCGACTCAAACCACAGTGGGACGTAACTAACAACAGGCTGTAGTTCACAAATACTTGTAATTAGTCAAACTAATACAGCAATTATTTTTAATATCACATATAATTTGTGTAAAAACACAATAAATGCTAAATATATAGCAGAAAGGTAACAGGTACTTATCTGAACCAGCTCTCCTGTCAAGTCAGTTCTTGAAAGGAAAAAATGGTGTTGAGGTCTGTGAGTGCAGTGCTTTTGTACTCTCAGGGGTGAGCCATGATGCGTGACAGGCTCTACGAGCAGCTTTGATATATCTTATTCAGGTTTGGGGTCTTTAAGAGGTAAATACCACTCAGAATGATTGCAAACAGCACAATTTATCATGGGAAATATAAATTTTAAAAAGCAATTACAGTGACAGTTGACGCAACTTTAAAAAACACACAAAAATCTAAAGACCTCTGACAGTAAAAATCCCATCAGCTCCAGTTTTCTGCAGGTTTAAGCGTGGCGTAAATACATTCTTTAAAATACTTTGTGTATCTGCGATAAAGCATTACGGAAAATATACACCCATATGTCATACATGTGTCTACAGCCACAAAACAGTAAATAGCATAATCAAAGGGAAACCATTTAGATATAAACTTTTATCCTTTTGGAATCAAACACAACAGATGTTTTTTATATAATGTAATAAGCAATGTTACATAAATATCTTGATATCCATCAGTAGCAGCTTAGGAGAGGTAAAATAGGGTTATTCTCCAAAGAAGCCATAAATCCAACACATTGCATATCCACATATACATGAAATGCAATTGTATAGATACGTAAATTACAAGCACACACACATCCTGTCATCACATATTATTATACAGTTGATTTTGTACATGTAATGTATAGTATCCCTTTAAATCTGAATATTTATACACAAGTATACATAGGACAGTTTAGGTGATGACAGGCTAGAACACGGTAATCCAATTTATTTAGCAACAATCTTCAAGGAATTTCTTGTAGTGCGATCTGGAAGTGAAATTCCACTGTTAGCCATCTTCATAACCTTCATAAGTTTTCTATAAAATGTGTCAAAATCATAAAATGATACTGTACACTTAATTGTCACTATTAGTAAACAGGCTAGGGTCTTTTTCTCATTGTATGCAAATATATTATTATAAAATAATATTGATCACCCTGCAGCCATCCATTTCCTCTATACCAGTATCCTTAGTGATGGTCCTCAACCCATTTCTGTTCAGCACTACTTTGGTACAAGGTTAATAATACCCCTGTGATTGCCTGGGGTTTAACCTTTTTTGGTCGTCACTAACGATATTGCTAACTTTTTGGGCTAGTAATTATCCAGTCATTTAATAACAACAGAAAAGAGCACCCATTATCTTAAGTGCAGTAAAGAGGTTTAATCTGTTAAGACTTTAGATGAAGCCCCATCTGCATCATGTTCAGTAATCCCACTGCACATGTCAGAGATAAAAAGGGATACTGACCAATACTGTTTTGGCCATTAAGATATGCATAGAGTCATTTTTTATAGTACTTTTACACTTTCCCATGCTTTTTCCATGAGTATACAATTGTTATACAAGTTCATGCTTTACCATACTTTGCTGTGCTTCTTGAATCATAGTATCCTTCAAGATAATTATGTTTCTCAACACCACTGACATAAAGGACAACAGGATGGATTTTATGTATTCTCCTACAAGCTGTGTTCAAAATGTCTGTTCATGTAATTAAAATATGACAGTTTAAGGCATGTTCAATATGAAAATAAATGGAATATGAATCTGGTGTAATCACAGAAAGACTGACTGAACTAATCATTTGTTGACCTTTCTAAATACAGTAAGTCAGGCCTTATCAATAGAGCACAGTTGAAAATAGGGCTGTGTGAGGGGAACTGAAGCTTTGTTTTTTTAAATTATCCAGGCCAGAATTTTATTGACCAATGTTAGAATTCATCCATTCATCTTGAGTTTCGCAACCTTTTCTTCAAAATGTCCACGGAGAAGACGGGACCTTTACCATCTCATCCACATGGAACCACCTCTTACTGCACAGTGCCTCCTAAAATCATGCTGAAGCACTGACTCAGAGGAAGGAGTATCCCCTACTGTGCCACCAACCAACACCACTTTCTGCAGCACCTTCTGATTTTCCGTGGAGGTCCTCCATCCATGTACTAACCAGGCACAACCAATTAGATTCTCATCTAGCTCATTGTAGTAAACTATCAATATTTTACAGCACAGTTCTTCTGGGAAGCAGAGTGTTATTGTGAGATATTTTAATAGAGGACAGAAGAAATCAAGTGAAATATCCCCTGGTAGTGATATCTCTAACTTGCACATCTCCAGAGTCTCTCTCTATATAAATAGATAAGTGCTTTAACAGAGTAGCAAACTATAAGCTGCATTCACTAAGCTTTTGCCCCAGTGCAACAGTCTTATTGTAAATTAAATAACTGGTAAAGGTATAGATCTAAGAAGAAACAAAATAATGCAGTAAGCAGGAACTCTCAACACAGGTTATTTTCTAGTTTGTTAGTAACATTCCTATTATAAATTAAAATGGTGCACATGGGAAAATCCTTAGTGAGTCGGGTCCTTGTTTTTTTTCTATCACGACTGGAAAAAAAAAAAGATTTGTAGAATGAAGCAAAATAAGCTTTTTCCAACATTGCTACAGAAATTGCAAAAGTAGAAACCATCTCATAAGATTAGAAGTAGATAGTAGATGTTTGCACCATTTGTGTTAAGCCATTTCAAAAAGCTCCCTATTACCATCCAAGGACATCATCAGCAGAGGGAGGTCTGGATCATGCATGTAGTTGCAGATGGTGGGGAGGAGGTTTTGCGTTAGCTTACATGCTTTTGGTGCAATTGGATACCAATAGTCGCTTACTCTTATAAAAGTTAACCACAAAGTAAAAGCTAAGCAAAGTGTAATACACCACAGTGAAGGCATGATAAAGCATAAATGAGTATAGAAAGCAACAAACTTAGCAAACCATGGTAAACTATGATAAATGGTCAGTACAACCACAGGAAAAGCATGGGAAAACTCTCAATTACCATCTAAATCTTTTATAAGGGTAGTGCCATGTACATATCAGATAGGTGGAAATATGGTGGCATAGTTGATTTAATTTTGCTTTACATTTACAGTGTGTGTGTATATATATATATATATATATATATATATATATATATATATATATATATATATATATAATATATATATATATATATAATTTGACTTATATTTTACTAATACACAGCATACCATGCTGCAGACCTACCAAAGTCTCAGTTGAAAGAATGGTGAATGATAATAAAAACTTTTGTTAAAGTGCAAAAATGTTTTGTTGCGTTTTGATGAGTACATTATGTTACATCTTGTGTGAAAAAGCTGCTGTTCGTTTGCACTTTAAAAATGAGACCCAGCACACAGAAATAGAGGGTTAAGCGCTGACGCACACTTTTTAATAAAACAAAATGAACAAAAACAAAATAAACACCTAGCTCCTTCGAAGCGCTAACTAAACTTCCGGGAATAACCCTGACTATAAAGTGGGACAGCTAAGCCATTGTCCCACAACACAAAAATAAAACACACGGTTTAACTACTCACAAGTACTCACTACAGTGACTGCTCGGAACCAGCACACACAACCCTCTGCTCCCGCCTACTCAGCAGCCCTGAATTAACAAACTGTGAGGCTTATATGCCCCACAGTAACAAGTATGAGCAGCTGGCTCTAATTTACAATGGTCATACCAACTGCGAAAACAATTAATAATTAAATAAAACAATTAACAAATACACGTTTGGCAGGGAGGTTTTTTAACCCCCTCCCTGCTGTGCTACACTTTATGGAAATGCATACTGCGATACATGATCAAAAGCACCAGAGAAACACAGATTGTTCATTCACACATTACTGAACTACTGACTTGTTAAAGCAGTGTTTAAGACTGGTTGGTTCTAGTTTTTATTGCAAATAAAGGTGCTTTTTGAAAGGTCTGCAATGATTCCCATTTTAGTTGCCAATTTTTGTTTACTCACCTTTCTTTTTTTTTTCTACTTGCCTACCATATCCATGTGTAACCCATGCTAGGTCAGTTAAAGTGTCATTATAAAAGTAAGAGTCAGAGCCATAGAACAAAGGGATGTCACAGTATACCGGCTTCACTGCTTAACGTGGTATAAATTGCCACGGTTTAGATACCGTGACCATTTTTCCATACCGGGGTTATGGAGTTCACGGTTTACCGTGGTATGCAGAAGTAGTTAATGTGTTTCTGTCCCTACTTGCTCCTAATTGGTGCTTGCTACTTTTTAACTCGATCATAAAAAATCAATAAACAATGAGAGCTGTTGCCAATTAAACAAGCTTCAAGAGAAATACTTATGTTTAAAATTAATTAATCAAACAAAAGAAAATGTCGGATGGCAGTGAATGCTGCGCAAACACCGAAACAGACCCCTCCATCCCGCAAAGCAGATAAAATCATCAATCTGGGTTTTTTTGGTTATGAAAAAAATTAACATGGCTTAGAAGTTGAAGATGGAAAACCAGTGTGCAGGCCATGCAGGATCACCTTTAATGTACAGCAAAGCTCAGGTGTGTAAATGAGTTGGTTGGTAAGCTATTCTTAGTATTATTGTATTATATACAATGAGAAAATAACAAACCTTCAAATTCAAGATAGCGTACCAGCCATTCGGAAAGAAGAAGGAATAGAAAAGATGAGACGACTCAGGTCCAGACGGCAATTCTTTTCTTCCGTAGACACAGTGGACATAACTCTAGGTGCACCTCTCTGTCCCCTGAATCCCTCAGCCACACTGGTGAGGGGTCACCAATGGTACAAAGTTGCACCAATGTCCATCCATTGAGGCAGTCTCTTGTAGCCACTGCAGGCTCCAGCTCCCGCGCATGCCACCCTGGGGCGATCACAAGCAGTCCGCCTAGCATAGCTTCTCTGCACTGTGCATGCAGAAGCTCAATGCCCTGCAGGGCTGAGGTTGCTGCTAGCGAGACCAATCCATAACAATGGCACAGCCACAGCGTTTTGTCTACAGTATTATTAGAAAATGGATGAGGTATTTCCTTTAACATGATTTGTCAATAGGAGGTCCCTAATCTCTGGTAAAGGATCTCGAATGATTAAAGATAGTTTATCTTTCAAACTATCTTTAATCACTACTCCAAATCAATCCACCAGAAAATACATAAATACAGTATTCATTTATGCATTTTATCTTTTTTCTGCTAGATGAAAGAAAATCATTGTTCTTCTACACACCCTCTGAATGTTGTCTGTCAATGCAGACCAAGTCTGCTTCCTCGGTGTCATATACGTTCATTCTATTTAAATTTAGTAAAGCAAATAAAGTTTTTAAAACAAATCAATAATGGTGCGTTTGCTGTCTGCGGCAATACAGTACTAACTGCAAAAGCAACTAGTCTCCGGTTTGAATGACGAGTTGAAATCAAACAGGTGGATGCAGACTGATTACTTTCAGCCACTTAATTTTAGCATATCAATCATAATAACAACATACACTGTGCTTTCTTCTAAAAAAAAAAAAAAAAAAAAGGAAGGAGGCTTAAAATAAACTTTATGAACAACTGTGAACAAGTGAACAAACAGCATGGTCAGCATTAACACATGCAAGTACTAGTTATTTTGAATTACTAAAGACTTTTTTTTTCTAATATATTTTATGACCTAACGGTAACTTAAATAGTGAAACTTATACATGCACAAACCTGCACTCAAATCCTAATTAAAAAATAAAAAGTTAACTGTACTTTTTTACATGCTTTACAAACAGTTCACAAACCATGTTTGCTTTTGTGTACGAGGTACCTGAACCGAAGAACAGCTCCATAGGCAATAGAAAACTATTCAGTATCATCAGCCAATCGCCTTCCAGCTATAGCGGCCATTAGCAGAATTTAGCCTAGATGCCCGCTGCAAAGTCATCGCATCACCTGTGAATCAAATTTAAATCTGTGCTAGTACCGGCTTTTTCATTTTGACTTGCTGTATTAAAAGCTTAGTTCACATCTATTGAACAGCAAATACTAAACAAACACAATTGGCCCAATCAATACTTGGCATCGTTGAAAGCAACCAGTCCTGTACTCACAACTGCAAATGCAATCATAGCCTGTCAGCTCGACTGGAGCTCAGACAGCATATTTCAACAACAAACTGAGACACGGACAATTCAGTAATACTGCTCCGTTCAGATATCTGACACTGTCCAGATAAACTATAAGCAGGGCTTCTGATTTTTGGTTTTAACCGATAAAAACAGATAAAACACCCACAATACAAAATAAAAATGAAATCGGTGTATAGCCAATAAACACCGGAAAAAACATTACAAATGGTTACTCAATTCACTTTCCATTAAAAAAAAAAAAACTACTACTACTACTACTACAAAAAAGCTACATTTCCTAGTGCTGCTGGGCAATGTCCCTCCTTCCTGACTTGTATCTATCATTGATTCGTTCTGAATACTTTAAACCTACCCCAACTACTGAGAGGCAGCAAATTCCTACATTTCTATTGGAAACGAGATTACAATCAGAAGGCTTGTTCACGTGATTTAAAGCTATATTACAGTTAGATAGAATAAAACAGAATTGCAAAATGTAAAATGCCTTGACACACAAAAACCCCAGAAGAATGTGCCTGTGACCATAATGATTTAGTTGTGGAAGACAGCAAAGGAAAGAAGGTACAACTTAAGTGTGCAAGTACTGTAGAGTTATATTGTGACAGAAAAAACGCTGTGACAGAAGAAAATGCCCAAGCATTTTGGAAAGTAACCGAAAACAATTCCATACAGTATATAAAAATTGAAAGACCCTAAAGAAAGATTTACATAAAACTCAAAAATAACTAAAAATAAGCACCGAAAAATGAAATCAATAAAAAACGAAAAATAGAAGCCCTAACTATAAGCATCTCTGACAAGTAAAAATATATTTTTTCTCTAATTATGTATGTGTTCCTTTATGAACATTTTTGGGACTATTTTCCTAAATTTTTTCTCAATCTCTTACTCAACAAATCATTACAAGTTCAAGGCAAATGTAGGTTTTAAAGTGTTTTTTCTTTTTTTTTTTTTTTAAGAAAAGAATGAGAAAAAATATTTTCTTATAGTAATAGAGCCCTCTTGATGAAGGCTCTATCGTTAGCGCCCTCGCATTCGGCTCACGGTCAACTACCACATGGTACAGCCTTTAGCGAAGGGCACTATCGCTTAATTATTAAGTTAATAGCCAGAAAAGTGGAAATACTTACAATATCTAATTAAATAAAAACGTTTTTGCAACAAAGCAGGTGATGGTCAAGACAATGGAGTTGGATTCACGTTTTGAGAAAAGCACTCATAGCAAGCAAAAACAATGGAAATGGCTACAGAAACAGTATCAAAGAAATATGGAATACCAAAATCTACAAACAGAGCAATTATCAAGAAGTACCACAAAACAAATTCAACGGAAACACTTGAAAGAAGTGGATGTCCAAAGAATTACGGGTACAGCAGGTAGGAGAATCATCCAAGCAGCTAAAAGCAAATCCAACATTAACAGCCATGGACTAAAAATTTAGAAGCATCAGGCATAACAGTGCACTAAAGAATTGTACAAAGACACCTGAACACAGAAGAGTAGACCTCCCTGCAAACCACTTTTGAAGAAAATTATGCCAAATAATAACAGGAATCTGAAGGGAAAATATAACTTTTCCCCAAAAAATGGACCATGGTATGTTTGGAGAAAAAAAGCCTTCAATGAAGAAAACTTTTTTTACAGTTAAATATGGAGGTGGTTTGATCATAATATGGGGGTTTTAACAGTTTGGGGACTGGAGACATTCATGTGATTAATGATTGAATGAATGCAGCCATGTATCAAAATGTTCAATAATAATAGGCTTCTAATACGACAATGATCCAAAGCACACAGCTAAGTCAACTCTGGAGTTTCTGAATCTGCAAAAAAGCTGTAGCCAAGCATTTTGTATCCAATCTGTCTGAGCTAAAGGAAATATGTAATGGGTCAAGATTTCACCAACAAGAGGTAACATACCAGTTAAGAATGATCATAAATGTCTGAAAGCCATAATAAAAGCATCTGACTCAAAGTGTTTGCAAACATGGAGCAAAAGTTACAGCTCCAGTGCCTTCTTTTCTTCCCGTTTACTTTGATATGTTCTACAAGTTCTACATAAATGTGCTTGATTGTAAATTATATGAATAATGTAAGTCACTGTGTCATTTCCAGGGTATAATGCAGAGGTGGCCAAATCGCAGCTCCTGGTGAAATGCTGGGTGACGCACACTTTGCAGCTCAAATGAACTGAAGAATAATAAACAAAAGAAAAAGGAGAAAGGAGAAAAAGTTTATTATTTTTGTTCTCATTATTCATTTGTTTATTATTATTTTGTTTCTTTGAGCCTGCATTTTCACTGCAAGGACATTTCTTCACTTGATGACATTCACCACAGCGCGCTGGTGCATGTGTATTTCGATCACCTCGAGTGAAAGCCGGATGTGCAGTTGAAAGTGAATGTCATAATTTTGAATTAAGTGCTCGTTCGTTTCGTGGAGACAATGGTATCGAGCAAACCATCCACAAGTAATAAAATAAAGTATGAGGCTTAAGACAGACTAGGAAGAAGAGTTTGCTTTCACCGAAAACAGTGGTATACCTGTGTCTCATCTGCAACAAATCACTTAGTCTGTAAAGGCAAGCAACCTCATTATGAAACAAATCACAACAAATTTTAATCTGAATATCCTCCTGGATCAGACTTGAGGAGAAACACGGTAACCTCTTTAAAAGCACGCCTCAGCACTCAGCAGATGCTCCTTTTGGCATTCAGTAAAGGTGGTGATGCAACAACTCAAGCGAGTTTTGTATGGCACGGACAGGGCTCTTCGTTTTCATTTTTGGTCACACGATGTCCCTTTAAAGTAACTGAGCCGACTCCACTTCTTAATTAAACTCGTGGAAAAGCGTTGATTATGAACCAAGATCACTTTTGTTTTTTTCTCCCGTAACTTGAATGAGACTATGATTCTGTTTAATTGATAATGTAAAAAAAAAAAAAAAGAGCAGCTCCTTATTTTTAATGTCTCCTGGGCCAATAAGGGGATACTAGGAGAACCTTGGCCCGTTCTTGCCTGCTTTTTTTCTGACACAGCGAGAGCAGGGCGAGCGGTGGGAAGGCATATAACAGTTGCCTCGGCCACTGGCGTGCCAAGGCATCTACTGCCAGCGGGTCCCAGCCTCCTATTATGGAGAATCACAGGGGACAATGGATTGATTCCTGAGAGGCAAAGATATCTACCTCTGCTCTCCCGAACCTCACCCAAATTAGGCTCACCATCTCGGGGTGAAGCCTCCACAGAGGCACTGGGAACTCTCCTTGAGAGCAGGTCCGCCACCCAGTTTGTCACCCTGGGCAGATGCACTGCCTGTAGTTAGAATAGATTCTCGTGTGCCCAGAGCAAAAGCTTGCGGGCCACGCGATGGAGACTGGGCAGCCTGAGGCCACCCTGGTGGTTGAAACCAGGGAGATTAAAAGGTATCACTTATTACACGCATTTGGATTAAAATCACATTCAAAAGCAGAACATTAAATCAAAAAGGAAGTCATGTCATGCACAAATCAATGGTATTAAATCTGTAAATGCTACGGGTCTTATTCTTGAAGGATGTTTACCTCTTAAGTAATTCCTGTTTTTAGTTGTACACTAAACTAAAAATGTTTTCACATTCACAAAGACCTTTTTAAAATACAGAAACTATTTACCTAAATAGAACCTACTTTCTTTAAACTGGAGTATATCAAACATTTTCTACCAAAACCAGTTTTAGTTGCCAAACTCCCCCTTTATCCAACACACTCTTGAATACAAACTTTTTTCAATTTCTCCAGAGCAGTTCAGGGTTCTAGCACACAATATTATTCATGGTCAATGTGCCAAAGGAGAAGTCTTACTCTCCCACTGCCCCAAATGAACTAAAATCTGTGATATACCCGTCACATCCTGGCACTTTGCCACTTGAAAAATAATTAAATCGCCTCCTGTATCTCCTCTATTCTAAATTATGAGTAAAGCAAATCATTAAGTTTTCAGATGTTAAGTGGTTAAAAAAACAAAAACATTAATTGTGGGGGGGAAAAAAAACCCAGAATAAACTGTAGATATTTAAAGCTCGGAATAAAACTGGTTTATTAAAGTCATTCAGACACATTAATAGAGTGTCATTGTTTAATTTAATCATCTTAATTGCAGTAAACTAAAATCTGAAGCTCATTTTGTGTTCCCACTCAGATTTTGCCATTGGCACAGTACAGTAAATAAGCCCTTATTTATGTTTCAAGGACATTCAATAAATCGGACATGCATTCTTTAAATAATCTGCCGAAATAAAGAGAGAAATTAATGGCATTGCTTTGAATGACCACTACAGAGGCAGATATGAGATTTTTTGCAAGTAGGGTGGTGTATTTTGAACTGTATTTTGAAATGCATGCTTCTACTGTGAAAGTTTCAAACCTCTCCATTTGTAATCTGGTACATTAGAAAAACAACATCTATCGCCAAAGGCACAGAAAAAGGTGAAACACTCCTTCATGCATTCAGGATGCTACTATTTAAAGCACATTTCCTGTCAAGTGGTGCCATTACAGCTGGCACGACTGGGATTTGCTTGGTCCATAAGAAATCATAACATTTCTCCGCTCTATGGTTCCCGAAATGCTTACTTTTTAGGCTGAAGAGTCCATGTATTATGTTAAGTTACATTTACAAAAAAGATTTTGCAAATGTTTATCATGTGTGCCCCAAAGTTGCAAATCCTCCAACACAAGTACATAAATCTACATGCACCAAAAGAAAATCAGTCTTAGATGAAGCGTAAACTCATCCTGTACTTTATTTGTCAAACTGCAAGTTACTGATATAATTTTATTAAGCTTTCAATTTGCCTTTAGAAGTTGTTGCATGTGGAGAAATAAAATTGAAATAAACAATTTATAATAAAACAAACATCAAGAGTCATTATGACCACTCAAGTTGTCACTTTTGGTCTAAAATTATTCTCTGAATTGAAGGTGCCTGGACTTCTGCTTTTTGTATGCTATGAAGGCAGATCGTCAAATTCTTCGGGCTAACTCCTTTGTTCAAAACATAAGATTGGAAGTATGCGAACAATACAGTACAAAACCACACAGATATTAACAAAAATAGCTTTTCCTTTCTCTGCTTTTTTACTGTCTTGCAACTGCACCTTGATGACACCAGTGTACAGAATATAAAATGGCACTGCAAATTATTTATTTTCCCTATTTAGTTTCAGCAGAATAGGGGCTCTTATCAGTGCTCTCGGTTTTCAAGTCCGTTTCCATGGACATGGAATCTGGGGCACAACCTCCCTCCTGCCCCTCAGCCTTGGCTTCGAAATGGTCATACCGTCTCTTCTCCTGGAAGACCTCGACCCCCAGCATTCTGAGGTAGTGAAAGCGGTCATTTCTCGGAACAAAGGCTCGGATGGAAATCTTTCCCCTCCATCCGCACAGCTCAATGGGACACTGTGGGGCATCTTGATTCCTACGAGATAAAGAAAAGTCAAACGTTTTGTTTTTACCTTTAAAATCAAATAATTGTGCAAGGATGACAGACCATGGCAATACGTGGCAGTTAGAATTGCTAATTCGTGGAGAGGTTTCCAAAAATGCTGCGAATGTCAAGGTCAATAAAATGGCTTGAGTCATCTTAAAATGATGGATTGCCTTTTGATTCCAGTCCATATTACCACAGGGCATCATAATCTAGATAAACCAGCCCCAGTCTCATGATCCAAACACAAATAGAAATAATTTATGCTGGAGCCAACAACTTATCAGCTTTGACATCAAGATGTTATTTTTAGGCTCTGAATTTACAGAATTCAGAGCCTATTCAGAGCCACATGCCAAAGCACAGGGTAAAAATAATTAGGAAAACATTTACGAAGACAACGCGTCAACTAATAAGGTGCCAGTAACTTGCAGAATAACTTGTACCAAATATTTCCAGATGTGCACAGCAGCAGTATACAGTAGGTGGATATTATTTAGCCATTAAAATGGGCTGTTGAATGCTTCAGATGATATTATTGAGGGAAAATATTCTATAAACTGATCGCTCTCCCTTTTGCTGGCTTTCACACATGAAAAATAAAAACTGCAAACTTTCTTGTTTGTATACATTTGGGAAGCAGCATATTAATACTGAATACTTATCAAGAATGGATAAGAAGTGAGGGTGTCCGGTAGTGGCTCCCCGCATGGGCAATCTGAAGGGTCCGTTTTCAGCTGTATAATATTGTGTATTTGCGTTTTGCTGTGTTGTACTTGGTTTTTAAATTTGTTACATTAAATATGGCTCTGAAAAAACAACATTAGGTGCACACAACTAACTGTCCAATCATTTTGCCACACACTTCTGAACAGACCAGTTTTGCAATGTCGCCTTATTAAACTTTAATAAACTGCGGTGAGCAAAACAAATTCAAAATAGTAAAACATTTCTTCACAATTAGATAAGCATCTTTCTAAATGCACGTAAAACTAATATGCATCCCACTGGGGGATAGCAAATATTCAAAAGACTTACTCTGGGTCAGGCTCATATCTCATTACAATGCTTCCTATATCTGGAAGTGAAATAAAACAAAAGAAATGCATCAACAATTTTATTTTTTGACTTTGTCACATTATTTTAGATTTTGTCAAACAATAAGCAAATAACACTTAACTCTTTGCAGTCCATTTATTAAGTGCGTGTCAGGCACGTCAGGTCCAATTTATTTTCACACGCGCAGTTAATTTTAGACGCGCTGTTTAAAAGTATTTTTTTCCCCACAGTCAAACGGGTTTAAAAGGCACTGCATATCAACAAAGCACTCACTAGGCATCTCCAGCCCTGCCCCACCCTTTCGTTCGCTATAGCTTTCACCTATGTAAGAAATAAATAATAAATAATAATAATAACAATAATAATAATAATAATAATAGTCGTACATACCGATCAATCATCTCCTGATCACTCGTTTTATCACCAAACTCCTCAATAATGCGATCCAAGCCATTATTTTATTACTATAACATCTCAAAAAAGCTCTGCAAATGTCCGTGTTCTCTGTGCGCTGACGCACTATCAGCCAGCTTGTTTACTTATGACCGCCCCGTTATCTGATACTAGAGCCATGTATGACTAAATCATGAGATACGCCTTTTTTTTTTTCGACTTGTCTCGGCTCCTGTCGCTCCCACTCGGCCATTGAATGGTTTTCTTGGCTTTTTCCGGACAAAAAACGACTAGAAACCCGTTTTTTGCGTTTCTATAATGATGTCGGACAGGGTCCGACAATGGACCTGATAGGAATAATTGCAATGTCGGACCAGGTCTGACAATGGACCGCAAAGGGTTAAATGCCCATTACGAATGCAGGGTCTGTAAACCAACCTTCAAAAGTGGCTTGTTTCAACCCACGACTATTAGGGTAATAGGTAGTAGGTATGGGTCGGTATACCGGTTTAGGTACATTACGGTATTGATACCGTTCTTTTTATTCTACACCGCAATTATCGTAGTTACTTTATACAACAGTTAATACATTTTTCAACTGCAAACATGCTTCTTCTAAATCAAGCGATACTTGCAGCCCCAGGAAAGAGTCTGATGAAGATCTTTTTGTGAACTGATACTGTATTTTGATAAAGGTTTTGAAGGAAACCGTCGACACAGAATACACGTTTCAATGGCTGCGTTCTGAGCTGGATGCTCTTGGCTGGTGTGTCTTTCCCACGTCGCACACAGTTTCTAGAGCAACGCCTTCTCCAAACCTTGCAGCGCAGCACACATTTTCAACGGCCTGTATTTACATTTGTCTGGACAATCAACCTATACATACTCAGTTTGATGTACTTGATTACCATTAACTTTATTGTAACATTATACATCAATGATCACAGATTTAGTACATTATGTTTGTTTTAAATAACTGACATGTATTTAATATAGTGTTGACAAGGCTGTGCTGTAAGAACATGACCAATGTCTCAATTAAAATTAGCAAAAACAACTGCAGCAGGATAGCCAACTTATTATCAAAGTAGTTTTGTTTAAACAAGTTTTTTACACTATTCATATTTTCTTAGGTAAGTCAAGAAATGTTATTTTTTGTACAAACTCCACATGTGTAATAATCATTAGTCAAGCAGTATTGGAAGAGTACTTGTGCAACGTCATATGACGTGTAGCTAGAAATCCAAGAACACGTTTTAGTATTAAAAATACATTTTTAATGGTGTTGCTATACATATTTTATTTATCTGGTGCAAAAATTAAACAACTCATCTCTGCTCTTAAACAAAAACCTGTATTGATACATGTTTGTGTTTTAAGCAATAAGACCTATCATTTCCTAATTCCATTTACCATCAGCTGAACAAAGTATTTATTTACTTCATTTTATACGTTAATGTTCTAACAAACTGCTGCACCATGTCATTTTGAGCAAATAATAGATCTTAATACTGTTGTAGTTTAGTATACAACTTTTGGGTGTTCTTTTATATATATATAAAAAAAAATAAAAAATTGGGTAGTAAAATACAAAATACTGAATGTTTAAATAATTCCATGAAGTGTGATTGGTTTGTTTTATTTGTGTGAATTACAGTAATTTAAATGATTTACATTAGTATTTCATCGGTTACCATACCGAGCAAATTGTATACCGTCCCATCCCTAAGGGGTAAAATCTAAACTCACCCAACTGCTTAGCCTGCGCGTGTGACTGTGCTCCCAGTTTGCTGAGGAAGGGGTTCTCTTGCGTCAGAAGCACCTTGATATCTTCTACACTTACAGTAATGATCCTGGCATTAATATATGGGTAAAGAGAATAAATGCCCTGGTAGGAAAAAAATTAAATCAGCGTGTTAGAAATTGTAACAAACTAGAAAGGGTTAAATAAAAGGAAACTAAAAGCTTGAAATTAGTTGACATGTGAACTACATATCATTGAAATGCAATACAAACAGCAATTTGGTGCAAATTATCCAATATCTATCTATCTATCTACCTACCTACCTATCTATCTATCTATCTATCCGATGAGAAATATTTGATAACATTGAGTATTATTAGGAATCAAATGTGTATTACAGAAAAAAAGCTCAAAACAAGCAGGGAAGGCAATTAAAGAAAACGGAAGGGTACCTCCTGTGCAAGCCTGTAGGCACATCCAGACTGTTCCCCATCATTATTACGGGACCAAACTTTAACACCTGTGTTAATAACCTATCAAGAAAAAACAAACATAAGTTAAAAAAATAAATAAAAAAAAATAGCAACATCCCCCCCTTCTCTCCCCACTGTCCCTATCAAAACAAAAACTTGAATGCAGTCCAAACTAAAGTACTGAAAAAGAAAATGAGTTGCCACTTCATCATAATTTAAAACAGCACAACATTGTTTAAATGATAACCATTCTGTAAAACTTGAATTAAAAGGTTTCAGGCATCAAGTGTGGTGGCGGCCTCACCTTCATGCGCTCGCTGTTATTCAGCAGCACGTTTCGGAGCTCCTTGGACACGATGTACAGGTTTAGTTTCTTCCCGTCGTGAGTTCTAGTTAGCACATTCAGCTTGGGAAAGTTGGGTGCGAGGTTGTAAAACTTCCTGCAATTACAGACTCACAGTTCAATGCTGAGGAAAGTATTTTGGAGAACGCTAACTTTCACTAGTTTATTTGGAACATACGGGACAATGGGGAAAAACAGTGTCTCCCTTAAGTTTAAGTCCACGGCTAAAGGCAATGTGGGCTCAGAGTTGGGAGTTGGATAATTGATGTAAGAATGCTTAAAATATTCAACAGACAAAAAGGCCGAATGGAATGCCTTGTTCCTTAAAAATCAAATACAAAAAGGACAAAGCAAAACATCACCATGTATTATCATAATAAATCAGGTTTTGCATTTAAACGTGTCCTATCTGGCCTTTCTCTGTACTACATTGAATAGTTCTTACTGGATTGGAGGGAACACAGGATCATCCTCAGACAGGAACACAAAGGGATTTTTTTTGAAGCCAAACAGCTTCATCTTCTTTGACGGAGGAGGGCTAGAAATAGAAAGTGTTTCATCATGTCAGCTGGGATGTTTGTGGATGCAACACATCAATAGGTTTGTACACAAAACTTAAAATGCAATCTATTACGCAGGAAACAAAACAACAATTTAAATAAATTTTAAAATATAATCTTATATAAAACACATCTGTAAGCTGAAGCTACTGAAGTAAGAGTATGTATTTTATAGGTGCATTCAGTAGTAGTAGTAAAATAGTATACGAGTACCACTTACACTAGATGTGCATAGCATACCGAGTCCTTGTGTTTGCCTTCAAGTCCACCAGACTTTACAAAACTGCTTTTGCACTACAAGCCAAACTTTTTGCATTAGGAGCCAATGGCTCCAAATCAAATTGTTGTGTGCCACTTTAGAAGCCAGCTGGTTGCTACCACATTCAACTGCTTAAAATACATCAAAAATTGCCAAGACGCTAAAGGTGATACTAAAAAAATAACTTAATGTTTGTACTCACTTGTTTGTTGCCTCATTCTGCTGAATAATGACTGCAAAGAACTTGGCATATTTACAGTGTATTTGAGAAATTTTGCAAGTGTTGTGTATGGAATTGGTGACTGCACCTTTAATTGTGTACAGTTGTAATATGGGAAACAGCATGCTATTGCTGGCATGCTCCATGCTAGTTGGTGAAGTGCGGATCTGAGATATTTTGGTAGTATCTTTTGGGTAATTTGGGTTGCCATGTAGTTTTATTTTAGGGAGAGAAATATTCCTTCCAAATGCCACAAAACGAATTATAATATTTGGCCTTGCATGACTACTGATATCGTGCAGCTTTCTTAAACCAGTTTGAGGAACCGCAAGTGCAGCCTGCCTTGTTTGTAATTAAAAAAAAAAAAAGCATGTGAAACAAAACCCACACACAAAGAAAAAAATAAAAAATAAAACAAACATTCCATAAGAAAGCTCTACGTACTATACATGTATTATTTGCTAAACATTTCCTGACTGCATGTACAGTGGTTTGCAGAAGTATTCACACCCCCTGCAAAGTTTTCACATTTTGTTGGCACCTGAGCGTACTCCACGACGCTCTCAAATTAGACTTTACATGTAGAATCTACACAAACTACTCCACATTGATAAAGTTAAAAAATGCATATACACTATAAATGGTAAGATTTACAGAGAAAAACAGATTAAATTCATTTGCAGAAGTATTCAACCCCTTTGTTACTGCAGCCCTAAATCAGCTCAGGTGCAAATTATTTGTTTGAAAAATCACAAAATTAGTGAAATGGTTTCAGCCTGTGTGTACTCAAAGTGGTTTAACTTGTAGATAATTTCCATGAGGTATATAAAGACTTTCAAGATGCAACTCACATAGTGATCCAACAAAGCAACCATGAAGATCAAGGAGCTTTCGAAACAAGTCAGGGATAACGTGGTACAAAGCAGGAGAAGGGTAGAAGAAAATTTCAAAGGCGCTGATTATCCCTCTCAGCACAGTGAAGTCCATCATTAAAAAGTGGAAGATGCATCATACCACCTAGACACTACCCAGATCAGGTCGCCCTCCCAAACTGAGCATCCAGGCAAGCAGGAAACTGGTTCGGGATGTCAGTCTGAAGCCAACAATGACCTTGAGAGATCTGCAAAGTTCTGTGTCTGAGATGGGAGTCAGTGTTCACACATCAACAATAAGCCGGTCCCTACACAAAGCTGGTCTGTATGGGTGGCAAGAAAGAAGCCATTACTCAAAAAGCCTCATCTTAAAGCATGTATGGAGTTTGCGAAAAAGCATGTAGATGATACTGCAGAGATGTGCAAAAAAGTTTTGTGGTCAGATGAGATAAAAATTTAAATTTCCGGTCTAAATTCCAAGCGTTACGTCTGGCGCAAGCCCCACATTGCACATCACCTAGTCAACACCATCCCAACTGTCAAGCATGGTGGTGGCAGCATCATGTTATGGGAATGCTTCTCTTCAGCAGGGACTGGGAAGCTTGCCAAGATAGAGGGGAGAATATATGGTGCAAAGTACAGGTGAATCCTTGAGGAAAATCTGTTTGAGTCAGCCAAGACTCAAACAGGGGAGGGAATTCACATTTCAGCAGGATAATGACCCGAAGCACAAAGCCAAAACCACACTGAAGTGGATGAACAAAAAGAGAATTAATGTTCTTGAGTGGCCCAGTCAAAGTCCTGACTTGAATCCAATCAAAAATTTATGGCGAGACTTGAAGATTGAAGTCCATCGACGACCCAACAAACTTATCAGAACTGGAGCAATTTTCTCATGAAGAATGGGCAAAAATGTCACCATCCTACTGTGCAAAGCTAGTAGAGACCTATCCAAAAAGGTGCTTCTACCAAGTATTGACTTAAATGGCTGAATACTTATGCAACCAGTAAATTTCGTTTTGTACATTTTCTTTGCAAGTTTTGCTGACATTTAAGCTCCTCAGCATATAACAGTGTTCAATTTAACCACTACAGCATTGAATAAAAAAGAAAGTTTGTTTGAAAAACTGTGCGTACATTATTTGTAATTCAACAAAGTGACATTATTGTTAGGGGGTGAATACAAACCACTGTATATATACGCACATATTTAATACGTATATAAGTTTTCTTACAAAAGTGTAGCTTCAGCAATTGTGATCCTTATGGAGCTAAAATACCAGCACTTTAGCTAAATGATATAAAAATTATCCAGTCAAAATGTTTAGTACAGTACATTTTTTTTAAATACGGGTAGTAAATCTACAATAGGCTATCCACACCCACATTTCCCACTACATAACATTTATACTACCCAAATGTCTGTAATAATTTTAAATGTTGAATAAACGGTGACAAAAAAAAAATGAAAATAAAAAGCTGATTTTTCCTATTTGGTCAAAGAGCTTGCCAAGGCTGCTTTCAGCAGATCTCAGTTGTTAATAAAGAGTTGCTTGACACTGCCTTGTTACAGTAGAAAGTTACACAAGGTTATGTCACAAACAGGATTTTCACTGCTGAAGTCTTGTGAACAAAGACAATCTGCACTTTTTAGCATGAGAAGGAGATTTACACACCCTTTTAAGTTGAAGCATGTTTTGGCCGCGCACTTCTTATAGTATGAGGAACGTGCGTGATGTGTGTGCTACATCACATTCTCACGACAACTGAGAGTTTCTAATCTGCAAGGAAGCCCTGCCAGTATTACATCTCGGATACAGGGAAATGTGGCTCCTAGAGAAGATGCAGCAGACAAAAATAAAACCTATTAGTGTTGACTCAAAAGTTTACTTAGGCAACCCTACGATATGACTGGCAAAAGACATTGGTTTTTCATCTTGACATGGTAACCTTTTCACTTCTGTTTTTTCTTTTGTTTATAATTGACCTTTTTGCTGGGTTTCAGTCCTTAATTATAATTGATTTCTTTATTTAAAGTTTTCAGGGCATTTTGTTAATGGCACATGTGCAACTCACAAAACTCAACTGTATTTTTGTTTTTTCATTGTTCTTATTCTAAATTTCTTGAATAGTCACCATCATAACAGTTGCATGAAACTGTGCTTACTGTATTCTGCTGGTGTAAATACAGCACCTCTGGACTTTTGGCATTTGTATTAGATCCGATTGTTACCATCCTTCTCGCACTCTAGTTTAAAACATGTAATATGCTGGCTTATAATTATTATAATATATTATTTTTTTAACAGACCAACATCATAGTCCATTCATAAATATTGAGAAAAATATACCAGATTAACTTATATGCAAAATGTGTTATCAGTTTAAGAAAATAGGGGTAAACGTTACAAAAGAATCAAATGAACTATTTATAAATTGCTACAGTGGGTAAAATGCTATGTGCGACCCTGCACTGAGCCAAATAGACTGTTGCTGCAGGAGGAAGCTGAAGCAGCTACAGCCCCACCTCTCCCAGATGTGCTTCGCAGAATACAGTAAATCTTCATGGACAATACCCATACCAATTTTAATTTGCACTGCATATGCAAGCTGTGACGCAGTTCTCACCCACACACTCCATCTTGCTTGACAGTGCTCTCCCTAGAGGCCTCAAGGTCCTTTGGTTTGTCCTCCATCGCAGCTTCTCCTGCCTCATCAGCAGTTTCAGCAGGGGTCTTTTCAGCTTCAGCTGCTGGCTCGGTCCCTTTATTCCCAAGCTAAATACATAAATATAAAATACAGCTATGTGAACCTAGATAGGTTTCTGCAAAACAATGGCATGAAAAACTGTCCGATTATTACAGCTCCCTAGGATTTCAGTGTTTGACCAGGATCCTTTCTGCAGTATAGTAAAATGGACAGATTTCACAAAAAGGACAGCACTTGACATTTACTGCTTCTAGCCCAGGCTGGGGGCTGGGAGGTGTGGGTGGATATTTGATTAAATTTGCATTATGGCTGTGTTGCCAAGACAGACAAAGGGGAAACGGTTTGAGTCTTAGGAGCTTAGGTGTTGGTGCTTCTCTACAGGGCTAGCTGATAGCATTAATTACTTGAAATGTATCCTGCATACTTAAATAACAATCCATGACAAACTTATTAAGTTAAAAATAAATCTTAATTACAAAACAATGCACCCTTCTAGATTTCTTGATTGGTGTTTCACCTCCAATACTGTTAAACGAGTATTATATTCAAACACACATTTTCACTGCAGGCTTACTAACACGGATATCAACATACTACTGTGTAACTTTTAACAAATAGTTACCGTTTAGCTTTGGATGAATTGTTATTTACTGACTACACCTATTGTCGGATTCTGCCGCCCAGGGGTCGTGAAGTTGTCATTAAGGCATAAGGGGTGAAATTACAGGCATTTTTGCAGAGGGAGTATTTTTTACATTAGGTATGTAGATTATGTTTACAATTAGGCATGCTTAAAATTTAAAGGTATTACGATAAAGAATCAAGAAGTGCAGTGAACATATTTATTGACTGGTGAAATACAATTCAAAGTTGCTGCAGTATGTCCACTCTTTTGTCATTTCAAATATTTTCACAAAACGAAAACAAAACATTAAAACTTTAAAGCTACAGTGTGCAGTGCAAAAGCATACCATGAAAAACCACATCTGTAAGTGAAAACCGCTAGAAGGCGCAACATTTAAATATATAAATGCATTACATTTTCAGTCCACTAAAATAAAGTCCTTTGCTTAATCTCTGGAATGTAAGAAATTGCAGTGTCCAGTGTGAAAAAACAACACAAAATAATAAATTAACATCCAAAGCACTATAGCATTAAAATGTTCAATACAAAAAAAAATGTCTGAGTTACAAGCTCTTGCAGTGTCAAAAATATGGATTGTCGTGTAACAAGAAAGCGTAATCAATCCGAGGGCGAAGTCTGTATCTGAATCATCAATGCACACAGCGATAGTTCAAAGTGGGGCGTTGACACGGCAGAATCCAGTAATTTAAAAGAAAAACAAAAAACAGGGCTTTAGAAACAAAACAGTCGTCTTTCAAGTTTGCAGGAAACAGAAAAAAAACTGCAGATTGTTCACAGATAACTGCACATTTTCTTCATTTAACTGTCCTTAGTAAAATACTGTTTATTTATTAAATTAAAACTCTTGTCCTGTGTTAAATATTCAGTTTTTTGGCATATATTAAATCTACTGTAATGCATAGATATACAGGGGCCATGTGTAGTTTGTATTTCTGTGTTTACAAAAAAAAGATGCGTTTTGTAATTATTATTTATGCTATTAAAAACTATTTATGTTGAATATTACAAATGCTAGTAACTAGAAAACTTTTTTTATATATACATGTTATATAAATGGGAGTACAAATAACCTTCTATTTTTGGATCAATATCTGCACTTCAGAAACATATTCCAGTAAGTTTATATTGATTTATACAGATAAATTCGTACCCCTGCATGGTCCGTGCTTTTTCTAGACTCTCAAATTGTATCTATTCATAAAAGAAAAAAATTCTTTAACAGAATATTTGTTTGTTAGTGGCCAAATAAGGGCCCATGTTAACTATAAAATTAAAAAGGACAGCTCAGGTCTGGGTTTTAAGTGTAAACGCACTAAATGTGTCTCAAATGCGAACTAGAAGGTTTATTACAGAATATGTTCTATAAAAGCTGATAATCAATCAGTTGAGGTTAGGGGATTAACTGACTGTTGACTAGTCATAATCTACACAGCTCTTCTTCAGATGAACAAACTGAAGTCTAATTTGACACTTGCAAATGTTGAGGCTTGAGGACCAGAAGGTAGCAGTCCTTTGGCAACCCAAACGTTAAGATAAAAGATGATCAAAGTGTTTTTGTGCAATTTCCCCATTTATTAATTATTTTACCCATCATAACTATACTACCAGGGAAATATTCAATTTACTGCCTGCTTTTCCCCCTGTAGTTGAATTCTTAACACCAGCCTCTAGAATCTTCGCATTGGATGCGCATCAGAGAATTTTCTTCATTACAGTCAGGTTTTGCCAGCCAGCAATCCTCACTGGGGTTGACAGAGTCCCAGTTCAAATATATATATATTTTCCTCTCTCTGCTGCCAGTGGAAACTAACCGACCAATTTACTGTCACACCTGCCTCATTTCCATCTACTGTACCATGGGACATCAAAACACAGTTGTTTAATATAAACATTTAAAAAGTGTAATATTTTAGTACTAGCAAACAAGTCTTTCAGTTTTAGTTAAATATAATGAAAATGAGGCTAGTTTGAGACCTTTTTGGCCTTTCATCTCTTGTATGTTATTATTTTATTATTATTATTTATTTCTTAGCAGACGCCCTTATCCAGGGTGACTTACAATTGTTACAAGATCTCACATTATTTTTACATACAATTACCCATTTATACAGCTGGGTTTTTACTGGAGCAACTAGGTAAAGTACCTTGCTCAAGGGTACAGCAGCAGTGTCCCCCACCTGGGATTGAACCCACGACCCTCTGGTCAAGAGTCCAGAGCCCTAACCACTACTCCACACTGCTGCCTTAAAACGCTGTAGCCTTTTAAGGGCAAATACAACGTTTTCGTTTAGATTTTATGGGGGGATTAAATATCCAACCAGCTCACTACAGGTTTTATTTATCCATTCATACTGTACCTTTGGATGACATCTATTCCAAGGCATTGGGGCTTTCTTAACAAGCACAGCCACAAAGAAACCTCCCGTGTTCTGGTGATGAGGAAGTATCCGCATGCTGTAAACAAATAAAGAAATATAAGAACACCCCACTGCAATACTAAATAAATGTCAAAAAGGGACAGAAGTATTAGGTTTATCCCATTATTGATGCAGGAGGGAATCTTAACAGAGCATGAACACCCCTATCATTGCAAAACACAGCCGTTTATGCAGAACAAAAAGCAGCCAAGTTTTTTTTTTTGTAGGAAAGCATTCGAATAAATTGAAACGCTATTTGGTGATGGCAAGATCATTCAATACCGCCACTGTTTAGATACATAAAACAGGAAATAGCCCGATTCGCACAGGACTAAAAATAACCACATAAACAGACTGTTTCTGAATTTTTGTGAAATCTGTGAAATTTAGTCCCGTGCGAACCGTCCATTTCTTTTTATGCCACAGGTCCTCAAAGCAATATCAGCCTTCACAATAAACCATAATATAATATTAAAATTGGTATGATCTGTCATGAGATTTTACAGTTCAGTAAAACGCAACGATTGGGCATAACCAAACTGGTGACGGGCAAAAATACAAAACATAATTGTTGACTCTTCAATGGATCCTTTGAATGGTGCATTTGAAGATGTATGTAGAAACACGCAAGGGACAGAATGGTTATTCTAGCCTTTGGAAAAGAAGGTACAACGAAATTAGTTATTTACACCTGGTTCATTGTTTACAAATCATGCACAAAAGTGTCTTCTCTGGCCACAATATCGCATTCCATTTTGAATTTACCAATTTTCCTTTGTAAAAACTAATCCACGTCTGGGAGGTTACTAGACATCCTCTGTTTTTGACTAACTCCGAGGACAAGTGGTTTTTAGTCCCGTATGATGAGTCACTTTACAAAAACATTTTAAAGTACCCAACTCACATAGTTCTGATCAATTATTTTAGTACAAGTGTAAAACAAGTGCCAGAAGGAAAGAGAAAATCAGCATGATCCTTAACATATTTATTAGAACAATTATTCACACAACTTAAAAGAACTAATTGTGTGCGAGTTTGATATTTTACAGTCTACTGTATGGATGTGTATGTTTATTTGTGTATGCTTAGTGTTCTTAGTTGGTAAAACATGTATGTCTTGAAACCACCAGAAATAAAAGGTGACTATCTGTACTTTTGCCTCATGTTAATCTTTTACTCGTATTTTCATATTGCTTGAGTGTACAGCACAAATAGCAAATTTGACTTCACTGTCCCAATACTTATGAAGGGCACTGTACTTCCCATGTAATAACTGCATTAGCTACTGTATATTCATATCCTATCCATATTATTCTAGGTTTTATTTAATATAATCTGTGAAAAAAATAGTAACTTTTGTTAGTGTGATAGTAAAATAGACAAAGTATTACACGGTCATATACATATAAAACACAGCTCGAATGTCATGCATGAAGTAGAACAAAATGATACGATTCATATTCATTCTTTCTACTTCTAAATCTGTATTATGGACAGACATATAATGTAATAATCAAATGTAGAAAGTAGGGGATATATATATATATATTTTTTTAATACAGCAGAACCTCGGAGTTCCGAACAACTTGCGAATGGAGGTTCGTAAGTCTGAAATGTCAGAAGCTCTGAAAATTAGTTTTTTTAAACAGTACTATAAAAACGGAAAAAGGCTAAACTTAAGATACCATTGAAATCATAACTGTAGCAAAACACAGATTTAAATGTCTAGGAAAACCTGGGTTAACAATAGTGCTTGTTTTTAAAGAAAATGCATTCATGCAGTTTGCTCAGCAATTCAGCCTCTAAAAACTTTCCAAGTAAAATTTTTCGTACTTGCTTTGAGATCTGCCTCACCTTTCTGGATACATTTGTTGGTACAGTAATTTTGTATTATCCATGACCAGCATGCCGCTTACGAGTGTCTATCTGCATGGGTGAAAATGGCCAATGGTCATTTTGACAAACTCCTGGGGCAAAACTAATCTTTTGGCTGGGGACCCAGTTAGGCCCCCCGAAGCTCTGGGGTTGTACATGTAATATCTCTGCTTAACTCAATCAGATGTGGTTAATACAGGGTTCATAAAGTTTTCTATTCAAATTTCAAGGACTTTTCAAAAGGACCTTCAAGGACCATTTTGATCATTTTCAAAAGACCTAATTTAAAGAGTTTGACAATTTTCAATGTTGATAACTAATAGCCAACTGCAAAAATAAAGCTTTTGCATTAGCTTATTTAACTGTATAACACAAATCTAAATTATACTCACTTTTCAAGTATAGATAAGCTCTGGACCACTAAACTTTCTTATTCAGTAACACTGAGTCAGTTTTGGTACCTATAGGTGAGTGATTCATTCTAAAAGTACAACAATTCAGAGTTTTAATTTTAAAAAAAATGGTTTCAAAATCATAGGTAGGGCTTCTATTTTTCAGGTTTTATTAACTGTATTTTCTGGTGCTTATTTTTAGCTATTTTCGAGTTTTATGTAAATCGTTTTTTTTCAGGGCTTTCATTTTTGATACACTGTATGAAATTTGTATTTTTGGTTACTTTCCAAAATGCTTTTTTTCCCCGTCAGTAGTAGTAACTCCACAGTACTTGCACACTTAAGTAATACCTTCTTTCCTTTGCTGTCTTCCACAACAAAATCCCTATGGCCACAGACACATTCTTCTGGGGGTTTTGTGTGTAGGCATTTTTGTACATTTCGCCACAATTCTGTTTTAATTCCTCCATATCTTAACTGTAATACATCTTTAAAATCAAGCTAACAAGCCGCCATCCTGATTGTAATCTGGTTTTAAATCTCGCAAGCAGTTTCCAATAGAAATGTAGGAATGTGCTGTGTAGTTAGGGCAGGTTTAAAGTATTCACAACAAATCAATGATATATACACGTCAGGAAGGCGAGACATTGTCCAGCAGCACTGGGAAATGTACTTATTATTTTTGTAGTAGGTTTTATTTTGTAATGGGAAAAGCGTAACGTCAACGTGAACTGATTAACCATTTCCACAGTTTTTTCGGTGTTTATTGTCTATCTACCGATTTCTTTTTTTTGTATCGGGGGTGTTTTATCGGTTAGAACCGAAAATCAGAAGCCCTAATCATAGGTTAAAGTGGGGGGCAAACTGAAGTACTAACTGCCCTTGACAAAGGTATGTTAAACATAACGAAACGTTGGGATGTTGGCTCTTTGAGCTAAAACGTATATATACACACAGTTTTAGTCAAAAGTTTACATACCCCAATGGAAATTTATAATATCAAGAAATTTCACAAAAACAAAGAATTTTAGGAAAAATCTTTTGTAGCAAAAGTTTTGCGGATGAGGAAAAAAAAAGTTAAAAACAATAAATAGTAAACTTTTGTCATGAAGGATACATTTTCAAGACAACACTGCATTTGAATCTATCCTAGATTGCCTTGTCAAAATTCGAACCGTTTTAAACCATATTAAAAACTATTGTTTTTTTAGTGCACAGTTGGTCGCCGATAGGCTCTTTTTCTCAATTTGTTTCAGAAACGTATAAACTCTGAAAGGTCACAAAAATCAAGTACGTGAAATCACACACACACATTTTTTTTGCACTTCTACACGAATCATAGGAATGGACCTGGGAGAGGCCACTTTGATGGAATTCCCTCTAGACTGAAAACTTTCACCCATGTATCTGGTTTCATTGTACGCATGGTTGAGTGACTGAGTGTTCGGTAGACCGGTCAGTTCATAAGTTTGGTGTTCGGAACTCTGAGGTTCTACTGTACATGCATTTCTTGATATTTCTTTAAAACATCTAGATCTGTATTATAACTACATAAATGCATTTGCTTTTAGATCTGTATAATAACAGGCATGGAGATTGCCAGTTAATGAATTCAGATTCCTGGGCAGGTGTCTGACCAGCCAAGTGCAGATATATTTATAGAACCAGCAGCGGTCCTGAGGAAAATGGAGACAGTGTTGAGGTGGGGTATGCCACTGTTACAAATAAGATCAAACAGCATGCATAAAAAACATGAACTAGGTAAAATATAGACAGACCCTTGACATTAGTATATGGACATGTACAAAACCATGTTTATAGTTTAATATACCACCTGTTTGCAGTAATGTTTGTATTGCTCTGCAACCTGTTGACAGTTTTATTAGTTGTTTACTATTTCACCATGTGGTGAAGTTGGTTATGTTGCGTATTATAACCAGGGATCCTAGTTTTCTGCACATCTACGCTATTCCACAATTAAAACAAGACTAAAATTGAGCTCCCCCACCCCACCGTCACATTACAAGATACACAAAGTACTACTGTAGAAAAGTTAACACAGGAAGTATTTATTGGTACACTTTTAAATTCTAAGGAAGTTACAAACTCACCAGTGCAATATCAATCAATATAAACAAACTTACAGTACCATTTTTCCTTAAACATAAGAAAAACTTCTGTGTAGTAATAATAAAAACCAAAAAATGGTATTCATATTAGTTTATCTCCGAGTTAGTCTTTGTCATCTGGGTGGCTATTGCCAAACTCATTGACCCGCTCTTTAGGGGTGATTTTTTTTTAATCATTATTATTTATTTCTTAGCTGATGCCCTTATCCAGACTTACAATTGTTACAAGATATCACGTTATTTTTTACATACAATTACCCATTTATACAGTTGGGTTTTTACTGGAGCAATCTAGGTAAAGTACCTTGCTCAAGGGTACAGCAGCAGTGTCGCCCCTGGGGATTGAACCCACGACCCTCCGGTCAAGAGTCCAGAGCCCTAACCACTACTCCACACTGCTGCCCCAATCATTTTCGGCATATTTAACAGCTTGTTCGGTAGTAACAATGCACTGGATACTGACGTAAACTGCAGCTACATTTTAACATGAATATAACAGTGCACCTCGCTCAACCTCTGTACAACAGAAGCAGTTTTATTGAGCAAGTATGTTTACGTAAATTTAAAGCGAAATTGTCGGTGTTGAATATTATATATGATTATTGTATTGATTTGGTTATCAAACAAACAAAAAAAGCCTTACATGTTTTTTGCCCCATCCCAAGTGTAAAACTAAAAATGCTCTGCCTGCACAGAAAATCCATGTTTTTCCGCAGCAAACGGATCCCGGATTATAACTATAGGTTCAATCATGAATATTAAAAATTGTCCAAAAAACTCCCTTTAGTTTACTCTAGGTTACGTATGGTAACAATGTATATAAAAAAAGGGTTCTATTGAAAAGATTCCTCCAGATGGTAGAAAATAATAAATCTAAATTGCGCTTTAATTTGTTTGGCACCATACTTTCCACCGCTAAAATAGAATAACATATCACACATCGTGACCTTTCTTCTCCATTTTAACATTGACAGTGATGCCAAAAGAACTGTAATCTGGGTCATATTTTTGTGATCTGCTCAATGATTTGGATGTAGATGCCTGAACACCGACATCCTCATGTTTCCTCTTCCACATAACAAAGGCCTCCATCTTAATAAAGTACTTGATGAAGCTATTCCGATCCACCGCACTAACACATCTTTCTTTTAATGCTACGCCACTAAAGCTCAGGTGTGTCGCTAAAATGTCTTACTGTATATTAAACTTGTTGCTAATGACACCGCCCACCAACATTAAATGCAGCCAATGGGCCGTGTCATTAGCAAGGAGTTTGAACAAAATAATCACAACCAATTCAATGTACGGTATGACACTACTGCGACACACCCGGGTGTTGAGACACACAGTTTGGGAAACACTGGGTTAAGCAATCATCCGAGTCTGACCGCATTGCTCAGAGTCAGGAGACCAAAGTTCAGTTATTTTTATATTTTTTAAAACACCAATTTACCAATACTTTATTCGGGGCACGAATTTCAATCCTGATCTTTGTAGCATACCATGTCACTGGCAATGACGTTGCAATAATGCCCTCTAGTGTTTGCATAGCATAAATACCTTGAAAAGTTTTACACTGCAGACTGACTAAACCAAGAGTAGTTAGAAATTGATACAGCCTTAAAACACTCATGGCTTATATACATACCATCTCTCCAGCTTCATTTCTTTGAGCTTTTCTGGATCAGTTGGAGGGAACATTGTAGGACGGATCTGTGTGTGTCTATTCTGTGGTACTTCTGACCAATTTGTATACCATTGACCAGTTTTAGTCATGAGCTGCAAAAAAAAAAAAAAAAGAAGTTAGAAAAAGAGTAGTGAAAATAGTAAAAATAAAACCCTCAATAATTTGGTAATTACTCTGCACTTAAGATTGAGACAATGAAATGGAGGGTTCCCAGTTTGGTATATAAAGAAAAATGTAAGTTCACAATAACCAAATTATTATAAAAAAACTAAACTTGTACATTATAATACAATAAAAACAAACCTTCCAGGATGTAACCCCAGGCACCCACTTCAATCTAGGCACCTCATTGGCAACATCAGCAAGTTCCAAGGCACCTGAAACAAACAAGAGGTCTCTCTCAGAAGTGCTTTCTGAATACAAGATAACATTTCAAGACATTGCCAAAACAAATTCTAGTTATTCAAAACAGGTAAAAAAATAATTAATAAATAAATAAATACATACATACATTTATTAATCATTACATTCATTATAAGTAGCGATTATACTTGATGCTTGAAAAAACAGCTGTATTGAGTCAGTTTACAAGCTCACCACATCATGGAGACAAGGATGTAGGCTATTCCCAGAGCGAAGTTATCAACACATTGGCCCAACTATTTCTCTACGGTGTACCGTAGTTGTAATGAACCCACTTTGAAAATAGCTTCTCTCCTCACTTTTTACATTTGTTTTGCTTCATAAGAGGAATTTAAACAAACTAGGCTATCAACAAGGTCTTTAACAGCAGAGAGCACATTCTAAACCAAAACAATTTCACAAAGACATGCATTTTGATTAATACGACAATTCAGCAATTATGACAGTCAACGATTAACAGACACACCGATAACTCACCTTCACTTTTCTCCAGCAGTGATGCAATAACAGCCTCATCCTCAATAGGGTTCAGAGAGCATGTAGAATAGACCATCCTTCCACCTACTGCCAGCTGCTCAACCCCATGGACTGCAATTCTCATCTGCAGCCTATATATAGAGAGAGAGAGAGAGAGAGAGAGAGAGAGAGAGAGAGAGAGAGAGAGAGAGAGAGAGAGAGAGAGAGAGAGAGAGAGAGAGAGAGAGAGAGAAAAGACAAGACTAGTTTGTTTTTGGCAAGTATAGATCAGATCATACAATTTTAGCTAGTTTATATATGCAAATGGGTATTCAGGGACATGTTTTACCTACTTAGGCATCTCAGACCAGCAGATGCCAAACCAACTTCCGGATTCCATTGAATTTTCTCAAAGCTGCTTGCGTTGGATTAACAACCCTCAAAAATGCCACCTGATTTTTCTCATGATTTATTAGATGCCAAACAATCCTGGTGCTTACCCATGTAAATGAAGACTGTTGCTTGTTGTCCATTTTTTCCACACGTCAATGTTCTTTCTCATAGTCCCATCACGACTGTTTGGAAAAATACAGTATAAATGAAATATTTTCTTATTTTATATTAAAACAGTGACATAGCCGTTTAAGTAACCACATATTTAGCAATTACCATTTTTTTTATTTAAACAGTGACAGTATATACTGTTAAGACTGATTAAATATACCCTATAATTTTGCAAAACCTGTCAAACAATGGCAATGGGACATTTCTGCCCTAAATGTTTAATGTTTGTATTGGATTAGAGTTAAGCAAAAAAACTTCTGGTTAGAAGCTTGTAAGCAGAGCATTAATCACTGCAGTGCAAATAGACAGAAATCAAGAATGTGGTGGCGAGGGAATAATAATAATAATAATAATAATAATAATAAACCATTGGGGTTTTACTTTAACTTTGTCATAAGCACAGCTGGAAACAGGGGACAAGTAAAAGTTACAGAAAGGCAATATAAACAAACCAATTCACATTAAGCTGCACAGGGCAACAGTTGTAAAGCATAAATCATGTAAGATCACTAGCATAGCCATTACAAAATCCCTTCACTGTAATCAGCTTCTGCAGTGAGAATGCCTCCCTGCAGATTGTAAATATGAACATGAGCTATAGCCCTTCCACAAGTGTGAACATTTTGGCCATTGCAGGATTCTCACTGTTGCAATTTTTCAGACAACTTTACAAAACAAACAGGGACAGATTTGCAAGTAATTCAAGAACGTTACTTTACCTGCAAGGCACGTCACACAAAATCCTGTCATAGAAAAGAATATCCTTTTTGCCATCACAGTCTATCTGAAGCCTTGGGATGTTGGTAGCATCGTGGTTTACAACCACAATACAAGGACTGTTTAATCTCTTTGCCTGGTGAACCAGTAGGTAGCAACGCTTGTTGTCCACATCGTTGGCAATAACAAAACCCTCTGGGGAATTGAAATACAAGTATTTATGGCTAAGGTCCACGAAAAACAAACACTATTTGGAATCACTACATTTTAAACACATTTGGCATTCTCCACACCGATATAACACAAATACTGCATACAAGCCACAGGTCCAGATGCATGTACTGCAAAAGGATACAATTAATTCATTTTCTCCAGTTAGAAAAACAAAGTTTTACTGCATAGCTGTTATTCATACTTTAAATACAGACTGCATTTGCGTAATTGGAAAGATTTACATTTTAGGAGATGTGCTGAGTTTTTACCCTATACAAGAGGTTACATAAATGTAGATGTTTACGAACTTCTATTAAAAGTTCCTTGAAGTCTTGCTCCATAATGGTTACCAGCTTACGACCATGCAGTTAATGTTGACATTTTTCATCACCATTCGACCCCATGCGATTTCAGATCGCAGACGCATGAGAAAAGGCTGTAAGACTTTCCAAAAAAGATGCACGTCACAATAGTGTGGATGACGTAATTCTGACCTGTCACACAGAGACCCTCAACTCCAACCAGAAATGATGTCGCAGTCTGAACTATAAACCAACCTTAAGTCTCCATTGTATGGAATGTCAGCGCCACAGGATACTTTTTGCTACATCTGCCTGCATTGCACAAACATCCATGGCAACCAATAAGAAATATTGACACATTATTAGACTAGACATTTCCAGGTACTTCAATATGTTAAGTTAAAAGATTACATGATGGTGAGGTTCCTTGGACAATTTGGTGTTGAATGACTTAATGGTCATTTAGTTTTTTTACGTTAGATTCCAGTGGGCTAATAAATAAATAAATAAATAAATAAATAAATAAATAAATAATGCAGATGCATTTTCTGAAATGCTGAGGATTACCTGGAATGGGACCATCCATGTTAGAGTGTAGCATTTCAATCAATTGTGCCATCTTGGAGCCAGGAGCTGCACACATGTCTAGAATCTAATTGGAGAACACTCAGTCTTGTTAAAATAAATGCACTTACATAGTTCCTATGGCAGCAACAAAACCTAAATTATACTTGTTACAAGTACACAGAAAATGTTGCCTGAATTCTTCCTACTAAAACTTCAAAAATACTTTTCTTGGGTACTTGGAAGGTTTTTTATAATTTCAATGGATATAAAGATGAGCAAAAAAGACTGTATAAAATAAATAATACCACTACTGAGCTATACTGTAATTTTCCAACATGTGGAATATATTTGACTTTATTAATGATTCAATAGAATCAATCAAAATTACACATTTCTCAAATTATAAATTTTTTTCCCCCAAAAAAAAAATCACAATTATTGGCACCCTTGTTTTCAGTACTTTGTGCACCCTCCCTTTGCAAGGATAACGGCACTGAGTCTTTTTCTATAATGTTTAATGAGATTGGAGAACACATTGGGAGGGATCTTAGACCATTCCTCCATACAGAATCTTTCCAGATCCTTGATATCCTTCGGTCTGCGCTTATGGACTGCCCTCTTCAATTGAAACCACAAGTTTTCAATCGGGTTCAAGTTCGGAGACTGAGATGGCCATTGCAAAATGTTGATTTTGTGGTCAATTAACCATTTCTTTATGGATTTTGATGTGTGCTTGGGGTCATTGTCTTGCTGGAAGATCCACTTTGGAAGTTTCAGCCTCCTGGCAGAGGCAACCAGGTTACTGGCTAAAATGTCCTGGTACTGGGTAGAGTTCATGATGCCGTTGACCTTAACAAGGGCCCCAGGACCAGTGGAAGCAAAACAGCCCCATAACATCAAAGATCCACCACCATATTTTACACTGGTGTGCGTGGCCAAAGAGCTCTATTTTCGTCACCTGACCATAGCACCCGGTTCCAATCGAAGTGCCAATGCCGTTTAGCAAACTCCTGGCACTTACGTTTGTTGGTTGCTCTCAATAAAGGCTTTTTTCTGGCAACCCTTCCAAATAGCCTATTGGGATGGAGGTGGTGTCTAGTTGTAGATTTGGAGACTTGGTGACCCCAAGATTCAACCAAGCTCTTTAATTCTCCAACTGTGGCCCTTGTATTTCCCTTTGCCTCCTGAACCATCTGCCTCACTGTGCGTGGGGGCAAGATACACTTGCGTCCTCTACCAGGCAAGTTTACCACTGTTCCAGTGGTTTTGAACTTCTTAATTATTGCCCTAATAGTGGTAAGTGGTATATTTCATTTTTAGCTATTGTTTTGTACCCATTGCCTGATTTATGAAGGTCAACAACCATTTGTCTCTTTTCATTTGTGAGTTCTTTGCCTTTCCCCATGGTGAAGGATGACAAATGGATTTCATATGCGTGTTTTTATACCCCACCAATAATTCTGACAACTACCTTTTTGAGAAAAAATGGTATTACTTGTTAATAAACTTTCTCTGAGCAATTGTATTAGAATAAAATAATATGGTTTTCCCATATATTTGAGCATAAAATATAGCTCATTACCTGTGTTTATTTTATACAGCCTTTTTTGCTCATCTTTATCAAGGGTGCCAATAATTTTGGAGGTGACTGTGTGTGTGTGTGTGTGTGTGTATATATATATATATATATATATATATATATATATATATATATATATATATATATATATATATATATATATGTTTTGCGCTCAGGAGAGGCAAAGTAAATTGGTACGAATTACAGCCAGGCCTCATGTTAGCATACACCATTAGAGTTACCACTAATAGCTCTGCAAGCACACCTCAAACCCTGCTATGCACTCCTAGGCCAGATTACAGCCCAGGCTTGTGGAGGCTTGAAGGACTAGCTGGATATAAAAAACACTATGCAGATGAAGCACATATTGTACACAGCACTTTTTTTGAATACCTTACTTTAAAATTATCACTTAACAAAAGATGTTGCATTGCAATTGATTTTATGAGTCCTGTTATAAATTGTACTCGCATTAGTAAAATGTATTTATTTCACAAGAAAATGACTGCAATCATATATTTACCCATCCCCCACCTACCTTATGATGAGGCGCGATTTTAAGCAGCAGAGGAGGAATCATATTGACAGCTTCTTGTCGGCTTATGTTGCCCTGTGAAAGTAACAGTGTTTTACTGCTGGAAAATCTAGCACTACACACTTTTTTGTTTTATTAATTAACCATATTCTGTACACTTGCAGCCCAGCATGATACAATGTCTTGATACATTATATCATGCTGAGTAATGTTGTACTGTTGAAGTATACTAAAACCAGAATATTATAAAAAGGAAACATGGTGAATCAAGCAATGATGCAGTTTTTTGAGGAACCAAAGATATTAGAGAAGCTGTCTCTCTATCACAACAGAGTAATAAAACATTTAGCACAGCAAAACACACTTACAGATTCAGTTTCACTAACTAGAAAGTGGTGAAACTTTTCTAGCAGGGGTGACTTCCGCAGAATTGTCCCGCTCATGTTGGTGTGCCACGCCAGCTCATCTGGGTACCTGTGTTTTTAAAATAGACACCATACATATATTACTTTCACTTCTATGCAAAGCACATTATTGTTGGGTTTAAGTGTTCTTACCAGCTTAGTGGCTGTGGAGCCTCTATCTTTTGGCCATCCACCTCTAGATCTTGTATTTCCTTGAAATACTTTTCCTTTAGGTAATGAAGAATCTGTTTCGCATGGCTGATTTAAAAAAAACATATGTAACATTAGTATAAGAAAAAACCTTTATGAAATGCTTGTCAGCAATATCTAATGATGTGTGAATGTTTTGCAGCAGACAAACAGCAGTTCAATATCTTTAGTATAAAACAGGGCAATGTACCATCGACACAAAAAATACATTAAAAAAAAAGATTAAGTTGCAAATATTTGCAAAGTAGCTAAGAACTGAGAGTACATGATTTCAAATATTAAATACAATATCTAGTAGCCTGGATGTGCTGTTATTATGTATTAAAATATTTACTAAACTTTAAAAGACATTATCACAGCTCCTAGAATTATTTTTTGGGGGGATATATTTTGACTCTCTTGCTCTGTACTTTAAGACTGTATATTCACATAACTTCTTCCAACTCGACCTAGCAATGCAAAAATAGTTCTGAATGTGTTAAATCATTTAATCAAAACCCAATCTGATTGCAAGCTACTCAGGAGAACACTGTAATTAACAGTGACAGTTCTTTTGGGCACCATTTTATGTAGACAATGGCATTACTGATCTTTTCTTAATTGTGCAAATTAATTTACGCTTGCGATTTCACTTTGTGTGTGTTCGGTACTGTATGTGTCCATCCTCTGGCCAGACATATATGCATACAGTTTCAGTATTTTACCTTTTATAACCTGTAATCCTAATCGTGGCAGGCAGAGGTTCCCTCACTGCCTCCATAAACTGCTCCCATTCTCCCTCTGGAACAATTTTCAGCTTTTGATAATACTGTTCAAAAAGTTTGTTTTCCTTGATATCAGCATATCCAGCTCCCCAGCCCTAGAAACAAGGATAAAGCAATGAAAGTAAGTTTGCTTACTGTATGTATATACAAAATGGGAGAAACAAATTTAATAAATAAATAAATGAAGTAAACAATATCCAATCGTAACAAAAGCATGACAATCATTTTTACACAAGTAACCTAAACTAGATATATACATGCAATACAGAAAGCACAGGCACCAAACAGTGGTTTCTGCCAACAAAACAAGGTACAGTATGTCTGAAATGAGTGGGATGTTGCCCATTTTACTTTAGTTTAATCCCAATGAGAAAATAATTGAGACAATGTGGGGGTCTATACTGTATTCCAACGCTGAATAGTAGCTTGAAGAGAAGAGACAAAAAAAAATCAATACAACACTTATTTCAAGTCTCACTCTAAATATTTATTTTAAGTTATAAGCTGCTATAAACGTCCTGGAAAATCTATGTGTTTCCCCAATCAGAACATGCCAACATTACTGGTGTTTCTGCATTGAACCCTCTCAATTTCTTTAACAATTGCTTTAGTCTCAGGGAGAGGTATTAATGTCAGGGCTGGGACGAGACGTAGTGGAAACTAGATTTATTTCCACTTATTTCCACCAAGGTAAACCAATCATACTTATACTAGCTACTCGTGCATTACACACACACCATCAGAATTTAAAACAATCGCTAGACTAGGAACATTGGCCACGAATTAAGCCGCCGACTTCACATACAAATCACGTTTTTGTCTACAATTTCAGCCGACTGAAATTATTTGAAATCTTGTTGTTTTTGTTCATATTTATATAATAATAATAATAATAATAATAATAATAATAATAATAATAATAATAATAATAAAAACTGAATTGCACCGAAACCAGGATTTACAGAATCAAAACACTGAAATTCTACAGCGTAATAATACAGGAAAGTTATTTAAAGAAAAAAAAAAAAAAGTTCTGTTTACGTACAGCATTACTCCTTCCTCCGGGTTCACCGTTCCTGTCTTGTTGTTTTTTCTTTCTGTTTTTATTCTTTTTGCCCATTTTTGAGACGCAGACGACTCTGGAGATAAACCTGTTACAAATATTTTGCAAGAGGAAAATGTATAATGCACTGTACTACCCTGCAGAACACTGCCTGCAAAGTAACCAACAGTCCAACTACAACGCTGCAGAAGACAAACTCGTGTGTGAGGTTGTGTGTTGCACGCCAGCTAGGGAAAGGCCCTAGAGTAACTTGTGTAATGCCCGATCAGAATTTAGAAGCATACAGTAATGCTGATAATGCTCTTTGTCTTCGCAGTGTGTCCTTCAGGCATATAGAAAGACAGCAAAATAGTTCACCGTGGAAGCATATTACTGAACCTTCCGTTTGTGTTGGGGTTTTTGTTGTAGTGTCTGAGATTTAGGGAACCGTTTATTTTATAACAATAGTCAGTTGACCCTACCGACTTCAATAAAGTATAACTACAACACAGAAATAATACTGCGTTTTGTGCTGAAATGTTAAGTAGCGGGTGACAGTTAATATAGTTAGCTATTAATAAATTATCGTATTATTATTGAACCCTTTCATTTTGTTGGGTATTGTTTACATGATTTAATTCATATAGCGATCAGCAGTTTATTATTATATTCTTATTGCTATTTTGGGTGTCTGTTTGTTGTATAGCTCCTTCAACACTACGGGTGCGTTCAGCCTGCTTTTTATAACTGAAAACATTTGATTGGTCTAGTACAGAAGCACGTAGCTTCTCCCTAGTGTAAACTGATTGGTAAACAACCATCAGCCTACGTCTGAGATCATACTGGTTACGAAAACAAGAGTACGGTGTAGTTATTATTGTTATTATATTACTTTGTGCCGGGTTTTGAAGTCTGCAGTGTGCTTTCTTGCGTCTCTGTTTGTATATGCAAGTTTGCAACCCTCAAAACAACGTCCATAAACTCTCTGTTACCGTTCCTAATATTATTGACAAATAAAAATACACATGTGGGACAGCTTGTTCTACCTCCTCAGCTCAGAAACCGGGGAGCCTTACCAACTAGAATGGATGGCTTATGTAATGGTGTTAATGGGGCTTTTATCATTTCTGTTTTTGCTTTTTATTAATGTACCTTATGGTAGGTACGCTTCAAGTAAGTTTGGGTTCCCTGTCAGTGTCAAATTAGCGTGGTTTCTGCAAGAGTTGCCTTCTCTGTTAGTTCCGCTTTATGTGGTCGTCTTCACCGCTGCTGACAGAAACTCTTACCTGGCCAACCAAGTGCTCATCGGGATGTTTCTCTGTCATTACATACAAAGGTAAGAGTACACTTAAGTTACCCGACTTTGAGTGACACTATTACAATACTATTATGACTCCAGTATATCAACCAAAACGAAAAGACTAATTAATTAATTCACTTTTTTCTTCTTATTAATTGCAGGACACTAGTTTACCCTTTCCTAATTCGAGGAGGGAAACCAACACCATTTGTATCTTTTGCCATTGCTTTTATGTTTTGTGTATATAATGGATATATGCAGGGAAGATACCTAAGCCACTTTGCTGTGTACCCTTCAGACTGGATTAGACGTCCCTGCTTCATTACAGGTAGGCTGTGAAAGTTTACTGCATGAGATTCTAGAAGTTATAACAAAGTCTTAATACAGCAGTGTGGAGTAGTGGTTAGGGCTCTGGACTCCTGACCTGTGGGTTCAGTCCCTGGTGGGGGACACTGCTGCTGTACCCTTGAGCAAGGTACTTTACCTAGATTGCTCCAGTAAAAACCCAACTGCATAAATGGGTAATTGTATGTAAAAAAATAATGTGTATAAAATAATGTGATATTGTGATATCTTGTAACAATTGTAAGTCGCCCTGGATAAGGGCATCTGCTAAGAAATAAATAATAATAATACATGTGTTATTATCCACTGCTTGTATCTTTCCTGGCCCAATTATGATGAAACTTGCCAAGGACATCTTTTAGCAGAGATTGATGTTATCAGAATATGGGGTAAATAGAGACAGGGTGACATAATCTGTGTGTGTGTGTGTGTGTGTGTGTGTGTGTGTGTGTGTGTGTGTGTATATATACACACACACAATATATACAGTGTATATATACAGATGTGCTCAAATTTGTCCACAAAAAACGAAGAATGCACAATTTTCTCTGAAATAACTTGAAACTGACAAAAGTAATTGGCTTCCACCATTGTTTATTCCATATTTAATAGAAATCAGACTTTGCTTTTGATTTTTTATTCAACATAATATTGTAAATAATAAAACAAATGAAAATGGCATGGACAAAAATGATGGGACCGCTAACCTAATATTTTGTTGCACAACCTTTAGAGGCGATCACTGCAATCAAACGTTTTCTGTAGCTCTCAATGAGACTTCTGCACCTGTTAACAGGTAGTTTGGCCCACTCTTCCTGAGCAAACTGCTCCAGCTGTCTCAGGTTTGATTGGTGCCTTCTCCAGACTGCAAGTTTCAGCTCTTTCCATAGATGTTCGATAGGATTCAGATCAGGACTCATAGAAGGCCACTTCAGAATAGTCCAATGTTTTGTTCTTATCCATTCTTGGGTGCTTTTAGCTGTGTGTTTTGGGTCATTATCCTGTTGGAGGACCCATGACCTGCGACTGAGACAGAGCTTTCTGACACTGGGCAGTACGTTTCGCTCCAGAATGCCTTGATAGTCTTGAGATTTCATTGTGCCCTGCACAGATTCAAGGCACCCTGTGCCAGGCGCAGCAAAGCAGCCCCAAAACATAACCGAGCCTCCTCCATGTTTCACTGTAGGTATGGTGTTCTTTTCTTTGAAAGCTTTATTTTTTCGTCTGTGAACATAGAGCTGATGTGACTTACAAAAAGCTCCAGTTTTGACTCATCTGTCCAAAGGACATTCTCCCAGAAGGATTGTAGCTTGTCAATATGCATTTTAGCAAATTCCAGTCTGGCTTTTTTATGTTTTTCTTTCAAAAGTGGAGTCCTCCTGGGTCTTCTTCCATGGAGCCCACTTTCGCTCAAAAAGCAATGGATGGTGCGATCAGAAACTGACGTACCTTCACCTTGGAGTTCAGCTTGTATCTCTTTGGCAGTTATCCTTGGCTCTTTTTCTACCATTCGCACTATCCTTCTGTTCAATCTGGGGTCGATTTTCCTCTTGCGGCCGCGCCCAGGGAGGTTGGCTACAGTTCCATGGACCTTAAACTTCTTAATAATATTTGCAACTGTTGTCACAGGAACATCAAGCTCCTTGGAGATGGTCTTGTAGCCTTTACCTTTACCATGCTTGTATTTTATTTTCTTTCTGATCTCCTCAGACAACTCTCTCCTTTGCTTTCTCTGGTCCATGTTCAGTGTGGTGCACACAATGATACCAAACAGCACAGTGACTACTTTTCTCCATTTAAATAGGCTGAATGACTGATTACAAGATTGGAGACATGTGTGATACTAATTAAAGAAACTAATTAGTTTGAAATATCACTATAATCCAATTATTTATTATCTTTTCTAAGGGGTACCAACAAATGTGTCCAGACCATTTTAGAATATCTTTGTAGAATAAGCAATAATTAATCTCTTTTCACAGCTTCTTTGCTTTATTCTATGACATACCAAAGGCATGCAAGTATAAATGATAAAATAGCTTTTAATTTCATCACTTTTCAGGAGGAATGAAGCATTATTTCAATGTAATGGTACCAACAAATTTGAGCACGTCTGTATATATATATATATATAATGATTAGAGTTGATTAGAACAAATGTTTCTTCATCCTGGCTGCAATCTGGCTCATGGTGTGTCTCAATCAACAAAAGTATGGCTAAACAGAAATGTTCCTTGCGGAAGTGACGCAGGTACGTGACCCTGCGGGATTGTGACCCGGGTAGGAGTACCAGTGTGAAAGGGGCTTATGTGTGTCTGTGTGTATGTATGTATGTATGTGTGTGTGTGTGTGTATGTGTGTACATATATATATATATATATATATATATATATATATATATATATATATATATAGTGGCTAGGGCTCTAGACTCTTGACCAAAGGGTTGTGGGTTCAATCCCAGGTGGGGGACACTGCTGCTGTACCCTTGAGCAAGGTACTTTACTTAGATTGCTCCAGTAAAAACCCAACTGTATAAATGGGTAATTGTATGTGAAAATAATGTGATATCTTGTAAGTCGCCGTGGATAAGGGCGTCTGCTGAGAAATAAACATATATATATATATATATATATATATATATATATATATATATATATATATATATATATATATATATATTAGTGTGTGTGTAACTGTAGAATTATGGGTAATCAGGATTTGCAAATGTCTGCCTTACAAGAGACAATCAAATTGATACACCATAACATTGTCAAGATAGTTAATAATATATGTCGTTTTTTTTAAATATATAACGTAATTGCTACTGTTCTGCATTGAAAAAAAATATTAATAAGAAACTTCTGCTATAAATAAACGAACTGTATATCCCAGTAGCTGTTTCATTCTGAGTGCAGGCTATCGTTCCATACAAATATAAATATTTATAGTGTCACATTATTTCCGTATATGCCTGACAAATAGTAATAAATAATAATTATACAAATAATGTGTAATTTAGCAAACCAAATCAGAGTAGTAACAAGCATTCAATCGTCTTTGTCTTTTATGTTTGGGGTATTACTTAATTATATATATATATATATATATATATATATATATATATATATATATATATATATATATATATATACTTCCCAACAAGCAAATAGCCACATTTTAGACCCATTTTCAGTCACATATGTGAATACGCAAAGGCGCCTTAAACTGCAAATGTGAACGGGGTTGCAGACCTAAATATGTGGCGGCCCTGGGCCAGCTCAGTGGTGTGAATGGGGTCTAGGGAAATACAAGTAGCTTTTGAGTTGAGGTGGAAGAAATCAGTACTTATAGAACTATTGGTAATTGGGATATGCCAATGTCGTATATATAACAAAAAAAAACAACTTCTAAGTAATAGTAAAAGTGCACACAAAGTACAACATAAATACAAAAGTATTTTGGACGTTTTAATCAGCTAAAATGCCATAGAGTCCAGTGGGATGTTTTTTTCTTTAAGAATTAATTTCAGGGGTTCCCGAGAGGCGCATCCAATAAAAGGCGCTCCACGTGGAGTGCAGGATGCGCTCTATAGTCTGGACGTCGCAAGTTCGAGTCCAGGCTATTCCTTTGTCGACCGAGGATGGGAGCTTCCAGGGGGCGGCGCTCAATTGGCCGAGCGCTGCCTGGGGGGAGGGAGGGTTAGGTCGGCCAGGGTGTCCTCGGCTCACCGCGCACCAGCGACCCCTGTAGTCTGGCCTGGCGCCTGCTGGCCTGCCTGTAAGCTGCCCGAGAGCTGCATTGTCCTCCGACGCTGTAGCTCTTGGGTGGCTGCATGGTGAGTCCGCAGTGTGAAAAAAAGCGGTCGGCTGACGGCACACGCTTCGGAGGACAGTATGTGTTCGTCTTCGCCCTCCCGAGTCAGCACAGGGGTGGTAGCGGTGAGCTGAGCCTAAAAATATTTGGCCATTTCCAAATTGGGGAAAAAATAATAAAAAATAATTGGCAACGACTAAATTTATAAAAAAAATAAATAAATAAATAATAATAATTTCAATTAGAAAATGGCATCCCATTGGCTAGTACCCTTGGCGGGGGGGTCGGGTGGGTTACATTAACTTTCAACAGATGACCAGGAAAAAAAAATACCGGCATAAGTGCCTTTTCACCTGGACAGATATCCTTGAGCCACCAAATTTAAACCACAAAACTTGTTTCAGTCTTATTTTCGTAACAGATTGTCCAGTTTTCTAAGAGCAATAAGACTCTCCAGGGTGGTGTTGCCCAATACTGCCCACCCTGTTGGGTTCCAAGGTGCAGAGTTTTAAAAGCAGCTTGTGTTCTTTCTGCTTTCTGGTTGCGGGTGTTCCATAGCATTTGTAAATTCCACAGACAGTGACATCATCAATAGAATGCCCACAGCTACAGGTGACAAGATGAATTTGATCTTAATGCTTCTTAGGTGTTCTACAAAGTGATCTGCTAAATGTCTTTTAGTCTCTGTGATATATAGCAAATTGCACTTTTTGCAGATGATACAATACACAATTCCCTTGGTAGTGCAAGTAAACTGTTCATTGTATACATCTTGTACTGGCATATCATCCTCCCATTTATTCAGATTAAGCACAGCTATATTGTGAATACTATACATTTACTGTTATGTGTTCATACACCTGTAGGTTTTTCTCTATGGCTGACTGGGATATTGATAAACGTACACTCTGATCATATACTTAGAAACCTACGAAAGCCTGGAGAGACAGGTTACAAGATACCAAAGGGTAAGTAACCAGAAAATGTACTGCTTTAAAACAGAAAACAGACAAGAAGTAAATTTAGGTTACTGTTATCTCAGACACTGACTTCTACAGAGCTGCAGTCTCTTGTGATACAAACCGATGTTATAATGGACTATTTTGACACTTTGTAATAAACTTACTAACAGAACAATGATATTTTACTTATGGTGCTGCTATCCTTATAGCATAGTGACTTTTATAATAAATAGGAATCTATTAATCTATTAGCATTTTTTTCGTTGTATTCAGTGTTAGCAGTTAATAATTGCACAGGATTTATTTGGTACTTTTTAAATCATAATCCTCAGGTTCATGTTACTGTTTTCTTCTGTTTCAAGACTTTGTGCATCTTCTAAACTTTCTTAAAAAATCCTAACATTTTCACTTTTTATTATTTAAAATGTTAACATTTTACCACTGGGGAAGCACTGTTATGTAAATGAACCAAAACCTTTTTTTTATTTTTTTTATTTACAATTTCAATCAGAAATCTTAAAGTCCTGTAGAAAATTCCAGCAAAAGTTGGGAATTTGACCATCATTAACTGACTTTAGAAATGGGCAGTGAAGGTACTTGGACCCACTTAGTCATTGCTGGAGAATGTCGGACAGGGACAATAAAAAGCAGCCCAGCAGTGAGGTTATCCATCCACCTGACGTTGCTATTAACTACTATGTTTTTATAAGTAAAATAGAAATTAGTTACGTTTCAAAAATGTACCCTGTTGTTTTGGAACCTTGTTTATTTATTTATTTATTTATTTATTTATTTTCAGGGGGAATGTTTGAATACATATCCGGTGCCAACTTTTTTGGTGAAATAATAGAGTGGACTGGATTTGCAATAGCTACTTGGTCACTGCAAGGTGCAGCCTTTGCTATCTTTACATTCCTGGTGCTGTCCTCTCGGGCCATCCAGCATCACAGGTATTTGTTTAGTTGTATGTCCTAATTTGTTTTTGTTAAAATAGCTGTAAAACCTTAATACATTTTTGACCTTTAGATTTGCACTTTGTTAGCACATGTATTGAGCTCTATTAAGTCCTTCTCATCGCAGTGTCCCTGTTTTATGTTAGTTCTGTTATCTTTTCTATCTACACTAAATTGGAAAGAAACCATATAGAGGGGACACATTGTCAAGTGACACAAACATTTTTTGTGGCAGAACAGTACTTTACATTTGTCTTCACTTACTGAGTCCTTTGGACCTGTAATGGGGGTCTAGTTTCAAGCATCAAAATGAAATAAACTATAAAATATTAATATAACATTTTCAGTTAATATAAAAGAACAGAAAAGACAAGACAAGTGCTATATATGTACTAATTATGGTATGGGAAATACACTCTTGTTGTTAGGAATATGACCCAATATCTGAAATGGCTTGGTTATTACATGACTGGTTTTACAGATCCCAAGCACTAACATGTACCATGACTACCTAAGGTAAAATAAAGTCCAAGATTAGTGCTAAATTCTGTAAAACCAGTCCGGATTGCCCAGTTTAAAATATCACAAATACATTTACATTTTGCTTTTGCACCATAGGCTGTTTCCACCTGTAGTGAACAATTTATGAGACCTTCACACATGATTGCCACAAAATGAATGTTGACTTTTAGATGCCATAGGGTAACTGCTTTTATGAGACTAAATATGATTTCTGCTGATATATTTTCTTCTGAAATTGCATGCGGTAACATCTGTAAAATAGGAAATTGTTAGTGTAACAATTATTTTATAGAACCCCCCAACAGCACTTGGCCTACTGTAGGATATGGCCATCCTTCCATCCAAAAATGATCACACTCTCTACTCTGGCTTAAATTTTCACTTTGAAACGTAACAAAGTGTAGGGTTTCTTCTATAAAAGTTATCTGTTATGAGGTGATACCTGCTAAAATTCTGCAGCTTCTCCAATAGGAGATTTGGTTTTAATTTCCTGTTTCTGAAAATGTAGCAGTTTCCTACTATATAAAAAGGTAGTACGAAAATAAAATGGTTTAAATAAGTGGATGGGGGATACAGAATATATATCTATTTATATATCTGTTACGGTTTATGTTTAAAATCGGTAAATCTATAGATTAACCAGTATATGTGTAGATTTACCAGCTCATCGGTCAATCTATAAAATAACCGATAGAGTTACCAGCTCAGCAGTCAATGTATAAAATAACAGAAGATGGTAGTAAATCTCTTTTACTTACATCCGTGATCACTGTATGGCAACAATTCTTTTAAATTGCATTCCCTGCCTCAAGATGGCTTCACATGTACCTGCATGGACCTCTCAGAACTACATTTCTCATCATCCTCCTGCTCACATATGTAACTGAGATGGATTTACCGTGAGCAGGAGGATGATGGGAAATGTGAACATATAACAAGATAAAATAAAAAGGGCCTTATGTACTCATTTAGAACGAACAAAAAAAATCCTAAGGCTAGAGTTTAAGAAAAATAAATAATAAATGAGTTAATTTACCCAAGTACATAACAGCTCTTGCAGATTATTATTTATTTTAAATGGGACAGCTATGTTTGCCTTTTTCAATAAATAAACGGTATAAAATGTAAACAATGTGTTGCCAATAAACATTTATCGTTACAGAACAAGTAAAATCAATGGCGTTTTGTGAAATACACTTTACATTACTTTTTTTTTTTATTTTGGAAATGTCTTTTCATTTAAACATTTGCAGCTATAAATTAATTTAAAAAGTTTAAAATATCAATATGTTAAGTTTCAGAGCAAGCTTTAATTATATGTTGCATTTCCAGCACGTTATATATTCAAAAAAGGAATATCCAACTTACATGAATCAGCTTGTGCTGAGGTAGATTCAGTTCAGTTTGCCTTTGATTTAGTTCAAGCTTTCGTTTGCAACTTCTGCTGAAAGCATCTACAGCAGTGTGACAGTGCCTGACTGCTCATTGAACGCTGTCGATTTTTAGTGTCTTATTGACAGAAAGGTCAAGGTTGTGCACAAAACATCCAAGTCGTTTAAATCCCAGAATTTCAAAGGTCTGTTTATTATTGGATGCATTGTCGGTGGTTCCTACTTTTACATTTTCTATGTTTAAGTCCCATTCTTCAAGGAAATCTAGTACACCCTGGGCAATGTGCACCCCAGTATGTTCTTCTGAAAAAGAAAATACCCCCAGACAGTGAGACTTAAGTTCCCAGTCCTTATTAATAAAATGAACTGTAATATCTAGTGCTCGTGATCTCCACATGTCCGTGGTGAAACTGAAATAGTCAGCCTTTATTAAGCTTGTTCTTACTGTATCCATGGTGCTGTGATACAAGTCAGGTATCGCCTTGTCTGCAAAAAACTTCCTGCAGGGTAAGCCCCGTTCACACCTGGAACGATACTGATAACCATAAATCGTTTATGGAGCGGTCACACCAGAACGAAAAAGGGCTCAGATATATTGTACAACAAATGCCAATCAACTTTTTAGTACACACCCACTTTTATTTCCAGCAAGGTGTGGGACAGTGATGAGTAACATTAAGAAATACTCCTGTTGTATTAGATCAGGGGTTTTCAATATCCAAGGCGACTTACAGGGACTAGGGTGTGTGAACTATGCATCAGCTGCAGAGTCACTTACAATTACGTCTCACCCGAAAGACGGAGCATAAGGAGGTTAAGTGACTTGCTCAGGGTCACGCAGTGAGTCAGTGGCTGAGGTGGGATTTGAACCGGGGACCTCCTGGTTACAAGCCTGTTTCTTTAACCACTGGACCACACAAAGTTGTGATAACTTTGAACAATCACGACTTTCAGTGCTTGGGTCAGCTGCCGTAGGAGCAGCTGTCATCTTTGTGTTGCAGACCGCTGTAGAGTTGCACAAGTTATATTGAGCTGGGTGATGATCACATAAGAACATAAGAACATAATAAACTTTACAAATGAGAGGAGGCCATTCGGCCCATCTTGCTTGTTTGGTTGTTAGTAACTTATTGATCCCAGAATCTCAAGCAGCTTCTTGAAGGATCCCAGGGTGTCAGCTTCAACAACATTACTGTGCCTCCTATTTTCTGTTCTGAATGTCCCTTTATCTAATCTCCATTTGTGAGCCCTGGTCCTTGTTTTTTTTTCAGGTCAAAAAAGTCCCCTGGGTCAACAGTGTCAATACCTTTTAGAATTTTGAATGCTTGAATCAGATCACCGCATAGTCTTCTTTGTTCAAGACTGAATAGATTCAATTATTTTAGCCTGTCTGCATACAACATGCCTTTGAAACCCGGGATAATTATGGTCGCTGTTCTTTGCACTCTTTCTAGAGCAGCAATATCCTTTTTGTAATATTCTAGATGAGGTCTTACTAATGCATTGGAAAGTTTTAACATTACTTCCCTTGATTTAAATTCAACACTTTTCACAATATATCCAAGCATCTTGTTGGCCTTTTTTATAGCTTCCCCACATTGTCTAGATGAAGACATTTCTGAGTCAACATAAACTCCTCTGTCTTTTTCATAGATTCCTTCTTCAATTTCATTATCTCCCATATGATATTTATAATGCATATTTTTATTGCCTGCGTGCAGTACCTTACACTTTTCTCTATTAAATGTCACTTGCCATGTGTCTGCCCAGTTCAAACATGACACACTGATTCCAAGATTAATAATAAAGCATGCCGGTATCTGCAAATTTGAAGCAATATCAGGAAAATTTCAAGCAGGGCGAAATTAATTGACTCCTGTTCTAGCCATAGATATACTGGCTAGAGTTAAACTTGCCCACTGACTCTTGTAATAGCTTTTTCAAATGAGGTTATTTGGGCTCCTGATTTTCCATTCTTGGTACATTTTTTTGTCATGACTCGAGTTTTTTGGTGAACCACCGTTTTGCAAAGAATTGCTACGAAACGTGTTACATTCAGGCTGGTCCCCTGAGTCTAGAACCCTTTGAACGGTGGTTGTAGGTGCTCTGGTTCAAGAGATATGACTGAAAATGTGTTTTTTAACACTGCCTTAGACATGAATGGGGCTAAACAACTGAAAATATTTTTTTTAAAAGAATCGCCACGAAACTGGGCATGTTACTTTCAGGCTGGTCCCCTGAGTGTAGAACCATTTGAATGGTGGTTCTAGGTGCTTCTGTTCCAGAAATATACACTCAAAGTGATGGTTTTAAGCACAAGGCGATAGTGTGATTTGTGCCACCTAAGGACAGGTGCTTCTGGATTTATTATCTGCATGTACTACAGGTGCTCTGTAGCAATTTCTAGTGCACATGTTTGTTACTTAATTAAGTAATTTAGGGTACAGTTGGAACAAAAGCCCTCCACGACCAGGATTGGAGACCCCTGCTACCAGATTCATTGCTCCATATCACCAGATTTATATTGTGCCCTTTTTAATTCAAAAACCTAATGAATCTCCCTATTGTTTCTTGCTAACTCTGCATTTGTTATGTGCTTCTCCAGGCAGAATGTATTTTATGAAACAAGCAGTGTGTAGTGTAGTGGTTACATCTTCTTTACAGTGAGTGTAAAGTGATCAGTTTTGTTCAAGGAATGTATAGCTAGGTGTGTGTGCAAGGGTTGCATGGTGGGTGTATGCGTGCAGGGGTTGCATGGTGGTGTATGCATGCAGGAGTTGCATGGTTGGTGGTGTGTGCGTGCAGGGGTTGCATGGTGGTGTGTGTGTGTGCAGTGGTTGCATGGGGGTGTGTGTGTGCAGGGGTTGCATGGTGGTGTGTGCCTGCAAGGGCTGCATGGTGATGTGTGTATTTAGGGGTTGCATGGTGGTGTATGCGTACAGGGGTTGCATGGTGGGTGTATGCGTGCAGGGGTTGCATGGTGGGTGTATGCGTTCAGGGGTTGCATGTGGATGTGTCTGAAGGGGAATTGGAATGCAGGTTTGCCGCAAAAGAGGGGGCGGGAGGCGAGGGCATTTAAGGATTGCAGGGAAAAGACTGGGAAGGGTAGGGTAAAAGAAAAACTACTACAATAATTTATTTTCACTTTTGACTCCCAGTCCCCTTTCCCTCACTTTATGATTTTATTTTTTGATTATTTAATTATTGTCAAAATAAACGGCCTTCGTCTACTCACGGTTGCAGTCTCATTTCTGTCCCAAATAGAACCTGAAATGCTACAATATATTGATAGACATTACATAAGCAAATGAGATGTCCTTTTTTTGGAATTCCATGTTCCTTCTCAAAAATGTATTTTAATATTAGCCGTTAATAAAGGAAAACGACTGCTATAATTAATTTTCATGTATCTATTTCAGTGCAATGTAGTTTCTTCATTGTAATAAGAAATACAGTTTTTTTTTTAATATTTACATTTTATTTCTGTTTCTTCCTAAAAAAATTTAAAAAAAAAAAAGTTTTCTGGGGAGAGTAAAAGATACATTAACTTTCATTCATGTACTAAGGGTTACTCTTAAATGAATTCACGATCCAGTTTATGGTAAACTGTGCATGCATGACTTAGAAACTCGGCTGTCAGCTGAGTCCCAAAAACTGGGCTGAATTCGAAAATGCAAAGCGGCCCAGAATTTGGGACATTATCTAAAAACCAGAGCGGCCCAGAAATTGGGACGTTATCAGAGCGGCCCGGAATTTGGGACGTTATCTGAAAGCTATAGTGGCCCAGAATTTGGGACGTTATCTAAAAACCAAAGCGGCCCAGAATTTGGGACGAAAAGTTATACTGAATCCCTTTGGATGTTTTTTTATGTTTGCTTTAATAAAAACGTTTATCATTGTTAGTAGTTATTCATGGTGGTCCACTATGAAAGGCACTATATAAAATAAAGATTGATTGATTGATTGATTGATTGATTGATTGATTGACGTTATCTGCAAACCAAAGCGGCCCAGAATTTGGGACGTAAATGAAAACAGGGGCAGTCTATATGTAAAACTGTGATTACATTAGAGATAAACTAATGTATCCTGTAACAAAACTGTAATAGTGTGGAAGATATATATTTGATATTAAAATATATCACGCAAACGATTATAGATATATGCTATTTGAAAGAATAAAGTACACCACTACAGAAAGCCAATTCTTACATTCATGTATAACATAATTCATATAAAGTAATCATCCATAGTTTGTTATATTAGTACAGCAAAATACTACATTATATTTTAATTGAAAGGTTGTGGAAAGCTCTCTCTCTCTCTCTCTCTCTCTCTCTCTCTCTCTCTCTCTCTCTCTCTCTCTCTCTCTCTCTCTCTCTCTCTCTCTCTCTCTGATCGCAATGTTAAAAATGCCTGCAAGCTTTCCCACTCATGTGTCAACATATTCATGTGACAGACATGGACCAATCAAAACACAAGACTGTTAGGCGGTTCCATCCCAAAAACTGGGCCTGTGTCATACCTCAGTGGGAATGTTACTTTTTTTTTTGTTAAAAATATAGCGTTGTTTACATGGTGCTTTATGCATTTACATTACGTTTTTGCTTCACTGTATGTGCATTATAGAGAGGGAGTTATTTTATTTTGTATTTTAGTCAGATGTGTGTTGTTATGTGTCCCGCAGCGCCCCCCCCCCCCCCCCGTTTATCACTCTTCCATTACAACGCTCATATTGTGTGTCCCCCGAGACCCGCGTTATAACGAGGGAGCACTGTGTGTGTATATATATATATATATATATATATATATATATATATATATTGGGTCTTGGAATACACAATTCTAGTTTACTATATTCCTTTTAACAGAAATTAAATTTCTGCTTTTGCTTTGGATTTTAGATATTTTAGAAACACTAAAACAGTGGCATTTGGGACAAATGTACGAATACCACCGAATTGCCATATTTGGTCATATTTGCAACAGTTAAATAAAAATGTAACCTGCCCGCTAATCAATCACTCTGAACTGTTGTGTAAACATCTGCTTTTCAGTACGGATTGTGAGTGTTAACATTAAGCAGTGCCATCTGGTATGTGTTGTTGAGATCTCTCTCCTTTCCTTTCACACTGCCTGGCAGGTTTTCATGAAAGTAGGGTACAATTAATGTAGCAGGAAATCTGCCGTCTATTTTAGGAGATCTATAAAAATGTGTTATTTCTGTAAATTACATGAAATTCACACCTAACTTACTAGAGCCAAGAAGTGTCAGCATATGGAATATTGCCAACTATGTTTATAAAAGTGCTATACAAATCCCTGTGTTCGAAGATTGCTTATAGAACTTGTAAAACTTTCCTATGTGAATTAATACCATACATCTTTTGGGGGGGATGTGTGTCTTGCTTGATTTGTTAAACAATGCTGATGATCTACCTCTGTTTTTTATTGTTTTCCAGATGGTACATTGAAAAATTTGAAGACTACCCCAAATCAAGAAAAGCTTTGATACCATTTTTGTATTGACAGTAATAAACAAAATACTTTTTCATTAAACTACAACGCTGCTGAAACCGACTCATTACAAGTTCCAAACTTTTCTAATGAAGCATTTATGCCATTCATCTCTCTGGTTAAAATTAAGAATTGGTGCTGAAAGAGGTGGACTTGATCTGGGATTCAGTTATCAAACTCCCAATTGAACCATCCATCAGTTCAATGGACTTATTTAATGGACTTAACTGAAGAAAGGTGTAGGAACCATAGTGCGTTATATGAAGCATGCACAACTTGTTCTGCTGATACTGTATACCCTGCCTGCCGAGCGCATTCCCAATGCATAATACTGTTTTATCTTAGGTTTCCGATATGCCTCCTGCATTGTATAGAAAACATCCGGGACCTGTTCATTCATATGGTTTTCCTAGAACAAAATCTGGTTACACAGTTCAGGGTCATCCAGCACTTCAGCAATCTGACATTTAATGTAGTATTGATTTAGCTTGGCTCCTAACTATATAAAATCTTATAATCACAGGCTGCTAATTTCATTCTATGTATTTCTGTAGAAAACATTATGTTTTAATTGTTTTTGACACTACTGCATCAGTCAGAATTTAATATAGATACAATATTAGGAATAGCAGAATATAATATTTTTGCAGGGACACACAACACCTCATGGAGACAGTCCCAAGTTTTGTCCCAATTGGATGACAGTCGATCTCAAAATGTAAGTGGGGCATTACCTCTGCTCTATCCCCACTACTCATTAACATTATTTTACAGTATGTACACCCTGAAAAGTGAAAAAGAAACTGGAATTTGTTAATGGTACACAGAGTTCGGAAGCTGCACAATATTAAGACAAGTTACTGGTTGTTAATGGAATTAAACACTGAAGGTCATCATGATTATGCTTTTCATGGTATTGATTGAGTTTTTGAAGGCTATATATATCTTATGAGTAAAACAAAGAAAACATCCATGGTGTGTATTCAGTTAGTATAAACAGTGGCAGATCTAAATACTGCCTCTGTTCAGGTTATAAAAACACCAAGGTTATAAAAAACAAAGATTTAATAGGGATATTTCTGTAAAAAAAAAAAAAAAAACACACACATAACAGCAGGTAAGGTCTTATTTTATGTGTTACGGTATGAATCTTATCGATCTTAAATTTTACTGGTAAATCTCAACATATACCAAATAAGGTGGTAAATGTCTGAAATTATGAAGAAATAGATTGCTTATCTAACATTTACAGGTTATCTTATGATTTACCAAAGCATATTGGTAAATGCACCTATATCATTGAATAATTTATTTATTCCTGCATATAAATTGTCAATTAACAAAATAATCATTAATGTCGAAGAATATATGTATTTCTGCATACAAATATTCCATTAACAAAATAATCATTAATGAGTTTACAGATGGAGACAGACAGATTTAATTTCTGCTAATTAAGCGCTGTACCAACAGAATCACGAGGCAGACCCAAAAAAAGAAGTAGAAACAAACTGTTGGTTGTTTTTCTAAAAAATAAAAAAAAAGATTCCTGTCAGTTTTATATTTATAATATATACTGTATATATCTATACACTGAGTGTACAAAACATTAGGAACACCTGCTCTTTCCATGAAATAGACTGACGAGGTGAATCCAGGTGAAAGCTGTGATCTCTTATTGATGTAACCTGTTAAATGCACTTCAATCAATGTAGATGAAGGGGAGACATGTTAAAGAAGGATTTTTAAGCCTTGACACAATTGAGACATGCATTGTGTATGTGTGCCATTCAGAGGGTAAATGGGCAAGACAAAAAATGTAAATGCCTTTGAACGGGGTATAGTAGTAGGTGCCAGGTGCGCCGGTTTGAGTGTGTCAAGAACTGCAACGCTGCTGGGTTTTTCACGCTCAACAGTTTCCCTTGTGTATCAAGGATGGTCCACTACCCAAAGGACATCCAGCCAACGGCAGGCCAGTGGTCGAAAACAGCTCATTGATGAAAGAGGCCAAAGGAGGCTGACACGAATTGTGCAGAGCAACAGACGGGCTACAGTTAGTCAACTGACAGTCCAGTACAACATTGGTGCCGAAAGACCCATAAAAGAATGCACAACTCGTCGTACCCTGACACGAATGGGGTATGGCAGCCGACGACCTAACAGAGTTCCACTTCTTTCAGCAAAACACAAGAAACTGCGGTTGCAGTGGGCTAAGGAACAAAAACACTGGACACTGGAGGATTGGAAAAAAAACATTGACTGGTCTAATGAATCCTGGTTCCTGCTGTTTCACGCTGATGGGAGGACTAGGGTATGGAGAAAACCACATGAGTACATGCATCCATCATGCCGCGTGTCAACATTGCTGGCTGGTGGTGGTGGTGTGACGGTGTGGGGTGTGTTTTCGTGGCACACATTGGGCCCCTTGATAAAAGTGGAGCAACTTTTGAATGCCACAGGATATGTGAACATCATTGCCAATCAGGTGCATCCCTTCATGGCAGCAGTGTATCCATCTGCTAATGGATTTTTTCCTCAGGATAATGCCCCATGCCACAAGGCTAGGATTGTCCAGGAATGGTTCCATGAACATGACAGTGAATTCAGCTTACTGCAGTGGCCTGCCCAGTCACCAGATCTCAATCCAATTGAGCATCTGTGGGATGAGATGGAACGAGCTATTCGGAGTAGAGATCCACTACCAGCCAACTTGACACAACTGAGGGAAGCATTGGAGTCAACATGGGCCAGCATCCCTGTGGAACGCTTTCGACACCTTGTAGAGTCCATGCCCCGACAAATTGAGGCTGTTCAACTCAATATTAGGAAGGTGTTCCTAATGTTTTGTACACTCAGTGTATAAATTATATATATATATATATATATATATATATATATATATATATATATATATATATATATATATATATATACACTGTATAATGATATTGCCAGCAATGCAAAGCATGAAGCACAGAGAGCTTTAATGTATATTACACAAATGGGTGTATTAAAAGACTCATCCCTTGTACCATAGCGCAGAACCATCATAGTAGCCGTACAGTAAGTAATCATCACTGTGTGTGGCATAAGGCTATCCAAGTGTAGTCGCCAGCGTTTTTTTGTACAATTGCCAAAGAAATCCCTTAATTGACATTCAGATAAAAGGGAAGCTCCAGTGATCCACTTTCCTTTTCTGAGCCAGGAAAACACCTCTTAGAAAGTAGTGCTGGCTGTGCTGTATTACTTGTTTTCTTAGCAACATAGATTATGTCCTACAGTCCTTAGGGCTTTCATACAAAGGAACTCACTTCCATAATCATTTAATGTTGAATTTGTTCATAGTTGTTTTTAGGAGACTTGTTTTGTAAATGGAAGTGGTCAAAAAGACGGATTTGGACATCAGTCATTGTCTACTTTGAATCTTCACCAAAAAACACTACTAGTATTTTACATATACAAATCAAAGGACTGAATTCAGTATGCTTTCCAGGTAAAGTTGCCTAGAATATCACTTAAAATCTTTACCCCTTACAGAGCAGTAGGGTTTTCATACCATTATTGTATGCTATGGATATTCCAGTGTTTAAATGATCATAACCAGATGGGTTTAAGAGGACCTTGTATACTGAAGTTGTGGAATAGCATTGTTTAAACCCCTCATGTTTATCTTAAAGCCACTTTCCATTTTAAAGTTTGAACATGGATGACTTTCTAGTTCAGTTTGATAATAATAAATCTTCAGGAATACGCTTTTTAACAATGTACTTACACAGTACTTGCCACATACTCTGAATTGTGGAAACTGAAATCTACTTCAGCAATATTATTTAGCCTGCTGTTGGACACATCTACTCCCAAACCCTTACCGATTATTTTCTTAATTACGATTTAATTCAATCAATTTAACTTCACTTGCTGTTGGCGTTCGGTTTGAATTAAAATTAAGGAGCTGCCTATTTTTTACATTATCAATGAAACAGAATCATTGTCTCAATCAGGTTACATTTTTCCAAGAGTTTAATTCAACGGAGTCGGCTCAGAAAAAGAGAAATCACGTGATCAAAAATAAAAAACGAAAACAAAGAGTTCCTTTTTTTGTTAGATTAAAAAAAAAACACAAATGTAATGCATAACATGGAAATCAGAAAGCGCTTCAACAGTGCAAGTCAAACCTTACATGTCACATGAATGCCCTGTTCATATTACCTTGCTAGGAACCAGTGGATTGGATAGCTGAGAAAAAGTGAGTTTGGTGGTCTCAACTTTTCCTTCAGTGGCCTATAGGCCACAAGGCAAAATGACAGTAAAACATGTCTAATCCAGCCCTTCTACACACCGGGACTCTGTCTAACTCGGCATTATGTTTGGGTCCCGACCAAATCCCTATTGAATAGAATGATGTGATACCTCTGCAATCCGGAACCTATTCTGGAATCTGGCATTATTTATCAGTCCCTTCTGTCTAAAATCAATCTAAATCTGTCTGTGAAATAGGGCATCTGGTCATGTAATTTTTTGCTTTCTAACAATGGGAGCTTTGCAGGTGGTCTATAAAAACACTATTCCTGTTTAGTAGCTAAATACAAGACTTGAATATCCAATTCTCCAAATCAAATGTCTGTCACTCCAAAATGGGCACATACATAGGCTGATAAACAGATTTTGCTACCTATAATTAGTAAATATTTTTGTATTTATTTGTATTGTTGTGATCTAACATTACAGTAAAACAATAGATATTGTTCTTTAAATGTATGATTATGGAAAATGGTAAATGTATTTGGCAAATATAGGTACTTAGCATTTATTGTTACAGAGCAAAGTTAGCCTAAAACCTTAAACACGTTAACCTTCAAACTTTATAGGAACATGGCTACTACTCTTAGATTATTACGACTGACAGATATTTTAGCAATGTTTGTGCCACTGCACTACATGTTGCCATCAATGTTTTTCTCAGCAGCCAGTGTCTTAATTAGCTCAGCAATTGCCAGACATCAAACAAGACTGAGTCAAGGGGTGTTAGGTTGACAGCTTGATCAATGGGGGTCAACAGTGCAATTAGGGACATTCAGCTAATTTTCATTGGTTTGTTTTTAAGAAACAAACCCACTCAAGTCTTTTTCCTGAATTCATGCTTTTGGTAAACATGAGCCAATTTAATCGTCCATGTATCATTAGCTAATCATCTTGTTTTATATAAAATAAACATATTTAAACAGATTAAGTAAAAAAAAAAAAAGAAAAAAGAAAAGAATTACAGGAATAACAGTTATTTATTTTTGTTCTTACAGTTGAGTAGGCCTATTTAAAAAACATATGTGTGTGTACTTTTTTAAAAGTTTAAACTACAATAGTTTGTAAACTTGGTGTTCCAGAGTAGAAAAGATGAATTTGAGGAGACTAGAATAAATTTGACTGTGAATAATAGGTTACCAAAAACGCTTTTGTACGACTCAAATTGTGAATTTCCCAACGGGCATATATACCACGGCACATTGCAACAGAAAGCTCGTGCACACTACTAAACAATCCCTGGTTGGTATACATAATGGACTATGTGTGCGCATGTGTATTCTGTCAGGGGGAGGCTTCTCTGGTGATAGTTTAAAACCCACGATGCATGCGCAGTTTGGGTTTGGATTTTTAAAAAAACTACGCCATATTGGATCGGTATAGTGTATACCAGTTTCTAGCATTTAGAAATTAGCGGTTCTTGTTTCGTTCGGGCTTGTGTAGCTTACTTTGTTGGTTTTAAAAAGAAAAAAATCGGGTTTACTGTCGCCGTTTAAAGGACTAAACGCGTGCATTTTAACAGAAAACGGGATTCAAGAAAGGTTTGTTAGATTACAGAAGTTGAATGGATCCGAGGGTAGCTTGGATTCAGCCTGAACAGAAAGGACCTGCTAATGCCTTGTGGATGCATATATGGGAGACCTCTCAGGGAGTCCGGACCAATTCAAGCCATCACTATCACCACAATATCGCTGTCAACTCGCCGGCTTTGGACTCCAGTTTTTTTAAAAATGGAACAACTGCGGCTCCTAAAAGCTGCTGCAGCAGCCATCAGAGTCGTGCTGCCAGCAATGATGTTACTATTTCTTCCACTGTTTCAAACAGCAACGTGAACTGTCCCCCTTCTACCCAGTACATCAGCACGGCAAGGGTAGGAGAGGGGAAAAGGTTGCAAAAGACCCCCTCTCTATCTTCTTCATCTACGTCCTCCTCAGTGGAGTCTGGCACGGAAAGCCCTTCGTCCACATTTTCTTTGGCAAGGACTAGTAATGGTAATATAAATAAGTATGCTGGTAGCAACTTATTTTTCAATTTCAGCGAGAATTTGTACAATGTGAATAATCACAGCCACCAGCAGCAGCAGCACCAGCACCAACAGCAAAACCACAATCGCCATAATTATCAAGGCACTACTACGACTAGTATAAACAACCATCACCCAGGCCGGAGAAAAAGTGAAAATAAAGCGAGCACCTACGGGATAAACTATCTGCTTTCCAGCTGGAGTAACGGCAATTATCAGCTTTGCTCTGGGACCCCCTGGAAGAAAAGGAAATATAGCCCAGGCATTAATGGGTAAGATGCTCTAAATACTTGGTTATACAAGTTTATAACATATGTAATCAAACACTGCGTGTTGTAAGTTGACATTCTGTATCAATTCCGTGGAGTCTATTTGCAACAATTTAATAGTTGTTTAGCGTTTGTTACGTATTAACAATTTTTAAATCTTGGTAAAACAATGCAGACGTTGATTGAAAAATGTAATGAAACTTGTTAATATAAGTTCAGTGTTGGTATAATCAATTTTCAGTAAACTTTAGGTCATCAAAAACCCTTGTTTGGGCAGTTTAATTTAGTTTTACAACAACATATTCAGGCAGGAAGAGAAGGGGTGTATTTGTTACAGCTCTTGAAATTATTTAGTTGTATTGGAGTTATTAAAGTTGCAATGACATGTGTACTTTGATTTTGATGCGTCATGCAAGGATTATTAATTACCCGAGGGACGTTTCACAGTTCCCTCCCCCTCTCCCCCCCCCCCTCCCCCCCCCCCTCTCTCCCCCCCCCCCTCCCCCCCCCCTCTCTCCCCCCCTCTCTCCCCCCCCCTCTCTCCCCCCATTACAGCCTCCCCCTCTCTCCCCCCCCATTACAGCCTCCCCCTCTCTCCTCCCCATTACAGCCTCCCCCTCTCTCCCCCCCATTACAGCCTCCCCCTCTCCCCTCCTTCCCTCTCCCTCCCCCCTCTCCCTCTCCCTCCCCCTTCCCTCTCCCTCCCCCTTCCCTCCTCCCCCCTCCCCCTCCCCCCCTTCCCCTCCCCCCCCCCTCCCTTCCCCTCCCCCCCCCCTCCCTTCCCCTCCCCCCCCCCTCCCTTCCCCTCCCCCCCCCCCCTTCCCCTCCCCCCCCCCCCTTCTTCCCCTCTCCTCCCCCCCCCCCCTTCTTCCCCTCTCCTCCCTCCCACACAATCCACACACTTTATTTTTTCACAAAATGACTTGGTCTGGTGGTGGGACTTTATCCTGAAGCAAGCAAGTCTGGAAAATAAGTGGGTAGACAGTGATTTGATTCTTCCAAACCGTGAGAATGTTTGAACAAAATTTACAAACACTTGTAGTGTACCTGATGCGTTTGCAAATCATGATTTATTATTATTATTATTATTATTATTATTATTATTATTATTATTATTATTATATACCTGAATCCTATACGGCCTCATTTAACTCATTTAAATGCAGTTAACATAATTAGTATGTATGTATTAGGGCTGTCGGCGATTTAACGCGTTAATTTCTTTAGAGATTTTTTTTTTTATCGCGTTAATCGCACTCCTCTGTTTTGACCCTCGTAAACCCAGAACCTACAGGCGCTGCACGGCACGCGAGGCATTTTGTCGCCTGTATCGCTGCCAATGCTTTATATGGTGTTGGACAGATCATCGCAGGACGGTACCGCAAGTCCCGCTGTGAAGATCAAATCAAATCCAGAACGATTTCTTTTTTTCTGGCTGCCTCGTGGTACCGTCGGTGGATTAACTCAGCACAGCCAACTGGTGACAACATGTGGTTGACAGGAACAATCTTGAATGAAACTTGTCAACGGAGGTGTCCAAGCACACAGAAATGTTTGATTCCTTCCATATTTCATACAAGGATAGGCAGGTCAGTATGTTATGCATCACACCTGATCAGCATCCTTCCTGTAGCCAGTTTGATACTGTTATCACTTTTTGCCTTTTTATCATTTCAGTAGTTAACTACTATTTTTACTAAATAACTGTCTGTAAAAGGATATAGTACAGTAGGCTAGAAGTAGTACAGTAGGCTACTTGCTTTCAGCAACGTATTGTATGTTTCTTTGGTCACTCATTTCATACACCTGCATATAGTATAGATGACAGAAAAACAACTGATAAACAAACCAGTGTCTTTATTTAGTAGATTATATATGGGGCATTCTAGCTATGGCCAAAAGTTTTGAATCACACCCTAAATTAACTGTTTTTGCTAAATAGTAAAGAAACCTACTGAATCAAATCGCATTGTAGTTTTTTCAAAAATTGAAAAATGTTACATTTCGAAATCTAACATGAAATACTGTACTACTATTGTAGTTTCCGGTACACTTTTGCGATATCATCTTGTAGTTTCTTTGATTGCATGATAAATAAAATATCGAAATTATGTTAATATAGTTATTTATTTTTAAATTGTCTCCATCCAAACGTTCTAGGTGATGCAAAACTTTTGGCCATATGTAAATTATATTGGAGTACGTAGCCTAGCAGGGGTCGGCAATCGGCGGCCCGCAGGCCAAATCCGGCCCACGGTCAGGTACTGACTGGCCCGCGGAGGCCTCCTTGGCAGGGCTGTATCAAGGGCGGAACTTCATTGTAATATTGCCGCAAGGGGGCTGTCATGGGGGATTCTCCATGTGATCTTCATATATAGTAGCGGCGGGCAAACACAACAAACTGTATACGGTACACGTAATGCTTCCAATGGGAGTGGGTGTGTGATGTGAGTCTGTTTCGCAGGTGGTTGTAACCAATTACGTACTCCCTCAGAAATCTGTATCACCTGGTGCATTGCGCATGCGTAAAATGAGATCGTCCCACAGGCACGTCTGATTTTTGCTCGTGTCTGAGGTAATATACGAGTGATGTGCACGCGCTGCAGTTGTTGGCTGCATTTTGCAATCATTTACTAACTTTTTCGACAGGACGGCATGATTTCTTTGTGATGTGTATAATCAGTTATAGTTTGTTTTCATTAAAAACGTCTTTGACATGCGCAGCTAAAACAATCTTTAAATAATTGATGCTTAATGTATTAACTATGCGACCTACCTGTTTATAAACAAGCGTGCCGATTTCACAGTAGCCTATTTTTAATATTTTTGGATTTCAAAACTTGAAAGTTGAAAGTAAATGATCACGAAATTTTTCATGAATGTTTTTGCTCTGTGGCTTGTGCTGTTATGTCTGGAATAAACACGAGTCGTGTAAATGATATTAAATGCATAATGTATTACATATAACGTTATTGTTTACAGATATTCGTTTATATCTTTTATAGACAGTAAGCACACAAGATTGGTATTGACAGTGAAAAACACAGGGGATACCACCAAATTAGACAGCTGACAATCTTAGTCTAAGGCTGTATTTGGTATCCCCTGTGCATTTCAGGAAGTGGGGCGCCTAGAAATGTCACTGATTATACACATCACAAAGAAATCATGCCGTCCTGTTGAAAAAGTTAGTAAATTATTGCAAAATGCAGCCAACAACTGCAGCGTGTGCACATCACTCGTATATTACCTCAGATACGAACAAAAATCAGACGTTCCTGTGGGACGATCTCATTTTACGCATGCGCAATGCACCAGGCGATACAGATTTCTGAGGGAGTACTTAATTGGTTACACAACTTGTTAATCTCTCTCCCTAGCAGTGTGTGTATCTGAATGCGAATGGCTATCGAAGGGTCAATGGGTCTTCATTGACCGCCAGAACCCGCACACATAGCCGGCCGTTACAATATATTTCTTGCCACTAAGCTGATAATTAAGTGTTTTGCAGTATTGATTCCAAAGTGCTTGCTGATTGTGGGATAAACAATACATTTGTATATCAGGTTTTGCACACAACGACATTGTATTACATTTAAGTTTCGCTGTGGTACTAGGACCCAGGAATGCACAAAAACATAGTCAATACAAAAGTAGCACATGGTTTTATTTTAAATGGTTCATTGTGTTACATGTATGCCTCACTATGGTATTGGAATCCTCATACACAGGACCAAAGAATAACATTGAAACCAATTTTAAAAAGTAGCACACATTTATTTTTAATTCTTGATTGCATTTTGTTCATTGCGTTTCATTTATGCCTCGCTATGGTATTGGGAACCCTGATACACAGGAACACAAAATAAATTATTTTGTTGAAATACCAAATCGCACAATATGTCACTCAAAACCACTTGACAAATGTGGGGGGCACCGGCCGAACAGCTGACATTTTGAGTTAAGTTTCACTTTCAACATATCGGAATAATAATTATTATTATTATTATTATTATTATTATTATTATTTATTAGCAGACGCCCTTATCGAGGGCAACTTAGTCGTAAACAAAAAAAACATTTCAAGAATCACAGTACAAGTATTAAAACAATTAAGAGCAAGATAAAATACAATGACTTCAGTTCTAGTAACTACAAGTATATTACAAAATACGAATCAATGTCAGAGCAGATAAGTGTCAGTGATAGTTACAACAGGATACGATTAAATGCAAAATACTACAGATTGAATAACACTAGTGGCATATTACAGTACAGTACTCTGTAAAGTACAGGATTAAATGCAGTAAAATAGGGAGCAGATAAGTGCAAGTAAAGCACATTAAGGAAGAGTGAAAGTGTCCAGAGGGAAGAGTTCTACAGGTGCTGTCTGAAGAGGTGAGTCTTGAGGAGGCGCTGGAAGGTGGTCAGGGACTGGGCAGCCCTGACATCTGTAGGAAGGTCACTGATATGTATTTGGAGTTTATAAGGACAGACTGTCACAATTGTTACTTTATTCCTTTTTGATTTGTTGTCAACCGGCCGCAGCTTTTTTTTAAAAATTGTTTTATTGATCAGCTGGTGAAACAATTTAACCTGCCTTTTTTCCCATCATGGAACAGATATTGATACATTGGGTCATATATGCAGGTAAAGATTATTGATGCAGCATTGCCGTCGGGAATGCAGTTATGCAGCTCATATAGTCCAGGGTGCCTGCAGGCACATCTTAATGTACACGCACCAAAAATACAGCAGCAGCCATACATAGGTTATTAAAATGTGCCGTGTGCCCTGGACTATGATATGAATGACAGGTCGAAATACATTGAAATTGTTCAGTGTGTGTTCTCTGTGCCATGCCACCCAGCATCACATTTGTAGAGCTCATTTTTGCGGTGGTGGCAGGGAAGTGGGGGTTGGATTGGGGATATAAGTGCTCCGCTCCGAGTCTACCTGCAGGTCATTTGGCCCACCATGAAATTTAATTGCCTGCAGTGCGGTACTGAAAACTACTGTATTGTACCATTACATTTTTCTACAATATTGTAAGAAATCGGTTGTGTATTGCATACTGCTCGTGTGCCCGGGTCTGGTCTAGCGGTATCTCACTGTAAAAATGCCCAGCGGTGCCTGTCTGTCTTTTATCAGCATCGATTTTGTGCGCTGCGCCAATTGCTTCTTGACTTCCCCTGGTAACAGGCGGGGGAAGTGTGTGCAGAAAAAATACATAAGTATGTATTTTACATATCGGTGAATAAAAACATTTTTGGTATATTAATGCGGACAGTCTGTACGTTCCTGAAAACCTAGCAATTCACATCAACCTGACAAATACGGTGTCGTCAAAAGAAATGTCATGTATAATAATGTACACGTGAGTGTTTTTATATACCATTTTGAAAATGGTTTAAATTGCATTAAAATACTGAATGTTCATGCTTACAGATTGATATAATGTACAGTATATCATATATAATATAGGGACTGTCAGATGATTTAGCATTTTCCGATCTCGGAACGACCAGGGAAATATGGGGTCAGCAGATCTTGAAGATAAGGTCAAAGACCATGTAAGGCCTTATAAGTAATAAGAATTTTTAACTGCATGTGGTTCGAAACCCCTGCAGCATCCTGCACTGAAAAGATTGATTATGGAACATTGATATTCCTCGTGTCGCTCTAGTCTGTTCAAAGCGATGAAATAAAAGAAAACATTGCATGCTGTTACTGCAGAATGCTTTGGAACTTAAATAATGTGCCCGACATTGCAGTTAATTGTTGTGATCAGTTGCATGAAGATGATCCATTGCCTACATTCTTACTATGCCTGTTTTATACCTAAATATATACAGTGAAGTTACAGTGTGTATTGGTTTAGCTTGAAATGGAAATAGATGCCATGTGGGTTTAGTACATTATCTATGCTTGGTCTAACTTAAAATATCTGCTGGATTTGATCTTGAATATTCAGTTACAGTTGTTCAGGGTTTGATTTTAAGGGATTTTTCTCACTCAGACAAGTACAAGGCAGATCACTGGTTGTCTTCAAATTAAAAAAAAAAAATATATATATATATAAATAAAATGTAGATTTGCCTGGATAATTAGAGCCTGTGTTTTTTTGCGAATATGAAATACCACAAAATAAAACAAAATGCAACATATAAAACGAAAAATCATTATAAAGCAACCATAGAATGGCATTTTTTAATTGGGAGCTTACATTGGATCCCTGTGCAGTACAGAATTGATTTTAAGATTTTGCTCTTAACTTACAAGGCCCTGAATGGATTAGCACCTAGTTATTTGCAGGAGTTGCTGACCCTGTATCTTCCAAACCACACTGAGATCACAGGATACAGGCTGCTGGTAGGGCTTTTTCTTGTAGAGCATCTAAATTATGGTATGCTCTGCCTTCATTTGTCTGGGAAGCTGGGACTGTCACAGTTTTCAAATAAATTTATAAAAATGCCGTTTTTATAAAATGGTTTTCTTATCTGGGTTTTAATGTAACTTTTTAAAATGGCTGCTTTTGTATTGTTTATAAATCTGTATTTAAATGGACTGAGTTTGGCAGTCGTATGTGTGACATGCTATACAAATGTATTGTGGTTCTTTTTTTCTGCTGTGTACTGTACAGTGTTTTATGATACTTTTCTATAAAAGAGAGATAGTAAAAATACTTGCAGTCGTAGTTGTCAAGGCTCAGCCGTTACCATAGACACAGTCTGATGGGAAATGGAAGCTCTGTCTAGCACTTGCACAAATGTATAATTTGGAATTGTGATGGAAGAGACGTTTGCTTCTAAAATGCATAAACAACTTTGCATGACAATTAAACAACGCTGCAAAGAATTTGCGCATGAGGGGATGTATGCAGCTGACGGTGACAAAATAATGATGTGCAGATTTTGTAACTGTCGGCTGGAATGGGAGTCAAAATATACTGTTAAGCATTAGCTGTTTATTCCTTTTGGCAGGGAAAATATGGCTTGTTACTTGTAATATGTATTGGTATGCTAATTCTTTTATTTCAAGTGGTGCAAACTTTGCACTGGAGCAAATGCTGTTTTGGTTTTGAATGAGTGACTCTGCTTTCGCTTTGTGAGAAACCCCAAGCTTGTATACTGGAGCCCTGCTTCAGTGCAATGGGATGCAATTCCTATTGTTTTTTTTAATGGGTAGATTGCTGTATGTGCAATTTATTATGACAAACCCACAATAGTAGAGCTGTGTGTGTGTGTGGAGGGGGGGGGGGGCTCTGAGGTACCGGAACGCATGAGAAAAAAAGTGACAAACACAATGTAGCCAGACAATGTAACTATACCCTGTCTTAAGGTGTCATCTTTAGCCTTGGCTACAATGCTTGCTGCCACTAAATGGGCCTTGGTTCGGGCATGTTCAAAAACCTTTTTTCTGAGGGCTCTTTGGTTTTTTTTTTTTTTTTTTACGTCGGAGGCAGAGGACGTTACTGTACATTCCACCCACTCTTTTGCTAGTTTCATCCCACCAGTTTTCCTGACCCAAGCTCCCTACCTTTTTGCATGTTGTACAGCCCAGCTTTGAATTTTGCATGACAAGCCAGGGGTTATACGTTTGCTTTTACTTGAACTGAGCCTCCGTCCAAACTGCACCTGCTCCGGGCACTTCGTCGGTGGATGCACTGTCCTCCCTAGTGATGTGTAGTTCGTGAACGAATCGTTCTTTTTGAACGACTCACTAAGGTGAATGATGGGAATCGGATCAAAGTCCCCATTGAATCGGTTCTTTTGATTCACCCAATGAACAAGCTGCGTGGCGCACAGGAGTCGAGTTACCAGCCTATCAAAAGTAATGAAATGATTCCTTACCTCTCAAGTCTGGCTGATTTGTTCGTTGTAACAAGGAAACTGGGTTGTCTCTCAGCTCGTTGAGTGTTATGAAACTGAAGACCGTCTGTGCCATGTTGGATCCAAATTCCCGCTTACTTAGTGCATGATAAGAACTCTGTGTGAGCCAGAATGGTGTCAGTTACATCCTCCACACCATAGCTATATATCTATGATCCAGACTGTGTGTACTTTCTAGAGTGCTTCACGCTGTCAGAATCTCAGATTACAAGTTTGTGCACCATAATTTTTATTTTTTATTCTTACCGTTCTTCTTAGTCTACTATGTACGTAACCTTGTGTAAGTCTGCCAAACAAATCAAATATAAAATGAACCACTACTAGTTGTATCCTATGTGTGTTTGTTATTTTTTATACACATACAAAATTAATCATATCTATAGTTACCTATTTTGCACAAATTATGATTAATACTTGTCACCTTGAGTAAAGTCAGCCAAATTACTAAATATTAATAATAATAATAATAATAATAATAATAATAATAATAATAATAATAATAATGAGATATACACCTCATTTCCAAAATAAATACAAACATCTACTGGTATTGTAACGTTATTGTACCCAAGGCTTAATTATATAACTTGCGATTACATATTTGACCTTGAGGAATGAATGTATTTTGTACATGACAATTTACAACTACGGTTAAATATTTGATAATTGAATAATGACGGCGATTCACCTTAGTCCACAAGTTGAAACGTAGTATCAGCTACGTTACAACAACCTTTTAGGAGGATATTGCACATTCTAATTTTCTTAAACGTCTATTATATTTTACACGCACATTACATTTTCTAAATGTTATTTTACTGTGTTAAACACAAAAAAATACTAAATATATACACGTTTGAACTTTGTTTATATAAAATGTACATGTTGCGGTTATGGGTGTGCTCAGTGGCGACGCGTAACTGTTGATAGTGGGGGGGCACAATTTAAAGTTCCTGGTGGTATGCAATGTTCAGGGTCAGTAGACAAAGTAGTTTTAATTACCCCAAATCTCTCGGGTATTTGTTAACCACATAGCAAGTTTTCCAAAAAATAACACAGCGACGACTGCACCACAGTAATGAGACGACTAGCGGGTGTTCTTAAATCAGAAAGAAAACAGAGCGACTTCCTGGGTTGTGGCGTGCTAACTTTCCATTCATAATAAACATAGCCACGCCACCTTGCGGCTCCCAATACGAAATGCTTTAACAAACATATGACCTAATCCTATTATTGTGACAAATAACCATTAGCTAAAAAATAACACATGTAAATGACAATAACAAATTCAATAACAAATGTACATGCTTTAAAAACCTTACCTTGTCAAAAGAATTGTAGGCGTCGGTCCTTTCTGCTTGCAAACCTTGTTACAACGTCCAGTATGTTAACAGCGTGTCCTCCTTTTTCAATCTGTAGTATTGCCAGGTTAGAAACACGAGCATCTGTCATTGTCGTCCTCAGGTAAGTTTTCAGTTGCCGCAAAGAAGAAAAGCTTCTCTCAGCCGATGCTGTAGTCACTGGGATAGTTAAGTAAAGCACGTAGAGTTTGGACAGATTTGGAAGGGTGTCACGCAGTGCCATTTCACGAAAGAATCGCAGTCTTTTTTCCAGCTGGGTGCGCTCCTCTTCCTCATTACTCTTGTCAGCAATGCCATCTTTAAACATCCGGGAAAACAAATTGATTTCAGAGTTCAGATCTTCTTGATCAATACTGTAAGTGGTGGAAACAGCGCCAACACTTTCATCTGATGGGCTCTCAGAAGAGAGAACGTCTGCAAGGGACTTGAAAATAAACAGGTCATTCTCGGAAAAGCGGTCTTCTACTTCCTCAATAAGGGTATCCAGAGTGCTGTACAGTATTTCAGTCCTGTAGTAGTCCTCAGGCTTTTCAAAAGAGGACTTTACCCCTCCTCCCAGTTTTGTGGGAATAACCGGTTTGCGTGACACACAAGGGCCAGAATAACCATTTTTCTGGCACTGTTCATTGACGTGATTAAAGGTTTGGGATGCAAAATCATCACTTCTCATTTCCTTTAGTACAGACACTGTGGATTTAGCCATCGCCATTGCTGTTTGATATGTAAAGTCTTTTGATTGAAGAAATTTGGACAGGTGGTTTGTTTGCATTAGCACTCTCCGCATAAAAAACATGCAGTACAGAAAATTGAAGTCTTGCACATTTCTGAGAAGTGCATAAGCTTCAGTTCCAGCTTTTGAACCCCCATGTGCAATTTCGTTCAGAGCTTGAACCATTTCATCAACATTTTCCAATACAGCTCTGATAGCCTCGACTCGACAGTTCCAACGAGTGTCGCTGAGTGATTTAAGAGTAGCTGGCCCCGCAGAATACGTTTTTTGTGACGTAATTTTTTCAAACACAGCATGTCTCTTTGAGCTTACTTCAATGAAATTTCGTAGAGCCTGGAGAATTCCGAAAGCATTTCGGACAACTGGAATGCAGGAAACCATGTCCACTACGCACAGATTTAATATATGAGCATAACAGTGAACATAGTAAGCTAGAGGATTTTCGCTAAGTATCCGTGTGGCCACACCTTTGTAGGGTCCTCTCATGTTGGCGGCTCCATCATAACATTGACCTCTTAGAGCTGAAATATCAAGTCCCAAGGCTGATAATGTACTCTTGATCAGTGTGGCAAGTGAAGCCCCGTCCGTCTGCAGCGTCCTGTAGAAGCCAATAAACCGCTCCTGTATTTCAAATGACTGGTTTACGTAGCGCACTATGAGAGCAACTTGCTCGTGTCTTGACAGGTCCATTGTTTCGTCTGCAATGATGGAAAACACTTCAGCTTTTTTTACTTCATTTACGATTGAATCTGTTACTTGTGAAGCCATGATTTCGATTATTTCATTGTGACACGAGCTGTGAAGGTCTGTGCAGTATTTCTCTCGGTTAACCATAAATCGTTGAATCAGTTCGTTGTCTGTACTACGCAGTTTCATCAATTCCCGCAAATTGCCTTGATTTGTGGAATCCATTCCCTCTTCGTGTCCCCTCAAAGGTATACCCTGGCGAGCGCAAAATAAAGTACTCTCTATTACAGTTTCTAAATATGCTCTGTTGTCCGCCACTCTTTTTTTCTTTTGACTATCAAGCTGGGACACAACACTCCCTGTTTTACAGGACTGCAGCCTACCCTTCCATTTAGCAACGGCCTCTAGATGAGCTTCACACTTTGAATGTTCCCGAAATCTTTCATTTGCTTTCTTCCATGTTTTAAAACCAGTAACTCGAAATGCCAGGTCACCGTTTGGCCCATTGCCAAATGCTCGACAGCAAAAGCAGAAAGCTCTGTCATCACGTACACTGTATTCAAGCCATTTATACTCATTGTACCACACTTGCCTGAATTTTCTGGTTTTGATCCCACAGGCACTGGCTGGAAAATCAATTACTGGCTGATACGGGCCTTCTTCGATATATTCCAAAGCTGCATCCGGTCCAAGGCAAGGGTCTCTTTTATCGACAGACTCGACAGTTGCTGCACCCGCACTAACCAGAGCGTTTGAAATTGTATCGTCACTCTCGTTGCTGCTAACATTCTGAACTACAGAAGAGTCAGGTTCAGTTTCTGTTGATTTCTCTGGCGTTGGTGGTTTAGATTTTTTGTTGTAAAAAAACTCCAAACTTAGCTGTCTTTTTGCTATTTTAACATATTTTCGAATGCCGCGCTGACTGAAAAAGTGTCTCTCACGAGAACAAGTATAACGGTGAACGGTCAGACACTCGTTCTCGCGAGAACAAATATAACGGTGTGGTTATGTTAATAAGGTTTGAAAGTCTGAAATAAACTACTGCGCACTCACACATTCTCTACCCACTTACGAAAAACATTAAAACAAAACAAAAAAATATTATATATGTATATATATATTAATAATAAAACCTGGCAGAAGTCTGGAAATCTCGGGGGGCACGTGACCAGGCGTGCCCCCCCTACGCGTCGCCACTGGGTGTGCTTCAACGTGTGATTGATTACATGACTAATCCCAAAGGTTTACTGGAAGGAAGAGGAATTGGGCAAACAGCATTTTGCTATGTGCTGAATAAATACCACGGATTAGTTCCACAAATACCACTCGTTCGAGCCTCTCTTTTTTTGTTGTTGTAAAAAACAATGAGTGACTCCAAATGTAGAGAAAAAAACACCTAAGAAATGCAATTGACTATTTTTTTTTTTAAAAAGATTAAATTTAAATTAGATTGATACTGATGGCTAAACAATGCTAATGGTTCAAACTGTTATGTTATCTCCAGTATTCTAAATACATATTATTATTTTTTTGTCACACTATATTTAATTTAATGTTTATGAACCCAGACAACCAAATATAGATTCTCCCTAGCTTTTGTGATGTGCAGTTCGTGAACGACTCGTTCTTTTGAATCAAATGAATCGAGTCACTAAAAATAATCAAACTGCCCATCACTACTCCTCCCAGACCCCGTCCCCCTGTCCCGCCGAGTCTGACTCACTAGTAGGGCTACTAGCTAAGTGGAGGACGTGCCGGTGGTGATGTTGAACTGGCGGAATTAGCAGCGCAGACAGCGCTGCTAGCTAAGGCATCACCACCAGGAGCAGTTTCCCCCTCATTTTTGATTGGGCTTTCCTTTCTCACGACACGTTTCAGGCTACGTGACGTGATTATGTAGGGACCTCTCGCTAGCTGACCACCACTGTTTCAAGATCAGTTACTTACCTCACCGGCCCGCCCCATAACCTCAGTGTACAAATAAGAGAGCAGGTCTGGGAATCGGTGTGACAGGATAGGATGCGCTTTTACGGGGTCGGGAGAAGTAACGAGGAGACGGAGGCAAGCACTGTGTGTGTGTGTGTGTGTGTGTGTGTGTGTATATATATATATATATACACACACACACACACACACAATTTAGTGTTGACGTATATTTTGTATGTTTCAAACGTATTCTACCATAGCACTTCTCTTACACTGTCTTCTTGTTGTTGTTGTTGTTGTTATTGTTATTATTATTATTTATTTCTTAGCAGACGCTCTTATCCAGGGCGACTTACAATCGTAAGCAAATACATTAAGTGTTACAATACAAATTATGTTTCAAACGTATTCTACCATAGCACTTCTCTTACACTGTCTTGTACACTAGGTATTTTGTACCTATTTTAGTGAAGCAGTACAACCGCTATATGTAACCCTCCCCCCCCCCCCCCCCCCTCCATTTATTTGGATACTATATCCTGCTCCATACATGGCAGCGGCATCATATAGAGTTGTGACATGTAACGATTTGGTTGGATTTTAATACAACAACTTTTGTTTACGCAATATGCATTAGACAAATCAAAAGATCAATTTTTGCATGTTTAATGTGTGACTTATAGTATTCAGACATTGTCAAACAGTTTCTGTTAACAGCGAAAAGGTTTAAAACTACCTTTTGAATTCCTGGCTAGTGAACAAACCTTCGAATACAACCCTACTAGAATTAAACAAATAATTACAGTAAAGTTAGTAAGAAAATACATCTTCCTTCACGGGGCAAATCCCATCCTTTTTGTTTAAAAGTAACGTGCTGTTAGACCTGAACACAGCGCTTGTTTAATTCAGATATTTCTGACTATTCTAGTGGCTTTCTAAAAACTGTTACAAGAAAACAAATACATTAGGACAAGATTACTGTACTGTATGTTCCTACAGTTACACACTATTGTTTGCACATGTTTTAAATCCTATGTCTTGTAGGCAAGGAAGATTTGAATAACAAAAATATTTTTAGCCTTTTTTATGCTATATAAACTTGGCCAATTAACTAGGAAAAAAGTGAGGCATAACAAAGTGAGAGCAAGTCTTACTGTAATTTGCTAAAGTGACTGTAGATGGAAGTTAGTATTCTTCAAAGGTCAGATCGTAGTCATGCAATACTGACAACCCAGAGGTACAGTACCAAGCCTTCAAAATAAGCTGATGTATTTCAAAAGATGAATAGAAAATTCTGTGTAATTCAAAGAAGTGCTGTAGTCTGACTGCATACTGTAGTATGATTTGAATGAGAAGAATGTTTACTTGTGGCACTACTATACTGCTACCTGTGCGTAAGATTAATGATCAAATTAAAACAAATCTATTGAAGACAAATCATGAAAGAAAAATTGTGATGGGTCTAATGCAAGGAAATTTCATCAAGCCTTGAACTTGCAATATCAAACATTAGACTTAATCGCTACTATTAAAACAAGACGACTCATGTCCTCGGGGATAGGAGCAAATTGAATCAACGGAACTGGCTGTCTCAAAATCATGGCTCCAAGGAACGCTTGCTAAGTGTCAACAGAAAGGACCAAGCTTTATAGTTAAATTAATCGATTTGGATTATTATCAGGGAAAACGTTATCAATGTTGGTGAAAAATCCTGTATGTCATTTCAGGAAAAAAATTTGACTTTATCATTTTGGTTTTATTTGAAAGTTTTCAGGGCATTAACAGTGTTTCATGTTATTCCAGCCTCCATGAAGAGATCATTGACTTCTATGACTTCATGTCTCCACGCCCTCAAGAAGCAGCTATGCGTGAAGATGTGGTGAGGAGGATAGAAACGGTTATAAAAGACCTGTGGCCTACAGCCGATGTAAGTACTAAACCCTGCACACAGACACAGCACTGGTTCAGTAGTCTGAAACAATACATCACAGCAATAACTGGGAATCTGCATTTTGAGTACTAATCTGCTTTATAATCTCCATGAACATCACTTAAGAGAACAGGTTATACAATAAACCCAAATATACAGCTTGTATTTTGTGTCTGGTGTTTCTAGGATGACACAGTTGGAAGTTTATAGAACAGGAAAATAATGTAGTTACTTAAATATACTTTCTATATGCACTTTTTGAATTTTTTTGTGTGCATTTTTTTTTAATAACTGTTCCTCTTTGACTTGCACTAATTAACAGTGATAAAATAGCGTGTTGCACAGTACTACTGTCTACTGTGTTTAATAAGCAATATTCATCGCTACGAATAGGTTTACTTTGTTTAAAATGCAATAGCATATTTTAGTGTTGTGTTTTAACCATTTAACATTTTAAATGAGCTTTAAACTACTGAAGTGGTTTTCCACAGCTCTGGTTTATCCTTTCAGAACAATCCCACTCCTTTGTACTTTGTCATGTTCTAAAATGACCAAACCAATGTGGTCGACTTTGTTAAATTGGGACAGCAACCTCTCAATATAGAAAGACACACAAATGCTCATATCCTTCTGCAGTAGCACAATGTGCGGGTTGGCTTTTTGTTATCAAGTACAAGATGTAGAAAATAATACAGGTATCCAATGCATGGCAATTCTAGGGTTAAATATTTGTGAACATTTTATTTGTAAAAGATGTTATGAGAAATATAAAAAATAAAATTGTGATTTTGAGCTTTTTTTTTTCTTTAATGAATTTATGTAATAAGGTAATAAGGGGCAGCAGTGTGGAGTAGTGGTTAGGGCTCTGGACTCTGGACCGGAGGGTTGTGGGTTCAATCCCCAGTGGGGGACACTGCTGTTGTACCCTTGAGCAAGGTACTTTACCTAGATTGCTCCAGTAAAAACCCAACTGTATAAATGGGTAATTGTATGTAAAATAATGTGATATCTGTATAATGTGAAATAATGTATAATGTGATATATTGTAAGTCGCCCTGGATAAGGGCGTCTGCTAAGAAATAAATAATAATAATAATAATGTCAATCATTCAATTTAATAACATTTAATACATCAAACCTTATTTTTCAGGTTCAGATTTTTGGCAGCTTTAGTACAGGACTTTATCTCCCAACAAGGTGAGTTCCACATTAAAAGTACATTTTCTTTTTATGTTGGTTTTGATTATATTAGTGATGCATGGTAAAATGTATCTACTGTAGTTATGTATTAGAGTGGGAGTTGGTAGAAACTACGCTGTAGTGTTTATTGCACACTTATCTACAATGTACTGTACCATTCAGTTCAAAGTTTTGGAAGTTACTCTTGTTAATAGTCATGGGCAGTGCAATACTTTTCAACATGTATTTCTGTATAGATAGACACTAATTCCACCTACAACATGCAGCTCTACTGTGATGTACTGTAGATTAGGAGAAATAAGCGTCTTCGCTTTTATTCTTGTTTTCCTTCATGTTCTGTTTGAAGAAGCAAAACGTAGTAAATGGGAACTCTTCAATTTGGAACCTTTTTTCTTTTTTTTTTTTTTTTTTTCTTTTTTTAAAATTTTGTAATCACCAATTATTAGTTTCTCCCAGTTTGGCATATCCAATTATTTTTAGGCTCAGCTCACCGCTACCATCCCCGTGCTGACTCAGGAGCGTGTGCCATCAGCCGAGCGCTTTTTTTTTTTTTCACGCTGCAGACTCACCGTGCAGCCACCTCAGAGCTACAGCGTCGGAGGACAACACAGCTCTGGGCAGCTTACAGGCAAGCTCGCAGGCGCCCGGCCAGAGTACAGGGGTTGCTGGTGCGCGGTAAGCCAAGGACACCCTGGCTGACCTAAGAACCCCCACTGGGCGGTGTTCTGCCAATTGTGTGCCGCCCACTGGGAGCTCCCGTCTAGGGTTGGCAATAGAATAGCCTGGTCTCGAACCGGCGACCTCCAGGCTATAGGGCGCATCCTGCACTCTACTCGGAGTGCCTTTTACCAGATGCGCCACTTGGGAGCCCCCATTTAGAACCTTTTTCAATGTTAGACTGAATGTTTACCTCCAAGGCCACTCAGGGTTAATAGGCCCATTTGGTTAAACAAAAATTGAAATTCAGTAAGTCAGCATCTTCAAACAGTCTAAAGTAACAAAATAATGTGTTGGATAATAAAAATATTGATATACATAAATGGATAAGCATTAGAAGTGTATTAACTTGTGGTTTGTCTTGCAGTGATATTGATTTGGTTGTCTTTGGGAAATGGGAGCGACCCCCTTTGCAGCTATTGGAACAAGCACTACGGAAACACAATGTGGCTGAGCCTTACTCAATTAAAGTCCTTGACAAAGCTACGGTAAGCCAAAAAAAGATGTGTGAAAATCTGGAAAGGGAATTTTACTGGAAATCTAAATAGAACTAAACTTCCATGAAGTTTAGCGATCTTGCGTGCTGTGTTTAAAGTTACCTAAAGATACAAGATGGTTAAACTCATTTTGGGTCAAAATCCTCCAGGTCAGTAGTGGACTGTATGTGGATCACAGGAGGCATTTGGTGAATCTTGGGGCATAATTGAATATTTGAAAGTTTCAGCAAATTAAACAAAATATTGTGCCCGAGATCTGTTGCCAAAACATAGCATTATTATTATTATTATTATTATTATTATTATTATTATTATTTGTTTTTTTAGCAGACATCTTTATCTAAGGCGACTTACAGAGACTAGGGTGTGTGAACAATGCATCAGCTGCAGAGTCACTTACAATTACATCTCACCCGAAAGACTGAGCACAAGGAGGTTAAGTGACTTGCTCAGGGTCACACAATGAGTCAGTGGCTGAGGTGGGATTTGAACCTGGGACCTCCTGGTTACAAGCCATTTTCTTTAACCACTGGACCACACAGCCTCCATGAACTAGGCTACTACAGGCCCTCCACTTTTTTCCATTATTGGGTGGTGAAAGACAAAAAATAGTCATGTGATGGGAAAAGGAAATATAAGGATATTCTGCATGACTCTATTTAAGCATCCCCTTTAGGGAAGCTTGTCTTAGAAACCATTTAAACTGTATTGACCTCTTTCACTTTGACCTAAGCTCACCATATCATGTGACCTTTTGGTACCAGGCCTCATACTCGGTACACAGGTGTTCTGTGATTTTTTTAGGGCTTGCACACTCGTGGGTGTCGTAATGTTTGGTACTCGGCTGCATTCTTTTTATTTGCTTTGCCACTGTTGTCCAGTAAAAATGAACCCTTTCACTGAATTCACAATAATTCAGACCATAGTTGTATTGTATGATTCTTAAAGTTCTATTACATTTGGTGTCCTGTGAACATTAAATGTTTCTGTGCTACATTTGTTTTTAACCTCTGTAAATCCAAGATACAATCTTTTTCACATTTACATTTTACTTCAGCTTTACAAACCATTTGATCTAATACGACACACATCTTCGATAATGCTACTCAGGATGCTTTGTTTTTGTTTGCGTTTAATTATGTAAAGCAAACAAATGTCGCGTTGTTTTGCAGTGGTTTTGATTTAATCAGGGTTTGTCATCGATGAATATTTGTCATTGATTTGATTGTTTCTCCCTCAAAGCACCATTTGCCTAAATGTTTCAATTGGACTGAAAGATTGTTGAACATTTTCCAATTGCTGAACACTCTACCAGAACATCCTTGGCCTTAAATTTAAATAACTGCCTAATTCGACAATGAACATATCCTCCAGCATACCTAACTTTATTTGCCTCACTTCCCAGGTACCAATAATCAAACTCACTGACCAAGAGACTGAAGTGAAAGTAGACATCAGTTTCAACGTAGAAACTGGCGTGAAGGCAGCTCAGTTTATCAAGGGCTACATTCAGGTAATGTACTGAAATGTTTTTGAGCTAGACTGCACACAGTATTTTATACAGTGGTGTGAATACCTCTGTGGTATTGGTTAGTATTGTTTTTAATTGGTTTTCTATTGGTTCTAATGCAAGAACTTGCAACTCTTCTGCTAATCTGAGAATTTTAGATTGTGTTATACGTATAAATTAAAATTGGTTCACAAAGTACTCAATGTTTACTTACAAGATTTTAACTACTCTTGTTAGCAGTATTTGTCTACATATTTTATTAACTTTGAGTTGGAAACCCTGCATGACTAATCGCTGGATGTCCTTGTCTAGCTTTTCAGACATGGTTAAAGTCTGCCTAACTTAACTATTGGCCACATCTGAAAGAAATATATAATGGCGCTGATTCCTGTGTTTTTTAAAATGCCGGGAACTTCCCTGAAAGAAATACAATTGACGCCTGGCAGATGCATTATAGCAGCCTGTCAAGGGCTGGCCCTTGGAGTGAATTTCTAAGGGGATTCTTCAGCAGCCCATACTGTACCTCCACAAATCATTTGAAATACCAACATGTTTTTGATGTGGAAACTACTAGGGCAAAATGTTATGGTTCCTATTACTCTTAAGTACTCATGCTTGAGATTGCACCCTTTCTGATATTATCTTCATATTTGGTACAGTTTTATTCTACAATTCTCTCAATTTCAGTTGCGTTGCATTACAGAAACTTATCGCAGTTCTTCATACTGTATATGTATCCTCTTTATAACCACAACTTAAAACAAAAAAAAATTCATGATGTTAAACTATATTCTGTAAAGTGCCATTCTCCTTACTCTATGCCACTTGGAATTTTTACATTAATAAATTGTTTCATGAGTTATTAAACTGGTTATTTGTGCAGTTTAGTAGTCAATAAAACATTTTCTTAATATTATGCTGGTCACTGACATACAATATGTGTGTAGTTCAATGTTTGCCTGACTGTTTCTTTTTGTTTTTTATCTTCTCAGAAATATACCATCCTGCCTTACTTGATATTTGTATTAAAGCAGTTCCTCCTTCAGAGGGATTTGAACGAGGTTTTTACGGGCGGGATTAGCTCTTACAGCCTCATTTTAATGGTCATCAGCTTCCTGCAGGTAAGGTTCTGTCAAATTGGTTTCACTGTCTTCCAAGATTTTCCAGGTTTTAGTAGATGACTTATTCTGTCCCTCTACGGGATCCCCATTCAACATTTTAATCGGCATGTTTGTTGGTTCCCAACAATTGTTTCCTTGTATTTTGACAGTTGCACCCAAGAATTGATGCCAGAGGACCCAATGTCAATCTTGGCATACTTCTGATTGAATTCTTTGAGCTTTATGGAAGGCATTTCAACTATTTGAAAACCGGTATTCGGATTAAAAATGGAGGTGCTTATGTTGCCAAAGAAGAAATCATGAAAGTCATGGTAAACGGTTACAGACCGTCAATGTTGTGCATTGAAGACCCTTTCTTGCCAGGTAAAAACCATTGAGTGTCCATTTAATATGCCACAATCTGATGTGGTCACGTTTTGCCCAATAAAGAGCACTTAGAATTGTGCTGTTTTAATTATAGTTGATCAAAATATATTGGAAGCCAATTTTATTAAATCTTTGGTGGGGTCAATATTGTTTTATTGCCACGTGTGGTGTTTACAGTCCTTGGCTAGCATCAGCAAAATCCTATTTTTGTATCTGCTGATTTGATTTTTATCTTTCAGGAAATGATGTGGGCAGGAGTTCCTATGGTGCCATGCAAGTGAAACAGGTGTTTGACTATGCTTACATTGTGCTTGGTCATGCTGTATCGCCACTTGCAAGGTCTTACCCCAACAAAGACTCTGAGAGGTAAACTATAGCTTTTCCCTGAATGTTCCCCATGCAGTAGTAAAGTTTGTATTTTAATATTAGTGCCTTCTATTTTATTTTTATTTATTTATTTATTTATTTATTTATTTATTTCAATGCCTAAATACCATTTGAAGGGCTTCTAAGGCAAAACTTCTTAGCAGTGACACTTGCCTGGACAACTAAAATTTATAGAGAAATGTTCCTTACAATTCAGTTGGAATTAAACTGCATTAGAAGTAAGTTTAGGGATCAAAAAAAGCTCATGTTTCCATATGTTACATGCTTGTTGCTCCATGTCTAAAACTTCGTTTCCATAAACATATCAGTGATTATTATTTTATTTATTTATTTAGTTTTGGATATTTTAAAAGTTTCTGTTTTCTTGCAGCACTTTAGGTCGAATAATTAAAGTGACCCAAGAGGTTATAGATTACAGGGAATGGATCATAAAGAAGTGGGGAGGGAGAAGCAGCCCACGGTTGGATACTTGTGGTAAGCAAAAACAGTTCTAGTATTCTGGAAAAGTATGCACTTTTAATTTCCATATTATTCCTCCTCAATTGTGAGCTTAGCTACATTAGCTGGACTAAAGGTTGTGTGATTTTGAAACCTTGTTTTTTTTTATGTTCTGTAGTACTTGCTGTATATTGACCTCTGCCAGGAATGTATATACTAACATGGCTTATCGTACTACAAATGTATGCACAGATCCAGGTATAAAGACATCTGAGCAGATGGAGCACAGCAGCCTGAATCTTGTGAGTGAGCAACTCCAGAACCGTGATTCTGTGTCGCCACGCAGCATGGATTCCCCGATGTCCATGTCCAGCCCCCAGCAGCACTCCTCTGGCTCATCGGCGTCCTCTGTCTCGTCGCTCTCTGGAAGTGACATTGTAAGTAAAATGCATGGATGTAAAAATAGCTTAATAACCTTTTCTGTTGAGCATCTTACAAATTGGTTTAAAAAAAAAAAAAAAAAAAACTGCAATGACATCTTCTGAAATTTAGACTCTGGGGATGCTTTGTATTTTTTGTTTTGTTTTGTTTAGTGCAAGACACTGGAACTATTCAGCTAAATATCCTAGGGTAATCTTTATGTAGATACTTGGTGCTGAAAGATTTAAGCAGGTAATGCAATAACATGTATAGGTGTTGGCCTATGGTTAATCTAGAAATAGCCCATCATTTGCTGCCTCCACCTACCAACTCTTGTTAGGGTTAAATGTCCACAACAGCAATACAAAGTAGTCAAGTGACTTTGTTACACATGAATATCATGTTCTCTTACATTAGCGCTGAAAATCCATCACGTCAACAAAAGTAAAACTGACAAGCAGAGTGTTTTGCAAGTAAAGTGAAATTTTAAAATATTTCAGAGTAACCCTGAGAAATATTAAACAACAAAGGTGGGTTTATAATGGTGTTCATTTGAAAATTATTTTGCTGACCTGCTTGGTGAATTGTATTGGGCTGAAATATATACCTAAATATTAACTTAAATTCCCTTATTTAGGATGTGGCACAAGTCACAGTGCAAAAATTAAACATAATTGTATCTTTTTAAAAGGACTGTGATTCAACTCCTTGTCCAGCCACGAACATTCACCCATTTCCAATCCAAGCACTACCGTTGGCCTCGCTAGCGCCTGCACTGCAAATGCCAATTGGAAAGCCAAATCTGCCTGGGGCATTGATAATGTCTTCCAGCTCCCAGGTAAATGCTACTCCTCTAAAAGCAGAACTGATGTTTAGTAAGAAAACAATTTGCCCGTCACACTTTAGCCCTTTACCATTTTTACCGTCTTCCTCAGTCCATTTTATTAACACTAGAACCGCTGGTTTTTCGAACCGCCACGTGGGTCACTTTGACCCATACATTTTTTAAAACTGCTTCGTTTTGAAAATGAAAGACATACTGTCGAACATATCTAACGTTTGCATCAGAGAAATACCATATTTAAATGGAAAATTAAACAGAAGGCTTTATTTTTAAAATGAGTGCATATATAGCACGACTACAAACAGTGAAAAAATATAATAAAATACACATTTCAATAGAAACGTGTATGTGTGTATATATATATATATATATATATATATATATATATATATATATATATATATATATATATATATATATATATATATATATATATATATATATATATATATATATATATATATATATACATATACCCGTGTACAGGGGTAAACGGGTATATGTACACACAACTATAAAACTGAAATCATTGCTTCTAATACTACATAAAAAGAAAATATAACAATACTTCCGGTATGACGGCTGCATTGTACTCTATGGAGGAGTGTACGCATCTGCCAGCTGACTGCCTGCATCCAGGAGCTGTGTTGTAAACACAGATGCAGTTCCATTGAACACTATTGTGTAAACTGGTACATACAAACCTGTAAAACCAAAATGTTTTTTTTTTTCTAAAAGTAATATAAAAAAAGAATTTATAACATACATTTCATATTAGGCACAAGTTGTAATCCTACCTGTCATTTCAGTTTGCTGTATGCATCTGAGTGCAGCTTGCCGTATTCCAAACAAAGTGAATACTTTCAAGATTAAATATTTCCTTCTGATATATTCCCAGTTGCATTTGTGGAACAAAACGAAGGATTGTCGTCTCCCAGGTACATTGAAAAATAAGCAACTAGGCTTTCACTGAGTTGTCATCTTGACAAATCCACAATCGTAGTAATCTCTGTCTTGTAGTCGGTCTACAAACAAAGGAAAGGCTTGAAATAAAAATAAAAAAGTGTGCTAGGAGGAGGAGGCGTGTTTGCTGCATCTACAAAAATAATAGAATATCTTACGTTATATATTAAAAAAAAAAGACATGTATTGTAATGCATGGGTCACAGTGACCCACGTGGCGGTTCTAGGTAGAACTGTTTATAACTATCATTTTTGCTATTCTGGCTATCAAATGCCATCAGGATATTTAATTCATATATTTAGAAAGTCAAAAACAGACACACAAGGACCTTTTTATTTTATTGTGTTACGTGTTCCCATGTGTTGCTCCAACTGTTTACATAAGGTGTGTGTGTGTTGATATATATTTTTTTATATTTGACCATTTTTTTAAACTTTTTAAATTGCATTCCCTGCCTCCAAGATGGCTCCCCATGTACCTGCATGGACCTCAGAACTACATTTCCCATCATCCTACTGCTCACATATGTAACCTAAATGGATTTGCCAGTGAGCAGCAGGGTGATGGCAAATGTAGTTCTGAGAGGTCCATGCGGGTACATGGGAAGCCATCTAGATGCAGGGAATGCAATATAAAAGTTTTAAAAAAGTGATCAAAATGTAAAAAAAAAAAAAAAAAAAAAAAAAACACACACACACCTTACTTAAAAAGTTGTAGCAACACATGGGAACATGAAACACAATAAAATAAAAATGTCTTTATGCACCCTGTTAACACCAAAACAGTAGGCACCAGCTATAGTCTGTCTCATAATTCTTGTGTTTTACTTTTGACTGGATGTGATGCTTGAATATAAAAACTGCCTGTGAAGCTGCTTGTGGTGCAATTACATTTTAAAATGTTCTAGTAGAAGAGAAATGCAGTTGTATTTATTATTTCTTAATATAAACACCATGTGCTTTCAGAATCTTGTACTAGTTTGCAGGTTAGTGTGCATTGTTTGTTGTAAATATAAATGAGTGATGCATTTGCCCTTTTCAGGCTAGACTGTCCATGCCAGGTGCCCTTGCTGTTAAGTCACTGCCTGGCAGACATGTTTGTATAGAAGGGGCACCTCCTTTGAATGTGGTCTTTCATATGCCCCCTCCGGCTGCTCCTCCTGCCCCACCCAGCCCTCTGCCAAGTCCCCACCTGCATCACAAGGTAGGTCTCTTTTAAAAAAAAAAAGCTACTTCTGTTTTCAACTTTTGTCATGTTTTCGGCTTTGCCCCACAGTCCTGTTCATTCTTGCACTTACCATAGATATATGTACAGTACACTATATGGGGACACATTTGACAACTGTGCATCTAAATGTGGCACTTCATCTTTTAAGATGCTGTTTGTTAACTTCTGAGTTTGCAATTTTCGCCTGTGTTAATTAATAATCAGTGCGTAGACTAGCATTGATTTATAGAACACAGATGGTAGAGCATTCAACTATAAAGCCCATAAACTATGGAATGAACTGCCAGGATCTGTAAGGCAAGAACCAACTGTTTCTTGCTTTTAAAATTAAACATATTTGTCCCATCTGGCTTGTACATTTTAATTGTATTTCTTGTTTTCTCTGTTTTTATTTATTTTATTCACTTTTTTTCTTGTTGCTACTTTTATTATGTTATTGTTCAATTGCTTATTGCTACTTTTTAAAATATTTATCAATGTTTTTTATCTAAATAAAGCGCTTTGTGGCAATTTAATAGTGAAAGGCGCAATATAAATAAAAAAAGATTGGTTGATTTGATAGATAGTGAACTTCGGCATCCATGTTAAGTCCCAGAATGCTTTTAGTTCAGGATTTTCTGGATTGCTGAACTTCATGTCATTTTAAATCTAATGGTTGAATTACTGTGTTGTGGTGATTTTATGGTTTCTATCTAAATGGTCATTGTTTGTCTGTTTTAGTTTCTAATCCATAAATGTTATCTTTTAAGTTTCACAGAGGTTCACATAAGATTAAGATGTTTGTCTCAAATTTGTAAAGCATCATCAAAGCTGGTATTTACATTTTTACAGACAAATCAGAGTGTGTATATATAACATTCTTATAAATTTTATATTGGTTACACAATTTGAGATATTTCTACTGATCAGGTTATATTACACTGTGCTGTGATTTAGAGACGTCATCATGGCCAAATTAAATTGAGTTTTTTGTCCCATTCCACCCCCCACACCCACCTTTCTGCAGATGCACAACGGGCCAAAATATTCCATAAAAGAAGTCAGTATCCCAGGGACTGCCCACAACCCCATGATGGGGGCCATGAAGCAGCCTGTTAATACCCGGGGGCAGAACCAATACAACCGTAACACCTGGCGAAGGAGGAAGCACACGAGAGAAAGCTTACCTATCAGCCTTAGCAGATGAGAAGATTGCTTCCATGTCTTGAAGCTGGAGTTCACTGACCTATAATCATTTTTATAAACGCCAGACCGAGGAACAAGACCAGCATTCTCTAATTCGGCCAGTGGGTATGCCTGTATATCCGCGGCTGATTCTTTGCATGTTTCCTGTATGGTGGTCAAGAAACCATCTTGCAGATGGTATTATTCAGTGCTGAGTATCTGTGAAGACTTGTTTTTGGATGTTCATATTTATTTTTTTAAACCATGTTTTTTCCATTCAGTGATGGACACAGCTCATGTTGATGACCTACAGGAGCATGAGGAAGCAACAGCGCTTCTGTTTTAAGCACTACTGTCAAATAAATGGAAAGTTAATGACTTCTGCCCTTTTGTCTTTCGAAGATGACCTGTCCCAGATCATCCTGGCAAAGCTGCCCTTTTCTTTTTTTCATACTCATTGCAGACTTTTTTTACTATGTACATATGGAACAAATTGTTTATCATTTGTGCAATAACTGTTTTTAGAAGAAAAAAAAGTTGTATTTAATTTTTATGGATGTCATATGTTTAAGTTATATTAATGTTGAAATGTTTATTTTTATTTTTTTATTATTGCTTTGAGTTTACAAACCTTTCCCAGGTTGCATTCTTTTCAGGTTTAACATTTTAAATGAACAGAGGGTGGTGGGTGTGGGGGAGGGGGAGAGGAGTCAAATGAAAGCACAGTAAATTAGGAACAGATTCGGTGTTAATGTATGTAACCTGTTTTTATGCAAGGGACCCATAAAAGCATTTGCTTAAGTGGTGCCCAGTAAACCGAATGTGGAGAAAGGAATTATTTTGATTCCGTTCGGGGAATCTGAAGAGCAGTATGCATTTGTTCTGTTAAGAGCAACACAATCTAATCAAACCTTACCAAGTACTTCAGTACCTGTATGCGTTGCCAGACGTATTATATTTTTTACAGTATTGCAACGTGGTGCAGCAAGTATGTAGTGCACACACTGTATTGCTGGCACGTAGAAGTTACTGATGCATACAGGTATACTATGCAAGTCGTCGTCGCCCCCCCCCCTCCCCCCCCCCCAATTTAATTAAATTTTCATGGTGACCACTTGTTACCATTTTGAACTAAGGATTAGACTGCCTAGCCATGAGTTTTAAAAGCACCATGGTGGTACCAATGGATAAGTCACAATCTTCCATGATACCTATTTTGTGTAAGTTTAGAGGAGCTATTTGTTTTTAAATTGCAGTTACCTATCTCCAATGAGCACTACTAGGCAATATATCTTCCAACAGTGGCTGAAAATGTACTTTAAGGGGCTTTTCCATAACTTCCAGAATGTTGGTTTTGAAAGACTTAAGCAGAGTTTCATATGCTGCTGTTTTAAAGGCATAACAAATTAGATTGGCATATCTTTAGCAGCAAGAAAGCCAACTGCCGTTTTGCCCGTTACATGCAATTATTTCGATAGTAGTTTTCACTTTTGTTACTAGATTCCAGTGTAGATTAGCAATTTACAGTTGTCGACAGTCATTTAAATCTGAAAAAAAGACTAATAATTAGACCAAGTGCATTACAGGAAATACCATCATGTTCCATTCTACAGTATATGGATTTATCCAGGTTTATGTAAACATGTAGAAGTACTGTACAAAACAGTGCTTTTGTATTTATGCAGACAATACTCAAATTGGCTTTTGCTGTTACTACCTTTTAAATCTGGCAGACATTTTTGTGCTAGATTTCTCACATCATGCGCCATTCGTCATGAATGATGAACCAAACATTTCTTGCCTGGCTGCCACTGTGGTTATATCTTAACTGGTCACGACACAGAAGGAAGTATCATGTTTAAAAGTTTGTTTTGTTTTTGTTTTTTGAAGACTACATTTTTATGTAAAGTTTTTCTATTCTTTGATTATTTTTAATAAACTTCTTAAAACAATTACTTTTGTGTAGGTCATTTTTAATGCGAGAAGAAAAAAAAATGCCAACAAGGAAAAGAGCTAAGTGTATGGCTTGTATATTAAGCACCTCAAGAATATGGTATCCTGAGCTTGATCATGCAGTGGCTTGTTGAAAAACAATATTGTCAAGCTGTCTGTGCTCTTCAGGTAGGAAATTATGGCAAGCAAAATTATCAATTAGAGATATCAAATTGCATTTTAAGATATCGTGAAATATTTAGATATCTGTAAAACATTTCCAGATATCTCAAATTGAATTCCAGATATCTTTAATTGTGGAGTTTTGAAGATATCTAAAATTAATTTTTAAAGATATCTGTAAATCAATTTGAGATATCTAAAAATGAAATAGATATCTCAAATTGATTTACAGATATCTTTAAATACTATGGAAACCATATAGATTGTGCTAGCATGGCACGCCAACCTGTCATTTAGAGATCTTAAAATGAGGGTTTAAGTTATGTCTAAATAACTTCCTGTTTATTTAAAGATATCTGTAAATCATTTAAAGATATCTTAAAATAATGTCCTGTTCATTTAGAGATATCTCAATTATTTCCAGATATCTCTAAATAGCTTCCTGCTCATTTGAAGATATCTTCAAATGATTTAGAGATATCTCTAAATGAATAGGAAGTTATTTGAAGATATCTCTAAATAGATTTTAGATATCTTAAAATGATTTAGAGATCTTTAAATATTTGCCTGTGATGCAGTTACACCTGCCTCCTAGGGCAGTAGGAGGCTGTGTGGTCCAGTGGTTAAAGAAAAGGGCTTGTAACCAGGAGGTCCCCTGTTCAAATCCCGCCTCAGCCACTGACTCATTGTGTGACCCTGAGCAAGTCACTTAACCTCCTTGTGCTCCGTCTTTCGGGTGAGACGTAGTTGTAAGTGACTCTGCAGCTGATGCATAGTTCACACACCCTAGTCTCTGTAAGTTGCCTTGGATAAAGGCGTCTGCTAAATAAACACATAATAATAATAAAAAGGACTGCTGGCACAATATCATCCTCATTTTTCATTTCACCAACCTGAGAGAAATCTAGGCACAGATAAGTATCACTTATATCTGATTGTATCCGATTTATCTGACTTTGCTTGTGTTTTACATTTAATGCGACTAAATTACGTGTTTAATAATATCTAGTTACACGTTTGTGCACTCGGACGTGATTTTTCATCCGTCCCCTAGCGGCCTTTGGACCTACACGAAGCCGGTGGCTTTGCCGCCCCTTCCCCGGGATCGAACACCTTAGTTGGCTATTGTATTCTCGCTTAAGCTGCTAAGCTTGGTGAAGCTTTAAAATAAATATTTTGTTTTTTGGTATAAAAATTATATTAAAATAATGACAACTGTTTCTTTTCTATAGTTTGAGAATTTTTTTTTCTCTCTATGTAGTTTCTGTTTTTTTGTTTTTTTTCAACAGAAATACAAAAGACCGAGACACGCTCAGGTCAAGCTGCTTGCAGTTTTTCCGTCAGTGTCTCGTTGCCACATTAAGCTCTGATGGCGGGATTAGTGTGAAGACTGTTAGGGCTCTAGCAGGAGGCTTTCCCCAATTTTCGAGCTGCTGGTTTGCCAAGAGCATTATATAGGTGGGCATCCCTATAATTTCTTTTGGGGTAACTGTAGGTCCATGACCTGCTCCCGTTCCCGCATGTACTTTTGTATAACGAACAAGGTTACCTTCTTTCTGAGTCACTAGCAATTGCTGGGCTCAGCTCTGCTTCGGGTCTGATTGTTTGCAGTCTCTCCTGCAGTGCCTTGCTGCCGCTTTGGTCCCTGCTTGCAATACCACTGCGAAGGCTGTCGGTGACAGCAGGCTTCCTCCAGTCTTAGGGCTGTGTTGTGTTAAGCCAGAAGCTATACAGGTGGGCATCCCTGTGTATTGCTTCTTCGGTAACTGTGGGTCACTGACTTACCACCGTTATTGGTGAGCGAGGTTACCGCAACGGTGGTGTACTGTTCTTGCCGTACCGTTTGCACTGTACCACATGTACCGTGCATTGTAGACCATACTGTACCATTACACCGTACCATCAATACCATGCATTGTGCACCATACTGTACAGTGTGCACAGTACACTTTACACTATACAGTGCTTGCACTGTACACAGTGGAAGCACTGTCTAGTGTATACTGTAAGGCTATACCGTGTAAGTTTCTTATGCACAGTACTGTACTAGTGCCTAGGCACGATGCAGATACTTAAAAGTAACAAAGGCTAAGTACCATTCTAGATTACAGTGGTTGCATAGCCGCATTGCTGCTTGTGCTGTTCAAGCCTTCCTTAGTTACTAGTACTATACATTTACTGTTATAGAAATTGCAGCAGAGCGGCAGCAGGAAGATCTGTTGTCTATAGTTGCCTCAGACGACATGGCTGATCAAGAGTTACCCTCTGAGGAAGGAGACTCAGATAGTGCAACACCAGTAGCGCAGATGTCATTATCAGCAGAGCTTTAAGCCACTGAAACCTGCCATTGATGAAGGATAGTGAATAGTCAGACGTGAAAATGCAGAAAAGTGTTTTTTTTTATACCAGTACATTTCACTAGTAAAATACACTGAGAAATAACAATTCATTTCTTGTTTAAAGTGTGTCTATCAGGGGTGTGCAATTCGCATCGGGACAACAAGATTTGTGTGAGGGACAACAAGTTTTACTGTTATACTTTTCCTGTCGGACAAGTAGTTTTTATTTATTTATTTTTATGTTCGTTCTGTTGCTAGAAAGACACTCCAGGTATATTTTTAGAGAGCCACGCAAATTTCAGAAAACTAAATTGCAGAAGTCTAGCACCTACACACAAGCATTTTAAAAAGTGTTTACGTCTCACCCCTGTCACTTCTGATTGGCTAGCTGTGGGAAAAGCTGATCTTCTATTGGTTACAAACAAACCCAGAAATGGCTACCAGAGAGCCTCTGGCAATGCACAGACTAATCTTTTAAATTTAAGGTATTATTTATGTTTTTTGTAAATTAGCAAATAAGTGATGTTGCTTTCTTAATGCATGAACCTGACATTTAAATGCAGAAAGTTACAACAACAAAAAAACACTGTAGTCGCTAAGGTATTAGCAGATTAGAAAAAAACATTTTGTGTAATTTATAAAATTATTTCTGAGTCAACTTTGTGGTCAAGCGTGTCATTGTTGGGATGTTTAAAACGTGAAGTTTACTGTTTAGAAGCATTTTAAGGCAAACTTTCCCTGGCAAAAAATGTAATGATTTTGTTTTCTTTCGATTTTAGTGTTGCTAACTTAGTTTGCTATTTGCCATATTTACATATTTTTTGTTAGATTTAAACACTATATTAAAAAAAAATGTTTTTACTAGATTTGAACAGAAGCAATATTAGTTATTTATTGGACATGCACAATCCATTGATTTGTGAAACTATTAAAACATGAAGACTGACAAATATGTTTAGAATGATATAAATTAAATGCTTATATACGAGATTATTCTAAAATAAAATAAGTATATAATAGAAATAAACAAAAGAAAAACAGATTTTGTTTGATGGAGCCTACTGTAAATATATCATTCATTTTTGTAGAAAAACAGTACAAAATGCAGAGAAACTTGACAGATTATACACAAGTCCTTTAAAAATCTGGAGTTCAGCAGTTACAAAACTGAAAGAATGTCAAGAAAAATCTGAATTCCACAAAGCAGCAGTAATAGCAACGATTTCGTATCTGTGATGCAACAAACTAAAACACCTGTACATCAGGAGTTGGATTCAGCTTATGGAGAGAGTGGAAAAAACAGACAGAAGCTATTTTTATATTTGAATAACTCCCAAGTATGACAGATATACTCTTAGTATGTGTGACTAGGATGGCTTGAGCGGTGACATCAGACCCGGAACAGAAACACACAACAGGAAGTACTGGGGTTGAAACTGAGACACTACAGCGCTCAACTTTTAAGAAATCAAAATAAAAAGTTTGAACAAAACACAGAACAAACAAAACGGCGCGGTGGCCAAAACAAATAGACAAACCCAGTGGACGAACACTAAACAAACAAGTACCGTGCCGAGGTGGTTTAGCACCAGTAGCAACTATTATGTTATTTATTATTTTACCTCCTCTCTACACCCGTTCTCCACTCACAAACACACAACCCAGAGTAAGTGAAACACTGCACCTTTTATGCAGCTTACAGACTCGATTGCTAATCAATCATGCAATTGGAATCTCGGTACATCTGACGTGAACTAATCTGTGCACTCCCCGTGCTCACATATTAATACACATTTTAAATATATATTTTAAATTACTTGTGCGCCACAGCCCCATTATATCACATGCACCAATATATATATATATATATATATATATATATATATATATATATATATATATATATATATATACACCAACATTAACACCACACGCAACACATAACACAACATACGCACAGGGGCGGGGCACACTGCCACATTATGTTACTTAAATTTACTAGCAAATGTGTTCGAAACTGCACTGAAAGGAACATTTGTTGAGATGAGGTGGGGTCACAGGGAACCTTTTGTGTTTCTTGAAGTATTTAGTGAACCCGTGTAGCTACAAGGCTAGATCCGCCCCTGTTAATCACTAATTGATTGATTGTGTTCACTGTTAAAGCAAGTAGATTTTTCTAACATTTTGTCCCTTGGACAACAAGTTTTCAAAAATTGCACAACCCTGGTCTATAGTTTTGCTTGTATGTGTGTGTCTTTTTCACATTAGGCATTGATCCAGAGTGTGGTCGCTAACGAGTTAACTACTTTCTGGTGTTTCTTTCACAGTTTTCTAAACTCTGATTTTGGTTTATCTGACAACCACACAATTCACACTTCTGCTACGTAGTTTGCACCACATACTATAAGAGAATACATTCTCAACCTTTTGGACCACAATGCCTCAAACTTGTAGATTATAAACTGTAATGTATTGCTCAAACATCGCTTTTTGGGACCTTTGGTATATGATTTAGGCTGTAATACACAGCAGTATACTTAGCTTATAAATGATATGTGAGTAAAATGCAACATTACCTTAAAGCCATGAGTACTTTCAATAAATATTGTACTTTAATGCTAACTTATGGGGTATGCATTAACTACAGCCTTACATTTTAACTGCAATGTTACTTTGAACTACTCTACAAAAACAGTCATGGTCCATCTCGTAGGCAAACACCACACACTAAAGTATTATTTAACCATTGTATATGCTACTTGCACCAAGTGATGTCACATTTCAGGATACCGATATCTCAATTTCCAGGGAACGAGCGGTTTATTTGAAATCCTGTTTACATATTTTAATTTGCTGTATTGAATGGATTTTAAAATATATTTTTTTACTTGTTTGTTTAATTACTCCGAGGAAAAGGATGAGTTGTAGTTCAGGCACAACTGCGAAAGCATTTAAATATCAACGATGAGAAGCAAACTGCAGTGATCACTGCTGTGTGCCGTTATGCTCAGCTTCAGCACAGTACTATTCAATAGTACGTTTTCCTTCATTTCCTGTGCATGAAGAGACAAGAACAATTTGGCTGAAAAATATTCCAAGAGATAAATTCACAGTAACGAAACACACTGAAGTATATATGTCGAGGTCTGTTTTTTAAGCAGTGGCACTAAACTTCATTTACTATAACCACTGCTAAAGGATCCCACTGTAACCCGGAACCCAACCCTACAACCTTAGATGCTTTTAGTGTGCCATTCTTCTCACTGGTGAATAACTTCTTTACAAATTTGAATGGGTCTTTATAAAAGTTAGCTCTCGCACGCTCCTTCTTTTTGTAGCGTTTCCGTAGGCGCTCAGCTCTGCGCAATGTTGCAAGCTTATCTTTTATGACCCTTTGTAAGAGATTGAGTCCCTCCTTCTGACTTTGTTCTGCTCTTCTCCATTGGTTCCTCAGCTGTCTCCTTTCTCTAACTAAGCGTTCAATCTCCTGCTGCCGTCTAGACTTTCCAGGAATAGTTTGTACTTTTTCCTTCCTTTTTTCAACTCCAAACCTCTCACTTCCATATGCGTAGATGATGTCCCCAAATTTATCCAGCTTCTTTTCAACTGTTCCACTTAATCTTTCCAATGCAACGCAGAGATCTGTGTTTACTGTGTCCCATGCAGTTTTCTCACAAGCTCTTGGCCATTTAACTCCAGGCTTGTGCCCGTTGAGGTTCTTTTCTCTCTTATGCTGGTTTGTCTGACCGGGTTCACAAGGATCATTAGGTTCATCACTAACTGTGTCCATGCAAGTCCTCCTCACATCTATGACAGGGGTGCTGATATCCTGCGAACTGTGGTTTGCTTCCTGTCGCTGGATTTCATTCGACTGACTTGACTGACTTCGTAAGAAGTACTGATCAATGCGAGGCCCTTGTCCCTTCTCCCTCAAGCATTTCATTCTCCCTTGATGAATCTTCAAACCCCTGACCGTTGTCGCCTTGCTCCAGCCGCAGACACAAACCTGGAGTTCCATGTCTTTGTTAACTGCAGATCTTGAACTAGTCTTTTGTGAAGTACTCTCCATACTCATATCCGTTTCCGTTCCTAAGTCGTTAACCGTGTTGTCCAACGTTGAGTCATCTTCCGCCCCCGCTCTCGCAGACTCTAGGGGTATTTTTCTCTTTAATTTCTTAGAAGCCTTGGGCGGGTGTCTCCAGCATCCTGTAAACACAGAGCTGGATACTGCCGACAAGGGTAGCTAACCCTTACCAGCCCCAATGGGGTCTCTTTCCTCCTGTCAGCTGTCTCTCCAGGCTGTCACAAGGTCTTTCCCTTGTTGCCAGCTGCACTATTCACAGCAGTCACTGGACGTATCCAGATCTTCATGATTTCCATTACACGAGAGTAGATGTTAAAACTTCATGCTGATTTGAACTCGGCTCTCGCCAAGATAAGCACCAACTAAGACGTAGCTTTACAGTAAACTAATGTGATCCATATGTGTCTCCCTCCATTTACGCTTCCTTCCATATGATGATGTAGATATCCTTCTGTCTGGTGTTAATGGCTGAAGTGTAATGCTGGCTCCAGGGATCAGCTTATTTTGCCTCCCTGGCGCATCAGCACACACAACGGCTGCGATGCTGGCTCCGGGGATCAACCAAAGTGCGGCCTCCCCAGCGCATCAGCATGACAACCGTCTGGATTGAGCTAAGTAGGGTACATCTCTGGGGTTTTCAAGTGGGCACCTTCCATCCTCAGTGTTTCGTCGACTAGCCCACGACACCTCAAGAGGGCTCGACGGTGATTCTGGCGTCCCAGCATCACCCCCCTCCGTCCCCCACTCAACTCAGCCCAGCTTACTTACCTGTCCCTAGCCAGAATCTTTCCGTCTCAACCACAGCCAGTTGCTGCTCCTCTCTGCTGCTTCAGATAAGTTCTTCACTGTGCGACGCAACTCTTGGCCACTGAATCCGACGTCTCTGAGAAACCGGGTTGTAGAGCGTGCCACAAATCCTCGACAACCCACTTCCACTGGGTAAACCCAGTAGTTAGTGTGTGTTTTTTTTTTTATTTAAATGTTTTTTTTTGTTTGTTTTAATGTTCTTTTTAATGTTTTTAAGACTATTTTATATATCTTCGCTAATCTTTAAAAATAGTTCACGTTTTCAAAGTTAAAAGTTTTCAAATGTTTGATGTCATAATTCCATATACTGGGACATTGTTTCTTTTATGTCCAAAAGTAGTTGGTGGAACAGAAATGACAATAGATTGAATAACCTTGTAATGTCTTTTTTAAAATTGTGTTTCACAGTTGATACTTATTTTTCTCTTTTTTTCACCTTTCATCCTTAATAATTTGATAGTTGGCTAGTCCGTTATAACTTCACGGACACTGGTGACCTTCATCACTATTACTGATGTGGAAGGACAGTTTTCTCCGTCTGTATTACACTGATCAACTACCAGATGTTTTGGGACCAAGTTATGGTGAACAATTTCCCAGTGTTATGTTTTTATGGCCAGTCTTCGGGGAGCATTTGTCATGTGATTAATTGTGTCATCAGTTATGTAACATGTGATGTCATACACATGCTTAATGGAGCAGAGTTAAGGTTGCGTGTCAATCTTAACTTGAAATTTCCTCACTTTTGAGGGTTTTGCTTGAGTAACCTTAACGTTACTTTAACTCAGTTTTTGCAATGAATTTCCTTGGGGTTTTTTTGTGAAATAAATAAATTAAATAAATAAATACATTTTAAAAACTTAAGGTTTCAGTTAACATTCCTTATTTAAATGACAGGTCAGGTTGAAACAAAGTCCTGCTGTGGAATGGATTGCAAGTGCCAAGACTGGCTACCCCTGAGTGTTTTTGTAAATTGAAAGTAGAAAAATGTTAGTAATCAGGAATAATTATCTGTCATAAAAAACATATATGAAATAAAAACTAATAATTAATGCATTTCTAACAACATATTTTGAAGAAATAACTTTATTCAACAAGCTGTCTGAAAAAAAGAATGTAATAATTTTGAAGAGCATTTTATACATTGAATGACTTTGTTTCAATCAGACTTTTCCTTATTTAATTGACCTTGTAGGACATGTCTGGTTGAAACTTAAGTCCTGCAGTGGAATGGATTTGAAGTGACAAGGTTACAACTGATATAAATAACAACACAGACACATACAATTCATAATCAATATATTTATAGCACAAACAATATTTTAAAAAAGCAGCTCACTAATCTGTTCATAGCACACTCACTACTCTGTTCATAGCACACAGAGCACGTCTTACTAGAAATATATTTTAAAGTTCAGATCACACAAATATAAGTTACAACACAGATTTATTTATGTATTTATTCATTTTTATATAGCGCTTTCATCAAAGTGCTTTACAATGCGTACAACACATAAATCCTACTATGATTACATTACTGTATCATTAGGCCTATAGGCTACATTTAGGGTTACCAGATTTCCAGATTAAAAAAATTCAATTTACTACTGCATTTTCTAAACAGGTGAAGGCACACAAAACTATGATACTGTAATATCATATTTCATGGTACATACACAGAAGTAGGCCTATTTCATCATGTGTCGATAACACATAGCTTTATTTAATATAAGATCACTCTCAAGTAAAGCTTCCTTAATTAATGATTTTATTATAGATCATAACCATGACTTTTTATTTTTAACTGAAACATAGCTCAGTGTTGATGACAATATTTCTCTGATGAGGCATCTCCTACTAATTATTCTTGAATTCAGAAAGCACGCTGTGTTGGGCGGGGGGGTGGAATTGCCGCTATTTTTGGTGTTGATTACAACTGTAAGCAAGAAAGTGTTGTTGAGCATTCTCCATTTGTCTCTATGGTTTAATGGTTATTTACCCGTTCTTATTATAATTATTTACCACCCGCCCAAATCCAACCACTATTTTTTATCAGAATTTGCTGATTGCCTGTCTACATTATCTGCAAAACATGATCAAATTCTTTTGCTAGGAGATTTTAATACACATGTTAACATTACATCCGATCCAAAGACTGAAATTTTTAAAGCTTTTAGATTCTCTTGATTATACTCAGTAGATTACAGGACCCATTCACAGTCGTGGACATACCTTAGATTTGGTAATTTCTCAGGGCTTTGTTGTTCAAAATTTGTTAACCATAGATCTTACTGTTGCATTCTTTTTGACGTTATACTGCCTTTATCTAACAAGAGGGTGGCACATACTATTAAAACATGCAGAATAAAATCCTCAACAGCAATAACGTTTTCCGAAATAGTGAGACTATCACCAATTACCACTAACCATTCTCTTTCTACCGATGAGTTAGTTGACAACTTTAACCACCTTTTAACAAGTGCGTTTGATGCTGTGCCCCAGTTAAAACTCAAACAGCTCTTTCTAAAAAAACTATTAACCTTGGGTTAATAGTGGCTTATACCTAATGAAAACGGAATGTCACAAACCTGAACGTAGATGGAGGGCTACTAAGTTGCATATTCACTATGATATTTGGAAAAAAAACATCTGTTAAATTAAAATGAAGCTTTGAGGCCAGACGTTGCTATTACTCAAATCGTATTGATGTTAATAAAAATAATCCCAGTGCTCTTCTCAACTATTGATAGATCAATAACTCCATCATTGGCTGCACTTCCCTATACTGATGCCACTCCTGCTAGGTGTGAAGAATTCCTTAAGCATTTTCAGAACAGAATTATTAACATTAGGGATCCAATTCCTACTAGATTCCTTAAAGATGTATTTAGTTTGTGTAACAATGTTCTTACTATAATAAACAGATCTATGTCAACAGGACTAGTTCCAGCTGCTTTGAAAACTGTTTTGGTTAAGCCACTACTCAAAAAATCTAACTTAGATTTTACTGATTTGATGAATTTTAGACTTGCCTTTCTTAGCTAAAGTTCTTAAAGGTAGTAGTCAAACAATTTAACATACTGTATATCTGGATAATAGCAATGTCCTTGAAAGATTTCAGTCAGGGTTTCGATCTGCTCGAGACTGCCCTTGTCAGAGTGGTAAATGACTTACTGATGCGGACTCTAATTTCATTTCCATTTTAGTTCTTTTAGACCTCAGTGCTGCATTTGATACTGTGGATCATGCTATTTTGATTGACTGTCTCAAGACCTGGGTTGGCCCGACAGGAACTGTTCTTAACTGGTTTAAGTCATACCAGTATCTAACTAACAGACAGTACTTTGTTTTTTAGGGGAGTCTGTATCAGGATTATTCAATATTACTTGTGGTGTCCCCCAGAGCTCTATTCTTGGCCCAATATTATTTTCTTTGTATATGCTGCCACTGGGGGAAATCATTTGTAAACATAGTATTAACTTTCACTATTATGCCGATGACACACAACTTTATATTTGTGTAAAACCTGGTGACTCCACTGCTATTTCAGTCTTACTACAGTGTCTTGCTGACATCAAAAGTTGGATTTTTTGCAATTAAACTCAAATAAGACAGAAGTTTTGCTGTTAGGTTCTCGGCAACAACTAGAGCATGCAAACTACCTAAAAAATGATTTGGGCAACTTGACCTCTAATAAATACATCAATAGGCCATCAACTTGACCTCTATATACATCAATAGGCCATCAATACATTTTGTGTGCTCCATTTTCCAAGAACTTCCATCTGATAACGCAACAGGCCTAAGTATTCCATGTAAGGCCTATTAATAGTATAACCCTAAAAAACCTGGAAGAGGAACGTCTTAGTCTAGTTGACACATGTTTTGATTAGTGTCTGTCTTTGAAAGAGCATTGTAAATGGTCCAGACCCAGTTTGCTGGCAGCATTTCCTGACTAATAATGAACTAAATGTATCCCCTAACAACTGTTACAGCATTTATAAAAACACAGTGAAAGGGTATACCTGAGATCACAGACACCAATATTTGTATTTTTGCCTAACAAAGAAAACTAGGCTTAATTTATATAGAATAAGAAATGTAAGACTAGTGTTTTGTTGAGTGTTTTGTGCTTAATTGGCATTCTTGGTTTAATGGCACGCTGAGATTTAATGAAAAACAGGGCTCCAAGTATAATAAACCTACTGTACCCAATATAATGTCTTCTGAAAACTCCATTGCTAAAATATATCTTTAAATATTGGGTATTATTTTGTCTTGATTGTTTGTTAGTTTTTATTTATTTTTTTAACCAGTAACTGGAGTGAAAACACCTTTGAATGTGTCCCACAAGATGGTGCTACAATCAAATACATCTACAGTAAGGCTTTCTTATCACTGCAGTTGTATCAGGCCACCACTGGTGTTTTATACAGCTATGGCCAAAGGTTTTGCATCGCCTAGAATTTTAGGATTGAGACATAATTAAACATGAATGAACATATTCATGTTTAATTATGGGGGCAGCAGTGTGGAGTGGTGGATAGGGCTCTGGACTCTTGACCGGAGAGTCGTGGGTTCAGTCCCTGGTGGGAGACACTGCTGCTGTACCCTTAAGCAAGGAATCTTACCTAGATTGCTCCAGTAAAAACCCAACTGTATAAGTGGGTAATTGTATGTAAAAATAATGTCTAAAAAATAATGTAATTGTATGTAAAAATAATGTGATATCATGTAACAATTGTAAGTCACTCTGGATAAGGGTGTCTGCTAAGAAATAAATAATAACAAAATATGTAGATCTTTTATTTAACACCATGTAATCAAAGAAACAACAAAATGATATCGCAAAAGTCTACCGGAAGCCATAATAGTAGTACAGTATTTCATGTTCGATTTTGAAATGTCACATTTTTAATTATTGTTAGTTTTTCATCAAGTATATGGAAAACTACAAAGTGGTATGTAATTCAATTTGTTAACATGACATTATTCAGCAGGTTTCATTTGACTTTATGAAGCAAATTGGTCAATTCTATAGGTTGATGCAAAATGTTTGGGTATAGTTGTACAATACAAAATACAATTTATTCTCTGAAGATGCAAATCTGTAGAACAGTCTCTTCTACATGTTGACTCGCATCTATTAAAGTCATTCTTTGCTGGACAGGCAGACTATACTGTGTCTATGTCATCCTGTTTCTTCCATCTGTACTATACCTAAAAGATGCAAGAACTACAAATATGAATATTATAAAATTCGAAATAATGCATTTTCTTAAATGAAAAGGTAAACAATAATAAGGGTTATTTTATAGTATAAAACACATTTCATAAAAACTTGAATACATTTGTCTCAGTAATTGACTACAAATTGAAAATCAGAGTTATACATGGCAGCTATAAAAAGTACTGCAGTACTTACCTTCAAATATCAACTTCATGTCTTACTCTTTGTGAGGTATATTCTAATATTTAATTTTAATTGTTTAGGGGGAAAGTGCTACACAGATATAAGTGTTTCGATTAAATATTGCATCCTAAAGAGGAATCAAAGGCTATCAATTCTGTGTAAATAAATGTAATTCAAATACACAGATTAAAGCTTCACTTAATAATATATTCAATATAACTTTTTGGTTCAAAGATGCTACCAGACAGAGGAAAACAAACACCATCAGCTGCAGAGTCACTTACAACTACGTCTCACCCGAAAGACAGAGCACAAGGGGGTTAAGTGATTTGCTCAGTGTCACACAATGAGTCTGTGGCTGAGTTATCAGAACTAGCATTCCAAGTACTGTATATTTAAACATGTATTTATAACACATTTGGACATTTAAGCACCGTTAAATTCAATAAACTGCTTAATTACCATCTTTATGGAGAATATTTGATTCAGTCCAACGTAGTTTAGATGAAAACAATGACATGATGAGTGTCAGATTTTGTAGAAATGAATTTCCTGATGTTCTCCTAGACACAGTGTAACGTGGTGATGCGCCAAGCTTACCCCCACCCACACTCACATTATAATCTCAGAACACGGATTTCTTTAGAATGCAAGAAAACAGCTACTTGGTCGTGTTCACAGGTATAAATATCTGTTGTGCCACTGGATACTGCACACAAATTGTGACAACTGATGCTCACAGACTAACAGGTGGTACATTCAATGACTGACATTCTCCAGACAAGATCACAGCTGACCTAATAATCCTCCCTCCTCTCCTAAGGAAAGACACAGCATTAAATAATCTCCAGCCACGCCTACTCCTAACAGGATTAATTGTTCAACAAACATTTGCACCGGGAATCATTGTATACAAAAATAAACAATTATTTAACATTAATACTTTTACAATAAAACATTCATATTCTTTACATTAAACATGTTTCTTCTCATTTATACGTATTTGTTTAATCTGTATGAATACTGTCTTTGTTACAAACAAGTTCATTATATTATATTGTTTACTCGTTATTATTATCATTGTCATTATTATTCTTTAGTCCTTAACTATTACCAGTAAAGACTGGAAATTAGCATTACCCCTTCTATTGGAAGAATACCAAACATATGGCTATATAACAAAACCCTTGCTCCACATGTATAACTTGAAAGTTGGGAGCAGCTTGCTCTCTGAAGGGGGAGACTGGCACGGGTGCAAATTAATAGATTAGTAGGAGAATAGAAAACGAAATATAGTTAAAGTTATTTTGCCGGGGGTCGCGTCTGGCCAGCGGGAACCTTCTCTCAGAGGGTGAGGTGACAACCGCACAACCAATGCAAAAAGAGAAAATTGTTAGTCAGAAAAGAAAGTTAGTGATTAATTACAATTTTGGTTAATTACAATTATATATATATATACTAATCTAACCCCTCTCCGGCATGCTAGCAATACTTGTTGAGCGGAAATACTATCAAGAAGAGAAGAGCCAATGTAAGAATCCACTGCAGAGGTAGGACTGGTTGATTTTAACTTTGGCTGCTGATGTTGCTACACCTATATGGAATTAATGGGAGAATATGACTGGTGAGGAAGAACAGCTTTAGAATGAGCTGAGACAGAAGATTGCAAATCTATGAATTTAGTTGAAAACCAGTTCACTGAATGGAGGAATGGTTGAGCTGAGGGATCCGGACATCTTTCCATCAGTTCTACACAGCTCCAAATCTCTGTCGACAGTGAGGTATTTTGGTTCCCTTTCAATTCGAAGACGACCAACAACTAATACTTTTGGGGTCCTTTTGTGCATTTTATGTCAGAGCTGCCGATAGGCCCCTCCGTGACATCCTCAGTCCTGCCTACCGAGGGAATAAGTAGCCACTTCACGGAGAACACGTTCTCTTTTGGTTCTCACAATCAGGTAGGTAAGGTATAAACTAACCTTTCCAGTTACGTGATTGAGTCTTTGTAAAATAGCTCTTGTAGTAATGGCTTTCTGCATGAGGTATTAATTATGTCATTAATTATAAGTTTTGCATTATGTATATGTGTGTGCCTTTTATAGTTAAGTTGTTTTTAATCATTATGTTTAAATGGTCTGTGAATGTGTTGTTTATAGTCATTTTACTGTGCTTACTCTTTAATATACTTTTATATTATGTTTTAATGCAGTAGTGTCCAAGCTTAGAATTCTCACATTACACGTGGCTGACCCTGAGACGGACAGGGAGGTGCAATTAAAGGACAGAATGGATGCACCCTGCTCAAAGTAGCACATAGCGGACCATAAGGTCAAAGAGTACCACCCCCTTTCCCACAGAGGAAGTATGTGGTAGGCTCGCCGTGTGTGATAGATAACGACTACCTCGATTATTGGACAGAAACCAGTTGGGTTGAAGGGGAGTCAACAACTGTTTACAAAAGTATAAATATAAAATCTTGTAAAAGTTTGTTAGTCTTTTCATCTCTTTCGAATTGACTCCATGGATATCCGTGCTTTCTGATACAAACATATGCACTGAGCTGTACTGAGGCCTTTTCCGAAGTCAGTTTGAAACTCATGCTCATATGATTGTATTGGAGGTATACCTTTCTTGTATATAAAGTGTTTTTGAATCAAAAAATATTTGTTAGCTTAATTTTTTTACTACACTCTCACTTCAAGTCTCAAATCTTTCTTTCAACAGCTTACAATGCTTGGCGACTGTAATCTGCTTTTTCTAACCCTACAGCATCTGCTGTCTGTGTTTTTCCTCTGCTTTTTGCAGCTAAAAAAAAAAAAAAAAAAAAAAAATAATAAAAGAGAGAAAAGAGAAACACATATTCCTCCACCAGGAACCGGCTCTGCAGCACCCGCTGTTGAGTCGATGCCGCCCACTCGGTGTGCGTACCCTTCAGCTTCTGCTGTGTGTGAGTGTGTGTCTGTTTTTTTCACTACCTTGCAGTTTAAAAAAAAACAATATGTGCTTCCTCCACTGGGTCTGATTCAGCCCACTGTAAAGTAGACTCCACGCATACATTGACCCACCCACCTTGGTGCCTTGGGTCTTAATAAAAAAAAAGGCTGTATGAAGGCTGTTCTCCACTGCTTGCAGAGTTTACGGGTGCGGCTTCCTTAGCCAGCTCAGCTGAGCCCTCTTCAGCGTTGGGAGCCCTGTCATCCCCCCTCCTCCACCTGCCTTCGAGCCCGTCACAGAGCATACCCTGCACACAGGCTCCAGCCCATCGAGCTCGTAGCCACTCATGATCTCCTTCAAGGAGCAGTAAGTGGGCGAGGCATTCAAAGCAGGCTAAGGATATCTCGGAACTGAAAAACCAGATGGCTCAGGTTCTAGAGTACTTGGTCAGGCAGCAGGCTCTTCCCCCTGCTCCTGCCCCAGCTCCGCCTCCGGCACCTGCCCCGGAACCAACCCCACCCTCACCGGCGGTCAACCCAGATGTCTCAGAGCGAGATGAGGAGATGAGCGAGGAGGAACAGGACGCAATTTCGATCGTGGCATCCTGGGATGGGGAATCTTTTGCACAGCAGGAGACAGAGGTCCAGGAGATAACCCAGTAGACGGGCCCCAGCTCTGAGGTTGCCTCAGAGACTGGTGTTACCCGTCCCTCGAGCTCAGTTCAGGAACCTCCAACTTCCTCCAGGTCCCCTGGAAGGTAGCACCTGTACAACGCCGCTCTGTTTTCAGACCGGAGCAGGCTTCGACCACCCAGCCCTTCCCGGTGTTCCCGGATTTTCTGGAGGAAGTAGACTTCTTGGCACTGACCGGCCTCGGTGCTGAGTGTCTCCAAACACGAAGTCCCGCTGGCCTCCTTGGAAGGTGCAGGGGCGCTGGGCCTAGCGCAATTCCCGCCGGTGGATTCCACCATCACGCCCCTCTGGTAGAGGTTTGTCTAAGGACCCTGCATGCCCCAACAGCCATTGCAGAATAACACCTTAAAAAAAGTGTACGCAGCAGAAGTGCAAGTAACGCACCTGGCCAACACAGCAGGTCTCCTGATGACCTACCTGGATGGCATCTTGCAATTGGCGCCCCTCCCTGAACCAGTAGCTTCAGAGCTGCACTTGGTCTCTGTTATGCTGCTGCAAATTTCAGGCTTCCAAGCGCAAGCCCTGGGCAGAAGCCTGGCAGGCCTGGTAGTGGAGCGCAGTGACGCACCTATCTCCCCTGGCCATATTTTCGGAGGAGGATCTGAAATTGAATTCCCTCTGCCCGGTTCAGGCATTGAGATATTATGTGGATAGAACGAGAGCGCTGCGTCAGTCTGACCATCTCTTCATCTGTCACGTTGAAAGGACCCTGGGTCAAGACCTCTCAAAGCAGCGACTGTCCCACTGGATTGTAGACACATGCACATGTTAAATGTGAAACTTGCAAAATAATAAGAAATTAAGCTTCTCTGAAAATGTGGGGTTTAGTCTTTTCATATGGCTTTCTATAGTAATCAGATTTTATTTACTCCCTATATATATAAATAAAAACTGTAATTGTGACAAATATGCACATAAAGACAGGCGGATAGGCACCTTTTTATATCCCTGTGACAGCGAAGTTGAAAGTTTTCAGCGCTAATGCACACGTTTAATCAAATAAGCACATAAAACAAAATGGACAAAACACTAACAAAAACACACTTAAAATAAATGACACAAGAGCCAAAACAAAAATGCAAACACAGGACGGGACAGCACAGCACAGCACGGAACACGGAGCACGGAACACACACCTCCACCTCTGTAACACCAACATCAATTCTACTAATTACTAACACCTGTGATCACCCTATTTATACATTTATTCAGTTCATGGCTCCAATCACATTCCCACATGTTTTTGCAAGGAGAAATATATCTCCCTCCCTGCCACCCAATATTCCCCCCACGGCAAAGCTTTCACCCTTCCACAATCCCCAATAATTATCATCAATAATTTGGTCTAAATTTGTCCTAACCGAGTTTCATCACAATTTGATAAGCAGTTATGTAATGAAATATAAAACACTGTGCAGTGTGCATCTCAACAGGCAGTATCAATAGAAGTACATAGCAAAATATGCAACACATGCTGATAAGTTAAAAAAGAAAGCAAAATGATGAAGGGCAACAGGGTCATTATTTTGGGGCCTAAGGCCAACTTTCCAAGGTTTACACTGTAGTTAGATTAAACCCACATGGTGAACTACTGTTTCAAAAAATAGTGGACATTCATTTAAAAAAACAACATTAAGATAACGTTACGATTGCGACAAACACACACGAAAAGTAGGAACATTGTGGTTAAGTTTTTACAATACAACAATGTTCTACTTAAGCATTGCTGCATAGAGAAGGAAAGTGTGGAGTCTCCACGGTACCCACTTGTGTAATAGTTTAAATACTTTAAATAAGTGATTTATGTAGATTTAGTCAGGAAAACTCATGCGACAGAAAGAACAATATTTATTAAAACTTTAACAAAAAATACATTTTAATATTATTTAGGCTATATGCATAATTTGGAAGGACAATTTCTCTGGCTACATGGAAACCCACAATACCCAAAAGGTACTACCAAAATAGTGCGAGAAAAAGGTGAGACTTATTTTTCTCATTCCATGGAAACTGCCCCATTGTTGTCACATGTCTTCATTATAACCAGGACAGTCACACTTCACAATTTCTTGCCCCCTTTGAGCTTACGTTAAGACCTGGGTCTCTGGGTGACCAGTCAATAAAAATGCTGGTGAAGATACAGAGCCGATGCCAAAGCAGTTTCTCCACTATCTAACTGGCGTGCCTGCTTCAGATGCAATCTGACTTTCTATTAGTCTATCCAACTGACCTATATTATGGCTTTCAGCTTCAATTTGTTGTTTTCTAATCCAATTTAAAAACTAATTTGCAAGAAAATGTATGATTAGCGATATCTATTTGACTCAAGGTTTTTTCAGTTTATCTAATTGTTTTGTTTTTTGTTTTGCTTTTTCAAATTCAGTAACATATCGGTATTTAAACATGTTCTTTTGTTTTGGTGCAGAGGTTATGCATAAAGACACGTAGTAGCATAGCATGCACATTTTCAAGTTAAATGTAGGTCAAACTTTCTGTAACTCTAATCTGGTGTCTACAGAAAAGGAAAATAACTAACAAGCTAACAGTATGTGGTACATTGCATCTGAGGCAAAAGATGATGAAAAGTGCTAACTAAGTATTGCTGAGAAGCCTAAAACATTCTAAAAAGAAAGTTTCATTCACAGCTAGTTAATTTATATACTTTTATTTTTTCCCTTTCTTCATATTTTTATAATCACTATGCACTAATTATCATACGATTTATGTGTGTTTTATGTATTGGATTTGTTTTAGCTTTTCTTTCTTTCACTAACATGGACTTCATTCCCCAAATGACTAATGCACTATACGGGACATTTTTCACGAGGCTTACCAGATTTTCATTTTGAAGGGGTTTTAAAAACAGCAGAGCGAGCACAGGAGAGACAGAGCACCAAGGGGAGGTTGCTGCAGTTGTGGCCGACGCAGGCAGGGAGGCAGGCAGGCGGGCAGGCAGGCAAGCAGGCAGGCAGGTGGACAGGCAGGCAGGCAGGGAGGCAGGCAGGTGGATGGGCAAGCAGGGAGGCAGGCAGGCGGTTAGGCAGGCAGGGAGGCAGGTGGACAGGCAGGCAGGCAGGCAGGGAAGCAGGCAGGCGGATAGGCAGGCAGGGAGGCAGGTGGACAGGCAGGCAGGCAGGCAGGGAAGCAGGCAGTCGGGCAGGCAGGCAGGCAGGCGGGCATCCCAGCCCACCCACCTCGCAGAACTGGGGGAGAACCGGATAGAGCAACATAGCACAAAAGCACGGAGCTGGAGATATTAATATATTCCCCAATATTAAAAGAATCATTCAGTTTTGCTGTATTTGATAGCTAACAGGTGACATGCTCAGTGATGCATAAACACAGAAGCTAGTTAATTTTTCAGAATACAGATGGGTTCTGTGCTGATACAGATTATTACTGTCATTTAGGAATTTAAGAAAGCATGACTCCCTCATCCAAAAAGATGTTAGGTTTCAATTTCTAATTAACAATTCAATACTTTATTATAAGCAAGAATGGTACTATCAGTAACCACTTGCAGAGCCATCGATAACTACTCTGATTCTAAATCATTAACATTTCTAAATATACAGCTGAGTACAACCGTAAACACCATTGGCAATGCTTAAAAATTGTTAAAGTTTATTTGTGCATTTAAAAAAAAAAGCCTGTGTGATGTTAACATTGTGTTCAGGTTATTTTTTCAGTTAAGTGCTTATTGATTACCTTTATTGATTAAGTGTTATACTCACAATGTGTTATATGCTGTTGGATAAAAGTAGGCAGGTGCAATGACTGCCATCCAGGGGAAGGTAAAGATAATGTCTGGCAGACCTTACAGTCAAGGATACATAGGTATTAAAAACAAAGATGAAAAAAAGTGAAGCATGAACTTGACATATGAGTTTCTCAGCATCCAGATGGCCTGTTGTGTTGCCTGTAAATACCAGAGGGGCAGTGAAGGGGGGCAGGTTAATGATTACACTGAACTTAGATAGAAGACATGTCTGAGAGCCCTTTTGAGGCCAGAGGGATCACTTAAACTTCTGAAAAGGTCACCAGGATGTGATGACTGTGGAATTGTAGCTTTGCAGTCAAGGATAGAGGCAGGAATAGCAGAGGCAGGAGACAGAAGATTGCATTTTTAAAGCACTTTTTGAGCACTTTTATTCAACAAAATAAATCAAAACCAATGAAACAAAAATATCCAGAACTGCACCCAAGCAACAGCAATCTCGATGCAGGGACAGAGAGCACAGCCTGCTGCTCTTAGTATTTCTATCTCTCACCCCAGCAGCAGAACAAAGAAATGGGCTTTCAGCTCCTCTTACATAGAGGTGGTCATCCCCAAATTGACAATCAGTTAATCAGTTTGAGAACGGCCACATTCCACACACAATATTTACATGTTTACATTGCTCTGTCACACACTGAAACAGAAAAGGATAAACAAAGTGAATCTAAACAAGAAGAATATAAAATACCTGTACCAAGTTGCTCATTAATACAGTATACTGTTAGTAAGATTTTAGACATTTCTATTTATCTAAAGGCGATTTAATGCCTGGGTAACAAATAAATAAAACAAAACTAAATCTTTGATTTTCTCTAGCATATAATTAACAATGACGTATAGTTCCACTGTTAGGACTTTTTTATCTTGTTAAAGTGTATATATATATATAAAGAGAGAGAGAGAGAGAGAGAGAGATTTCTACCATGGTTTCCTCTGTGTATTGCCACCATGAAATGTATTTTATTCACACTTACTGCAGTTGATAACGGTACTGTTTGTAATTAAAAAATGTCACAACCACATACAATATTTGAAAGGAATGATGCAGTTTGTAACAACAAATACTGTTTTCTCCATAACTATTAAACACTCAAAGATGCTGAATTAAAAAAAAAGATATGTATTTTTGGACTAGAAGCCTTTTGATGACACTGAAAAAGACTTCTAGTCAAAACACTTGTCATTGAAATTACTAGGTTTCTTTTAGTATTTCAAACAATACACCAATGTAAAGTCACTTAATAGGGCGTTGGGCCACTATGGTATCCCGCTCTGTGGAGTTATCGGCGGACCGTTTTTGATGAAACTGGCTGCTCGCGCCCCAGGTTGAAATTTGCAGTCAATTGATCTGCAGTTGCTCGCCTGTTTTGCCTTGCACTTCGAATTAATGCACGGATATCATGATCCTGGAGTATGCGCTTCCGCCCACTGTTGTCCTTTGTTGATGATGTCTTTCCCTCGGAGTTCCATGCCGACATCACCTTAGACACCGTTGCTCGTGAAACATCAGCAAGTTGAGCTGTCTTGGTCACTGAAGCTCCTGCCAAACGCGCCCCAACAATCACCCCTCTTTCAAAGTCACTGAGGTCTCCTCTTGCAGCCATGCTAGCCATAATTATAGGCAACCAGGCCTGTCCAGCATTTTTATACATGACCCTAAGCATGCCGGGATGTTATCTGCTTAATTAACGCATGAGCCACATCTCTGTGGAAGCCCTTGCTTTCAATATACTTGGTGTCCCTAATTTACCCAGGTGTTTCCATTTTTTTGTCCACTACCTGTACATTGTAAATGCACTCTAATTAGGCACACTTTATATTGTGTCTTTTTAAGATGAAGCTCAACCTGACTTCTAACTGGGAAAAGTGTTTATTTGCAGCACAGACCCCTTATTGATGTTTCCCTTAAATTTGACTTGAACTGTGACCATCTAGTTTAACCGAGGACTGGGTGAAGTGGGTGCCAAGAGAAAAATTACTATCTCATATGCAATTACACAAAAAAATACTTTATGCGTGAAAACTGGCTTGTAGAGAGTTACTGTTAGGAAATGGATAAACATTCCATATGCAAAATGTAGCGGAAAGAAAAATGCCTTATTTTCATTAAACCATGTGTGGCAGAGATGGCTGCAGGGTTGACTAGACTAGGGAAATGAAACCAAAACATAGGTACTACAGGACGAAACTGAGGCGCTGCGGCGCTCAGTGCTTTCATTAACAAACAAACAAAAATTAAAGATTTAACAAAAACACTTTTACAAAACACAACGAAAAGGGCGCACTGGTCAAAGCAAAATAACACAAACAATAATAATATTGGTAAAAACGAGTACCTTTCCATCTTTTAATCCGGTAGCATTCGCTCTCTCTTTCTCTATAGTGATCTTTCTCCTAAGCTCTTCTAATCAATGAGGCTGGACTGGGCCCCCCCTTGTGCGGAGCACACATGACCCAACGGCCACCTCCCCCCTAAAAATCCCCAAAGTATTTTTTAACGTTCTGGGGTGGGAACTGGAGCTTACTCTGACCTCCAAGCGGCATCTCGGGCCGAGGGACACTGGCAACCAGTAGCATGCAGGAGGCATCCCCCAGTGACGGCGAGCAAATATCCCCCGGGGACGGCGATCAGGCGACCCCAGGTGAAGCAGAGCCGGCGACCCCAGGCGACGGCGGTCCCAGACCCTCAACCTGCGGCAGCTCCGGACCCTCGGGCGGTGGCTGCAGGGGTGACGTCAGACCAGGGAAATGAAACCAAAACACAGGTACTACAGGACGAAACTGAGGCGCTGCGGCGCTCAGTGCTTTCATTAACAAACAAACAAAAATTAAAGATTTAACAAAAACACTTTTACAAAACACAACGAAAAGGGCGCACTGGTCAAAGCAAAATAACACAAACAATAATAAAATTGGTAAAAACGAGTACCTTTCAATCTTTTAATCCGGTAGCATTCGCTCTCTTTCTCTATAGTGATCTTTCTCCTAAGCACTTCTAATCAATGAGCCTGGAGTGGGTATTTTATATTCTGCGGCTGCAGCCTTAATTATCCATTAATCAAATAATTACCTTATTAAGGCTCCAGCCACATTCCCACAAGATTTATCAGGATGGGGATTTAACCCCATCCACGCCAACTACACTTTATAAGACCAGCTTTTCGGCGGTCTCAAATAATAAATAATAATGACAGACAGTTCCCATCGGCCCGCACAAAAACATCAGTAATAACAATGATAATAATAACAATACAAATAAAAACATAATCATACATAAAATAAATACACAAGGGGTGGGCACCCGTCACACCATGCTAGCAGTTATGAACTTGCAATGACTTTAGATAGTAAGTGGGTATTACAAACAATCACTGTCTGTTGTAGAATACATAGATGATTCCATCAGCTTGCCAATTATGTAAAACAAACTGGCCATAATCAAGAAAATAAATGTCTAATTATGTATTTCAGTGACGGTTTATCGATCTAAATTGCATGTATAGCAACTCTTAATTTAGGCAAATGAAACACTGACAACCAGATCAACATTTTAATTTTTTCATTTAATTAGATGTTAATTGTAATGCCTAGCCAACTGGATGCAGGCACCTAGCTACAGAATACTACTGCAGTCCTTCCAAACAAAAAAAACAAAGGAACACAATTCTGCCAGTGGGAGTTACCCTTATGTACTAATGTACTGAAAACAGCAATCTGCTGCAGGTCAGTTTTGCAGGATGAGCACCATCAAAAACTCTTGTTAAATGTCACGGTTCATTCAGGTCCCTGATATTTAAACATATTTTTTACATATAATTTTTTTGTGACTAAAGTGTTACTAAAACAAAACAAAAAAAAAAAACACAACAACTTTAAAACACTCTCCTTAATACAGAATACAGGGGTGGCTTTAACATTGAAGGTGGCTTTACATTTCCGTAAATAGGAGCAATAAAAAAACAGGTCTTTATTTGTGTGGCCTTTTTAATGAGGTGGTCTCAAAAATGAGGCTTTACTGTATCCAGAGTTAACATGTAATGTTAATAAAGCTAACAAGGCAGCACTGAAGGTGCAACCCATATGTCTGCACTCACTGTGTAATTCATTCTTCTTCATTGTTTCTGTCTTTACACAAAGGGAAGGAGATGTGAAGAAGAGACCTTTGAGGTCTTGAAAGCTTGTGATTAATTATTGTTTAATTAGTCCAATAAAAGGTATCACATCTCCTTCTCTTTGTCTATCATCTGTGGACTGATACAGCTACCATTTCATCTATCAACGACTGTGGATGAGTTCTTTAGACAGAAATTCTCATATTTGCATTGTATGAAGCATTTTACTTCTATATTAGCGCTGATGTAATTCCACCTTTTCATACAGGCACAGAGATGTTCCCTTTGGGAGGTTGAAGCCGCGTGAAAGGGCAGCAAGCTAAATTAATTTAACATTACCCTCAGATAACCTTCATGGACCTTCTTCTTCCCTGTTTATCACAACCCAAGAAAACATTTTATTTGTCTTTTCTATTTTTCAAACATATTTCCCAACTACACCCATGGCAAGGCAAGAATCAAACAGTAGTATATTTTGGAAAACAACAGCATTCATTTCTTGTGCTATCAGGTTTGGAGGAAAGAGTGGTTTTATTGGTAGGAAACAATAAACCAGGAATTATTAACAATAATATATATTTTATTTATTTATTTATTTATTTTAGTGGCTGTTAGCATTAAATACAACCATATTAGAGGGTTTTTTTCAGACTTTGTTTACAGTCATTTTTTTAGATTCATATTCACAGTGCGTGCTAAAGTGGAACACTTCATTACTCTACATCCACTCCACTTTCTATAATATAAACACCAGTAACAAGATAAAGTAGATGTTATACAAATTAAGCCCCCAGCTTGGTCATAAATATAATGCTTATTATAATACAAGTATTAAGACACCATGCATTATTGTTCTAAATGTATCAAGTCAGTTATGTTCTTCAATGGGAAGTATTTTCTTCCAGCAGAGCATGTTAACTGGCTTGAGTGATTTTTAATGTAAAACAGCAATCACTTCTCCATTTGTAACTCAATAACTGGAACTGAATCTCTTCTGTCTGAACTTTGAATTCAGGTAGGGTTATAGTTTAATAAGAGATAAGCTGGAATTGTCTTGTTATATGAGTAAAAAAAAATAATTCTGCTATATTGCTTATGTGACTCCTTTCTGATCACAACATTGGCATTTGAATTGGTTGTATTACATTAAAAGCCACGCTAAGCTTCTTATAGCTGCATGAGTCACTGAGATATAATTAATCTCTTTTTGAAACTTATTTTCCATTTTCCAAACAAACCACACATAACAATCCAATTACACATCAACCAGGTACGACATAGGACCGCAAAGGGTTAACCATGCAATAGCCATAAACAGAATTATGTTTTTTAAAGGGGACAGTTTTTAGCCACCTATTGTACTTTGGGATGTTTAAACATAATTCCGTCTGTGGCTATTGTATGGTATAATATTACACATATATTATACATTTATAAAACATTGATAAGCAGTGCCTTAATATAAAGTGTTACTGTATATCTTTTTGAACTTATATTCTCTTACACAGTAAAGTCGGTCACATGTGCATACTGAGACATCCATAAAGCTTACCTCTCATTTCATTAGTTCAAGAGACTTTTTTAATTTTTCAGAAATACCTTAGAGTCTATTTTTATTTTGTTCTAGATTATTAAACACATACACCTTGCTTGTTTAGATTTAATTACTTTGCAGAGAAACAACTCAATTATGTTTTCTATTAAACAGAAATGAGCAAAATGGTATATAAATCTTAATATAATAAATCAGAAGTTAACTTCTTAAAAACACAAGATCCAGATTGCCTGATTCACATCCCAACACCTAAATGTTTAGGAGGCATTTTAAATAAATGTGTTTTCCACAAAGCAAAACACACAGGGGGAAATTCAGCACAATTATCCTGGAAAGAGAAAAGGCTTTGTTTAATTTTACAAAACTAGAACCAAAACATGAATACCTAATAGCTCTTCAAATTACATTTCTCAGTTATTTCACATTTTTCTGTTATTTGGATGTTTGTCTTCTTTTTTTTAAAAAATGGTGCGTCTGACACTTAGTACAGTATAACTTTATAATGGTAATACGTGGTTGTCAATGTTATTATTGCATGTTAATGTACTTTGTGAATTTACCACATAATATTTCTGATCCCCCAGCATACACTAAAACTGCAAAAACAACACTGATACACACTTATTACCACCATAAAGTTGTGCTGTATTACAAATAATCCTAGAAGAGTTGAAAACGATGCAGTGCAATAAGATAGAATGTTGCATAAGTTCTAAGCTGGTGACGATGTAGAAAAACTAACTAAACATAAGTTAGTTTTTTTTTTTAGTCACAAAAAATATGTTTAAATATCAGGGACATGAATGAACCGTGACATTTAACAATTAATAATTCCCAAAGGATCCCTTAAAGGGCAACTGGGTATGGAATATCACAGTTATCTTAATAAATAACAATGGTTTTAAAGATAAAGGGCCCTATTTAGCAACATTCACAAACCCTTAAAGCAATCGCAAAACACTTTTGCGAACAATTAGCGCATCAGAATCAGGCGCACGTGTGGGCAAACAGACTTTGCCCACATATGTGATTTAGCAACACTTGTTTTTGTGCCCACTTGGCAAGTTAGCATTAGTGCTTGACATGGACTGAACTTGAGGAGTGTCCTCATTTAAATACAAATGTCGCGATTTAGCAAACCATCAACAGCGTTAGCGTTTGTGTTTCAGTAGACAAGTGAAAACCAGGTCTAAACTGTGAACAAATTACATGGTCCACTATAAATACCAGTGAAACTACCAGGGAAGCAGGTAAAGAAAAGAGAGAGACAGAAAAAGAGAAATAAAAGAAATATGGAGTGTGCACTGGATTAATGTGATATTTTATAATGTGATACTTTGTACTGTGATTTTGTAACAATTGTAAGTTGCCCTGGATAAGGGTGTCTGCTAAGAAATAAATAAATAAATAAATAAATAAATAAATAATAATTTATACGTGGCCAGACAAAGAGTGGAGGTGTCCCCAAATATTTGGGAGTCATCTGTCTTTTCTCAGCCTGTCTGACACAAAATGTATGCATTAATTTCACCTCAACAGACACACAATGTCTGACATCTGCCGACTGCTTCAGGCTGACCTGGAAGGAGACACTGTTTGCCTGTAGCACTAAAGTACACGCACCAATACAGAATAGGCACTTTTACGTAAATCGTATTCTGTCGACGTGCAAGTAGTGTGTGATCTGTGATGCCAACAACTACATCACAAATGTGTATGCAAACTATTGTTGCTCTGCTCATGACTTGTTTATCCTTGCTAATTCGCAGGTGGCAGCTGCGTTTCAGAGGTATGACAGTGAGAAGTTGGTTGATAGGTGACAACGGGTATCCACTGAAGCGATGGCTACTGACACTGCTGCTCAACCCCACAGCTCCTGCTGAAGGTATAATCGCACCTTTAAATGTGCTCGTACTGTAATTGAGCGAACATTTAGAATCCTCAAAATGTGATTCCGAAGTTTGGATGTCTCTGGCGGAACACTACAGTACACTCCTCAGAAGGTTAGCAATATCATCCTGGCTGGTTGTGTTTTACATAACATAGCTCTCCGTGATGGATGTTGAACTTACAGAGGAAAGATTACAGGGTTTAAAGGAAGCAGATGCTGAACTTGAAGCCCCAGTGTTGGAGGTTGCAGATGCTGCAAGTGCCAGGCAGGTCAGACAAAGCCTTTTAGACAGGGGTTCACAGGTACGCATGCAGACTTTGTTATCGTTGTATAAGACGCAAATGCGTCAGTATATTTTTAAAAGGAAAGCATTTATAATAAAGTCAGCGACGGTGCTCATGGTTCAAAGGTGAGCTATATATGCCTAACTTAAGGAAAACTACTGATTTAAAATGTTTCGCCTCCACCCCGACCCCGTTGCTCGCTCGCTCAGCAAGTGAAACAGAAAAAAATATTTATGTAACTAAATTTTGTTTATAGATTGCTTTTTTATTTCATAAGTATTCACTGTCCTCCCAGACTATTAAAAAATGTGTTGAGGTGCTTGTGTCTTCCTTCTTTTTTTTCATTTCAAAATTCCCTCAGTTCGCTATCGCAGACGCACAGGTCCTCTTAAAGGGAATGTTGAATCCTTATTGGTTGTAACCTTACTCCCCCCACTATGCTTTGATTGGCTGGCTGCATGATTTGCTATTTGATGTGTGTTAGCCCATGCATGAGACCCGACTTCTAAATCACGTTTTCGTGCGCTATCGCAGCAGTGATTCACAAACACAATTATTTTTGCCCTAGCAACAGCGGCTGTGCACATATTTGCTAAATAGGGCCCAGGAAGTCTAAAATTTGCATGGTAAGATAACTGTCAAAAATAAATAAATACATAAATAAATAATACTGTGGTAACCTCAACAGCACTGTATACATAAAATGGAGTTAACTACCCTAAATTACTTAAATGACTGTAATTCAGAAAAATCACACTTCCTTTCACGGAATGATTTAAACTTTTGCATTTTATATTTTACTACACCAAAAAAGCTGAAAAAAGGCATAGCAATTAAACTCTTTTTTAAGACAATCAGAATTTTTTAAAACTTTAAAAGTTGTTGATAGATGAAATGGTAGCCATATCAGTCCAGAGATGATAGACAAAGAGAAGGAGATGTGATACCTTTTATTGGACTAACTAAACAAAAATTAAATCACAAGCTTTCAAGACCTCAAAGGTCTCTTCTTCAGGTGAAAGTAGGAAGGAGAGATTTGAGGTCTTGAAAGCTTGTGATTAATTTTTGTTTAGTTAGTCCAATAAAAGGTATCTTCCTCTCTCTGGCTAAAACTTTAAAAGAACACCCTGAAGTTGTACAATATGTTATACTACTATAGTATATATTATTCTATTATTAAGATCTATCATTTGCTCAAAACATCGTGAAGCTGCAAATTGTTTGTTAGAAAAATTACAATGTATAAAATAAATAAATAAATAAATAAATTACTTTGTTCACCTGAAAGTAAACAGATTTAGGAAATGATCAGTCAACATGCTTAAAACACAAACATCTACTAATACAGGCATGGCAGAAATAAAATATATATAGCAACACCATTAAAAATGTATTTTAATACTAAGACGTATGTTATTGGATTTATATCTACAGTTCACGTGACTTTGCACAAGTAAACTTCCAATGTTGTACTAATGATTATTACACAATAAGATTTCATCACTTCGCCAAAAAAATTGGAATACTGTAAATAACGAGAATAAGTAAGATATCCCACTGCAGTCCATTGAGATATTGAAACTTGTCATTGATAGTTTCCTTCAAAACCATTATCAAAATAAAGTATATCAGTTCACAAAAAAGATCTTATTCTGACACTTTGGTAAGGCTACAAGTATCATCGCTTGGTTTAGCAAAACGGTGGTCATGGTGGCGATTGACAGCAAAGTAGAAGTGGATGTAATGTTCAAGTGTGAGGCTACAGTGAATTTTATGACGTTTTGATTCAGCTTCACTTCAGCTTCACTTCATTATTCCTGCCACCAGGTGGCAGACAACAATGAAAATGAATTAACAAAACAGCAGGTGGCGCTGTGGACTTTAAGTAAATGTTTTGGCTAAGATTAACTGTATGCTGAAGAATTAATAGATACGCCATCTCACAACAATATCACAAGCTTTATGTTGCTATGGTTACAAGTAAAAATCACTGCCAGGTTTGGGAGTTGTTCAATTTGAACATGGCAGAGCATCACTGCCATCAATGCCAGAATACCCGAATGGGAGCATGTATAAATAGCTGTCATGGGCACAAAGTGCCAGGGCTGTACAAGTGAGCATGTGGAAACACAGCTACAGTAAAGTAAAAAATACATTTGAAATAAACAAAGACAAAAGATGACCAGCAAAATAATAAGAAACTTGTGAGTGTATTGATATACTTATTAGAGATAAGAAAATGTTATTAAACCCTTGGCTATTACCTTATAATAAATACATACTAAATATTGACAAGCCTTCTTCTGCATGACTTGTTTTTAACAAAATTCAGAAAATGCTGTGCTTACTGTGTTTCAACAGCCTTAATTACAGACATGTTTTATGGGCTGTCTAAATGCCTCCAGAATGTGTATACACATATCAGTGTTTGTTTATCTTGCATTTACTTTTTATAAAAGACAAATAGACAGTTTGATCTAATTACAATGGTATGTGACAAATAAAATGCTGGAAGATCTAATAATGAAGGCAGGGTTTTCAAACAATTAAGTTCATGGATGTAATTACAGAACATAATGCAACTATGATCCACAAAACAATATTTCAATAATTTGCATTGACTGTTTTGTTACCTCAAAAGCTATACCTACAATGAAAGTAAGCAGAATGGGTATTGCCAACACTGTATTTGTGTGTGAGATGTGCTGATGTGTTATTATTTATTCATGTGCTTCATCCGACCCAATATATGCTGGCAAGTTTCAGTCACAAATATTTTATCTTATCTTACATTTTCAGTCTTTTCCTGAGGGTTGAGTTTTTTTTTTAATCTGTTTGTTTTGCTTTTGGCAAACCGAATAAACAATATATCCGGAAACAAATATGAATGAGATACAGAATGAGATACATGGTTATTCCAATTTCAGTATTCTACAGAAAACTGCTGCTCTAGTTTTTTTTTTAATACATTGGTAGATGTAAGATATACAGTATAAAAACACAGATGAGATAAACTGCAGCGCAATATCCAATTTTAAAGTAAGCAAGCACATTTTCAAAGTGAAATAAAATCTGTGTAACTTCAGTAATACCATTTCACACTTGATCTTACTCCCAAATGAACTAATCCTGCTCCTAGAGGTAGTTTCAAAATCAACAGCTCAGTGTGCTATTTTTGTTTGTATTATTATTATTTCTTTTGTACTATGCTTCAGGCTCTGAACAATATACCCATCCTCACTCCAACAAGGAAAGATTTCACATCAGCTAGTCAATACACGAATAAGTCTTTCTTGTTTTGTACTATTACAGTTGTAAAATTGGAACTAATAGAATTAATTGTCACTCATGCATCTCCACCTGCAAGGGATCAAATTTTATATATTTTTTTCAAAATCGTAGTTAAATCTTTCGCACAAGTATAGCAGACTGAGGTGCAATCCTCACTGTTGAAAATAATAAATCCACAAGTAAAATAATACAAGTAAAATACAAAAAAACCTTTTTTTTTGTATATGTCCAGCAAGCACAAGATGATCTTAATGCAACTTTTGACAAGTTAGAGAGAATACAAAATACTTTCTCAATACAAATCTGTACACAGGACAGGGTCAAAAAGATTATAAATAAAAGAAAATAAGTACATGGCTCACAAGCTCTCCTTCTCATTGACTACCCACAACCGGAAAACCAAGCCTTGTACGCCATCTCAGTGGTGCGCAAACCTTTTATATGCTTTTAATTTGGACAGACCTGCTCCTTTAGTCATAGTTGCGCCCCCCTTACTGACTCTCCACACTTTGCGCACAGTAGGCCATGCATTAGCCAGATGTTCCTTACAGTATGCTTGAGTAGAAACTATGACAATGTATGTACATTCTAAAACCTATATAAAACAAGCAATGTATAAAGATTATATGACATTATTAAGTATTGCTGAGAACACTTTGATCTAGATATATTGTATTTGCTTCAAGGTGCACCTAAGGTAATAACTAGAATTTTTTATAATGAGGGTGGGACCATGAGAGGCAATGGGGATGATCTTCGTGACCTGCAGATATCAAGTAGCAGTGATTTAAACTTTCTAAATCGGTAGTGTGGTACTTGAAAAGCTATATAATAATAATAATAATAATAATAATAATAATAATAATAATAATAATAATAATAATAATAATAATAATAATTAGCAAAACATTAGCATAGACCAATGATCTATGAACCAGTTAAAATAGTGCAAATGCTAAAACAAGGTTATATATATATATATATATATATATATATATATATATATATATATATATATATATATATATATATTAGAGCCTCATTTTCTTATGAGAGGCTAATTGTTTTTTATGTTTGTATTTAAGAGGCTGGTTAATTTAGAAATGAATGCATCAATTATGTCAGCTTAAATGAAAATAAATGAAAAGCATACTGCATGACTGAAAAAGAAGAAATTCAGAAAATATGGTTGAACCAGGCTTATCTTTTGAGGTTCATTTTCTTTAAAATATACTGGTCACAAATATCTAGAGCTCAATGTAATCCGTTCCATATACAAAGGAACTGAAGACTAGTCCTCCAACAGATGGATTTCTAAACGTATGCTCTTGCTATAGATGCCTGCGCTTCTTTCTCAGGTTCTGAGCACATCACTCGACTACTAACCTGATCTCTGCGGTGCCTGGTACAAAACTCATGCTGTCTATCTGTTCATCTCAGATCCTCATCCTCTTGAGCAGCAGTTGCAGAGGGTAAATAGCTCCCAGGTGCATTGAGTAACCACAGGCATTTCACTTCGTATCTTTTTTTTTTTGCCACTGGGGTTGTGAGATTTCACCTGATTGCGGTATATTAGGTATATGAAGTTATATTAAATGATCTTAAAAGATATAGCTCAAGGTGACAGTGTAAGTACAGTGTATACGCTGTGCTTCATGTACACCCATTAGAAAACTAGTTCTATTTAAAGGGTGAACGACAACTACATTTGCTTTTGTTGTTTCGGAAACAAGACTTTGTTGTTTTAGATTCCTTAAAGCTAGGTTCAGTTGTTTTTATGCCACTTTGTGACTGTGAATGCAACAGCTATCTATGCTCCAGCTATTACTTGCATATAAAGTTGTTATTTAAATACAGCTCAACTAATATTTAAGTAACTACTGACAACATGTATTTAATGGATCCATGTGGGCCTTTACTGACTGAACAGTAATGAAAAGTAACCCTGCTAACACAGTAGTTTATGAGGCTAAATTAATTTCACCTGCTCACTGAACCACTGCCTTAGGGTGTGTAGGTACGTACTCTCAACAAATTCAGATCTGATTCATCCCCTATAGAAAATTGACCCAAAAATAGCACTTACACCTGCAGGGCTGGCCTTTGTCTTCCAGAGGTCAGTAGCTCGCTGACATTCCTGGGTGAAAAAGGAAGCTGGCTTGGTCATGGGATAGGAGACTAGCCACTGAATCTTCGGGTCTCCTGAGCCATGTGGGGAATTGCTGCAATGAGGGGAAAAGCGTTTGGGCATTCCAAATTGGGAGAAAATTGGGGGGGAAATAATAATTGGACACACTAAATAAAAAAAAAGAAAACAAAAAGAAATAGCACATACTTGTGGGTATGCCTTGACTAGATACATTTCCAGCTTGGTTGACTACATAGTTGCTCACATGCTATATTTAGAAACATCTGTCAAGAACTGCACCATTCTTTTGGGGATAGATAACGCATGAATTTAGATGTGTCTTAGATAAAGTGTTAGAATAGAAGTGTGGAAGAATGCTTCTGACTTGAAGTCACTGGCTGTTAAAATGAATCTGGAAATAGGCAATTACCCACTTCCCCATTTCATGATATCCCTCTATGAAAGGTTAAATGCCTGATACACATTCCTCTTTGTTAGAAAAGCTATTTGAAATGTAGCTTTCATTCAATTAATTAGTAATAGGCAGGTAATGTAACGTTTAATATATTTTACTGCAGAAAATGAAGTGGATGATCATACATTTAATATGCACTGTATAAGGAAGGTCTTGATCTAGCAATCAGGTCTACTTCACCTGACCTGAGTGTCAGCCAATTTAATCAGGTGTCATATTCAGCATCAGAACGAATGAGAAACTTGAGATGAAAAACATGGGTGATTCTAAAATCCCTATCATTTCACCATGTGTTTGCTGCTATAATCTGATAAAAGGAAATGATATAACTTTGGCACCTGTATATAAGGAGGTCATATATTTAGGTCAAGTTCCTGGAAATACATTTGTTATGATGCCTAACCTGCCAACAGTAATAGGAAACCCCTGACTGACAATACGTGCGTTCCAGGATTGTCTACAGTAATTACTTTCTGAAATAGCCCAGTGTTTCTACCTATACAATGATTCAATTGGCCATTTCAATATGCTGCTCATTAATTTAATTGTCTTACTTTCATTTAAGCCCACCGGTTATTGATTTTATATTAAGGCCTGTTACATGTAACACTATTTTATGCAGACTCAATTTTTTCTAATGTCCAAGAAGCTAATACACTACATAGGTATTTGGTTGCACATCACAGTTATGGCCATGTTAACTACTGTGTAACTACTACTGTGCAATTACAAGCCTTAAGCTGATCCTCAATGGGTTATACAGCTTATATCAGTTCAAATCAAAATGTACACGTGTTGCCATTTCTCCAGGGGCTTAGTTTTGAGTTTGATGGTAACAATTGATTTGTGTAGTACTGACCTTCCAACTGGAAGATGTGGAATATGCTGCTTGGAGAGGTACTTGTTACCTCTGAGGCAAGTTGAGGCAAAGTGGAGTGAAGAAGAATATGTAACTTCATCATAATTTTGTGGGCTGTAGCTGCTCATTAATGCACAACGTTGGTGCTAAGTTGGAGTCACAATGAACCAGTGACATAACCTCCTTTAATTTAGAAAGATTTTTTGCCAGTAATAAAGAAACATTGAAAAATTCTATTTAATTGTTTTGTTTTGGATGTTGGTGACATATAGAACAACAAATAAATAAATATATTTAAAAGCCTAATGAGGGGGTTTGTTTTCTATGTGAGTTAATGTATTTAACACCTTAACTACCATTCCTATGGAGTATTTTTTAGCATGCTTGACTGTTGTAAATCATTTTCTGTTAAACAACATGGCATTGCTTTTATGGAATATTACATTATTTAATCTGAAAAGGCATTTTGTTAATGTTTTTCTATTGTTTATTTTAGTGTATTGTTTTGTTAGGACCTGCTCTCCTGTCCATGTTCTGAAAACAAATGTGAAAACTAGTGTTTTTGTTTTCATCCATTAAACCATTTGATTATGTGCCAAGTACCGAAGGTATATTAAAGCAGAAGTTTAAAAGAACTGCCCTTACAAGCACACTTGGAGCACCATTAAAAGTTATAATTGTATTACTTATTGTATTATTGTATTACTTGTATTGTAACGCTTGAAATGTTTTTGCTTACGATTGTAAGTCGCCCTGGATAAGGGCGCCTGCTAAGAAATAAATAATAATAATAATAATAATAATAATAATAATAATAATAATAATAATAAAAACACAAATTACATAAAAAAAAAAAAATACTTAAAGGAGAACCTACAGTATATATTTATAGGCTATAATTCTGCAGCCTGCTATGCCAGAGTAACTATAAAAAATGCATGGATATATTCTCGTTTAAATATGTAAACATTGACAACATATGATCTGTGTGTTCATAACTGGTATGCATCAGAAAAAGGGGATAAAAAGTGAGAATGTGTTATATGACTGACTTACATTTTTGACCATTGGTAAATGAAAAAGCTTATCTGGAAGATGAATGTGAGTTAGAAATTTGTATATGGAAAACCACACTGTCTTGTAAATTTAAATTTAGATCAGAGTGGCTCACCTGGTAAAGGCACGACCAGATGGGAGGTTTATTTTGACATCAGTGCTGTACAACTCTTGGGACAGTAGCTATTACATGCATTGAATAATTCAGCAGCTTTTTGATGCATTTGATGTTACAGCTTTCATGCCACTGTCTCAGATCAACAGGTCCCTTCCTATGCACTGCAATGAGGCAGAGCCTTTCATTTGTAAGCCATTCATCATCAGCAGCATACCAACTCTACTCCATCATGTTTTTGGAAGTTTGACATTCGTGTTTTAATTTAATTATTCTTTAGGTAAGTTTAATTTGAGTACTTATTTGGTCATACAGGTTATTTGGTCAATATTGAAACAGTTGTAGCAACCCGTGGGGATGTATAATGCTTTATTTTTTTGGAACCTCACAACTTACTATTTAAATGAAATTATAATGCCAAATCTCAATTTTGTCTATCCTTGCAAGGAAAACTATTAAAAACACATCCATTAATTATATTTTGGAAAAAAGAAGATTTTGTGGCTATTAACATATTTCTTACTGGAAGAATGAACAAAAGTTTAGAATGGTCTGTCAAGGTGAATAATCAGCCTTTGTCTCACAAAACTTTCACAAGAGATGAAAGTCTTACTCTAGGGGGCGAGTCTTACTCTAGGGGCCCATTGTTCAAATCGTTGTCTGATAATTAACTGGTCTGGTGATCGTATATTGAAACAGATATAGCAGAAGTGCTGAATTACCATACAGTGCAATGCTGATGTGCACAAAGTAGACTTTTAATACCATACAAACGCAATAACAAAAAATAAAATGTGAGATGTTAAACAAAAATGTACAATCTTTTTTTTTTATTTCAGTGAAATAAAAATAATAAAAAAACAGAACAAATAATAATAATAATATGCTGTTATCGAACAACAGTAATACTATAAATATCCTTGGTATGAGCTGAAGAATTTTGGAACAATTTTGCGTTGAAGAATCACTAAAGAATCATGCCAAAAGCTCATTGACAAATATCCTAATAATTTAAAAGAGGTTATTATTGCTAAAGGTGCCTCAACTGGCTATTAATTTCATTTTCCTTGTCAGGGTATGAATACTTTTGAATTAGCATTTTTGGAGTTTTGAAAAAAAAATGCTGAAATAAATAACTGTCGACATCTATTTCTTGTAATGTTTTTTCCTCATCCACAAAAGCAAAACTTCTGCTACAAAAGATTTTTCCTATAATTATTTGTTTGAGAAATTTCTATTGCTGCTAACCATTGCTGGATCCCTAGCTATCGATATATTCAATAGGTTCATGTTTGCTGAGGAGACTGACCAAGACAAGCTGGAAGAGGTTATCAGAAAGTCTTATGCCTACTGCTCGCCCAAAAAAGACAGAGACATTTGAGAGGTATTTTTTTTGTTGCTGTACACAAAAACAACGAGCGACATTTGATAGCTGTGTTACACATTTAAAGCTTAAAGCAGTCCTGTAATTTTGCAGACTTAAAAGCCTTACTGATACGTGATCAAATTGTCTTCAGAATTAATGCACAAATGAGAAATTCCAAGCCAGTGAGCTTGCACAACTACACTGTAAAACTTTTAATATGAGCACAGAGAGTGTTGCACTGGCTAATGACAGTGCAGTTGTTGATGCAATTACAGGGAGCAGCAGAAAAGGCATGATTATAATACCAAGCAGGCAAAAAGCAGTATGAATGCAAACGGTGTGGAACAAAGCATCAGCCAAAGCCGTGTCCAGCATTTGGAAAACAAATTGCAAAATGCAATGGAAATAACCACTTTGCTAAAATGTGCTTTACATAGGCCAGAATACAGAAAGAAAGAGCTGTGTATTTAGTGGATGGGACTGGTTTGAGTGAGACAGTGTTTGTGGGAATGATACAGTGTGATGAAAATGTAGGTTCAGCTGAGAAATAAAACTCTGAAGAAACCACAGAAAGTAGACAGCACACAGAGAGCTCTGAAAGTGCTACCAACCATGTGCATACAGTAACAACTGACAATTGGATTGCAGCACTAGAGGTGAATGGATCAATAATTACATTCAAACTGGATACAGGTGCAAAAGCAAACCACATTAGCGTGAAAGATATACAAGCTCTGAAGACAAGACCCACAATAATGAGCAAGCATGTTGCATGGGCAAGTTATCGAGTCAAAAGCTGTGTACAGACTAAATGTGACACTAAAGTAGAAGAGACATGTGCTGATGTTTGTTGTTGTATATTTGGAGAGTTGTGACTCGTTGTTAGAAGACAAATCATGTGAAAATCTCAGATTAATGAAGAGAGGTAGACCATCAATCACACTGATTGCATGACTACAGCATATCATGACAGCAATGAAAATACTGTAGAAGCTATAGAGAGAAAGCTTCCAGGAATATTCCATGGATCTGGGACACTATTTACACTTACAAGATCACTCTCAAAGACAATGCCCATCCAGTAACTCACCCACCCCCCGTGAAGACGGTCGGGGTGAAGCTGCAGAGTGCAGAGTGCAGCACCTTTATTTTGTAGTTTTATTACTGTGTTTTATTTTCCCTTTTTCTTTCACCTTTTGGCATTTATTATTATTATTATTTTTAAAGCACCTGTGAGTGCAACCTCATTTGTGAACTGTTTACCTGTGTTGGTATTCCCGTGGACCTGATTATCGTTGTCGGTATTCAGGCCACGGACAACAGCGCCCTCTGTGGGCTAAAACAAAACAGTGCGCCTGAGCGGCGTTACAAATAAACTTCTGTCTCCTGTGTGCCAGTGAATTGTCTACAACCCTTCCACAGGGGGGTATAAAAACTCAATTTTGGATAGAGTCAGTGAAGGGTGTAATGGAGAAAAGGCTTGGGCTTGGAGTTGGTGTGGTGGGAAAAAGGTGTGTTTGGTGCTTGAATTAAAAAGTGTTACAGGAAAACAGCTTGTCCTGTTATAGGTATGGAATTATTCAAATTAGGTCTCCTTGGGTTTTGTTTTCTTTGTATTTGTTTGTAGATGACTTGCAATTCTAAATACATTTTCAGGAGAATGTGAATAACTGCTTCATCGACTCTTCAATTTAAATTATAAAAACATGATTACTGTTCTATATATTTATATGGATTAACTGTAAAATAATTGGATTTTCAATCAAATATAAACAAGTAGCTATGATGCAAATTAGTACCAGGTTCGAACCTTCCTTCGGTAATGTGTTCTGAACCGTCAAAGGTCAAAATGTACCCTTCGTTGCAGCCCTAGATACCACTGTCAATGCAAGATGTTGAAATGGATGCACAAAGGACACCTTGGTGTTGAAAAATCCAAGAGAATGGCTCATGAAGTGGTCTACTGACCAAGCATGAATAATGACATTGAGCAGGTGATGTGAGTGATGTACATGCCTCAAATATCACCACAAGCAAGTGAAAGCCTATGGTGGTTGCACAATCCCTACCAAGTCTTGGCAGAAAGTGGGATCTTATTTATTCTACAACAAATGTAAAGACTACTTACTGGTCATCGATTACTACTCAAACTACTCTGAGATTTTTCTGCTGTCTAACATATTTGCAAGCACAGTGATAATGCATATGAAGTCCATCTTTGGTAAGCACATCATTCTGGCAAATGTGGTATCTGATAAAGGTCCACAGTACTGTAGCAGGTAATTCAAAGACGTTGCTGCACACTGTGAGTTTGAGCATGTGACATCTAGCCCGCTGTATCCCCAAGTTAATGGCAGAAAAGGGAGTACAGAATGTGAAGAGACTTCTGAAAAAAGCAGCAGACAGCAATGCAGATCCGTATTTGCCTCTATTAGCTTAGCGAGCAGCACCACTGGTATGTGGATTATCACCAATAGAACTGTTGATGATATGCAAGTTGCATGGAAGACTTCCATGCTACAGGCAAAAGCACCTAACAAAGTACAAGCAAAAGGAGTACTATGATAGAGCAGCCATGTCCCTTAAATCGTTAAATACGAGAGATGTGGTACATGTAGAAACAACAGGATCATAGAACAGACAGCCTGTAAGTTCTATAACAAGTAGCACCAAGAACCTACGATGTGATAATTGGGGGTGGACAAATCTATCGCAGAAATAGATTAAATCTGTTAGAAACAAATGAGACATTCAGGAACAAGCCAGATGTCGATGCGTACCGTCTACAAAACAAAACACTACAAGGACTGAGAAATCCAGCTGACCAAATGTGCAGTTTTCTGAGAAACGAGACCCAGCAGTTGTGAGAATAATGATTAAGTGAGAGACACACTCGCCTCCAATGATTCTTCGAAGGTCACAGACTGGTGTTAAACCTTTAAACCTCCTCTGACACTGGGCATGTAGGAATAAGTAACCTGCGATACTTACAAAGGGCTAGCATAATCACTTTATGTTAAATAAATCAGAAGCTAGTAAAGTATGTAGTTTGTGTAATAATAAGAAAGCTGGTTGTATTTATGTTGTCTTTTCTTTAAGAGGGGGGATGTACTGATATGTACATCCCCCATCCCCTTTGTAGTACTGTATAACTGTTGTAAAGATTACAGATGTAAAGGGAGCTGCCGCGCAGTTGTTTTAATGTATAGCAAATGTTACAGAAATTATATAAAATCGTCATGTAGTAGTAGTACTGCCACATACCTGTAAGTATAATTCATGAAAAATATTCTAATAACCTTATGCTGTAGGAATACATACAGTACACTATTTTGTTTAGATACTGTATATTTGCAAAAGCTAAACAGATATATACAGTACATACATACATACATACATACATACATAAAGATGGTATAAAAAAAAAGAATAGGTACAGGGGCTGATTTTCAAATTTGTATCTTTAAACTTTGTCCTATTTTTTTTAAAGCAGAAAAATCCATTGCGAATGAAACAAATCTGTTGGGAGTGGTTAAGTGGCCTTAAATAAACACATTTGTCTGATTCTACTCTTATCGTTTTAAAAAATGGGGTTAATTAAAGACTGCTGTAAACAGTCACAAAATATACATCACATTCCTGAATTCTACTTGGCAAGAGCAAAAATAAATTGCTTTAGGGTTTTTTTTTTGTTTTGTTTTTTGTTTTTTAAACGTGTTCAATTTGTCTCTCAGAGAAGTAAATTAAAAGGAGTAAATGCATAACTGAGAATGTGTGTATTTTTCATATGGATAATCTGGCCAACTAAAAATAACACAGCCCTTATTTCCTCATTTAAACCTCACAGACTGTAATTACTTTTGCATATCTAATTTTGTGTTTGCAGAGCATGGTGACATCTTTAGTCTAGATTTAATACAAATTACTGAATAAATTGGAAACGGTTTTGGAAGAGTAGAACAATGGACTTGGTGAAATTGCTTATTTTTAGTTGTAATCCTTTACCATACTTGTCAAGCACTCTGTTTCACCACAAGTCATGCAATGCATTTAAATTTTAGCACTGGATTTAAACTTGTGATGTATATGTAAATGGACAAACCCCAAAACTGGGCAATTCACAGAATTGCCCGGCAAAATGCAGAATGAATCACAAGATCTTTCATTCTGGGTTTTGCCCGGGCAGATCTAAGAATGACCAACAATGCCCGGTCAAAGTCAGAAATTAATCTCAAAGATCTTTCATTTTATGTTTTCAGGGGACAGAAACAGTGCTACTACTGAAGAACTTGTTTGACCTGCTTACCTGAGTAGCGCCATTCACTCACTCACTCATCTTATTCATAGGAACTACACAGGAAGTCCGGTTTCAGAAAATAGGCATATATTTAAAAATGTATTTTTTATTGACTCCGCTGAGTACGCTCTCCAACTCTTAGATCGCTTGTCATAAACACAGCTAATCAGTCATGTTCCACCCAGTAACTGCATCCATTTCTCTGATTGGACAGTTCAATACAACGCCTTATTCTTATTATTGGTTGTTATTACGTTATTAATAATACTACCCTTTTTTTATATGCAAGTGTCAGTGGTGTTTCTCATGTTCATTTTTGTTCCAATGTTGCGGGTAATGTTGTTCCAAAGTGTGACGTAGGTTTTATATATATCTCGATTCCTATCCAGCTGTTGCCGGTGGTACTACCCAAGTGTCAATGGGGTTTCTCATGTTAATTCCTTGTTAGGAAGGTTTGCCTGTCACTCAGAACAGGAATGAAAGAACAGAGGGTGTGATTCGGACTCTGCCCGAGAAGCAGTGGACAGACCGCGGTTTGTCCAGGCAAAGCCCGAAATAAGTTATTTTTGTTTTTATTTCAGGCTTTGCCCAAAGTCAGCGGGCAATTTGCGAATTGCCAACATTTCAGGCTTTTCCTGTAACAGCTATAACATTATAGGGTTTGTTCATTATTCCAGTCTGGGGACCCATGCTACACTATTTCATTTGTTATTTCATTTGTTGAAGTGACTCCAGTTTAGTCTCTTGTTGTCGGTGCTCAATCTCAACATGAAAGCTTTTCTTACACTACAGACCAGGAACATTACAGTACAAACAGTCTTAATAATCTTAATATTTTGAAAAGGCTGTGATGGCTTGGCATCTTAGTCCATTGAATTGAATGGAGGCAAGGACTGGACTCAAACCTGTAAACTTGCAGTTCAAAAACATCTTGCCATTCAACTGCAGAGCAAATTCCCAGGTCGAGAGGTAAGCTTCACGCTACAAAGATCAATTACAGTTGCAGCAACAAAAAATGAACTTTGTCATTTCAAATTTGCTCCCCATTGCATTCATTAACAAACAAACAGATGCATTAATGATAGCTGGCATTTTGTTGTTTGTTGTTCTTCACAAGCACTTCAGTAGACTTTCAAAAACTTTTCTCAAAGTTTGTTGTGACTCTCAAGTACAATCATCAGGATACATACTCTTTAAAAGGTTATGCCCTGGACAAAGATGACCTATATTCAGTAACTGTAAGATAACAATATGAAAAGAAGGTACACTGTTAAACTGTTAAACAGTCTTTAAGTACAGTAGAAAGTTGCGCGAGATTACAAGTCTTGTAAGCATAATGTAAGACTTCCGGACATTTCCGGAAGTAAAATGTTTTAGACGCGCACTTCATATAGAGCGTGGTATGTGCATGCTATGTCACATAAATAATGACTGTGGAGAGAGAGTGATGACTTTCTAAGCTGCATGGAAACCCAGCCATGTTCTACACAAGAGTAACAGTTCTCGATGCCAGCTGGAGTTCATCCATAACTTTTAAAACACACAGGTAAAACTACAAACTACAAATACTCCTTTGTGTATGTATATATATATATATATATATATATATATATATATATATATAGTAAGACAGCGGGTTGTGTGAGACAGCAGGGAGGGGGTTAAAACCTCCCTGACGAGAAAATGCACCTTTTGTTTAATTGTTTTGCCTTTTAGTTAATCATTTGTTAATTGTTTTATTATTAATTATCCCCTGCACCTGGTAGCTATTGCTAAATTGGGACCAGGTGCAGGGTATAAAAGAGGAGCAGTCAGAATGCTCAAGGCTGCTGAGTAGAAGGAGGCAGAAGGAAGGTGCTTTGCTTCCGAGCAGTCTGAATAGTAAGTGTCGTGTTAAGTTTGCGTTTGTGTTTTGTGGTGCCAGGTAAACGGCTTAGCCGTCCTGCCAGTTAGTCAGGGAAATTACCTGTGTAGTAAGTGCTCCAAAGAGGAGCTAGGTGTTTATTTTGTGTTTTTGTTTGTTTTTGTGTTCATTAAAGTATAGCGCAACCACGCATAGAAACTCCATTTCAGTGTCCTGGGTCGTGTTTTTAAAGGGGCAACGAACCCGAGTGGGTCAAATTTGTTACTATATATATATATATATATATATATATATATATATAAAACCAGTATATAACTACTTTTATAAATTGTAATACAACTTCATGCAAAAGTCTTTCATACTTTTCATACAAGCTTACACTGTAACATTATCTATAATTTAACGATGTCAAGGGCATTAAATATTTAGTGAAATAACAGACAATGTCTACTGTTTACTGCAGTACTAAAATTACCAGATATGCTGTATGGAATCTATAATAAAGATAATAATTGTAACTCATATATATGTGTTATAAAATATGAAAGTTTTAAAGTATAAATTAAAAGCATGAGCTAGACATATATGGCTATTTAAAAAAAAATGTTTTAATACTCTTTCCACGTTTTAACAACACATCTCTGCTTCCCTTTATCATCCTGTTATAGTTATGTTTTTTGGTAAATTGTAAAATTAAATGTATGCCTTTAAAAAGTGTATTTTGTGAATTATGAATGGAATAGAAAGCCATATAGACAGTCCAAACTGATTAACACCACTAGAACAATGTTGTATAGTTTGCTTCTCATTTTTACACCACTCTGAACCATGTGTCACATTAAATATTATCCTGTAGGATTCTGTTCAGCTGTGACAAATGGAAAACAAAAGATCAAACATATTTGTATTAAAATGGGTTCATAAATCACTATGTACAGTATGTTATCCAGTTGGGTTTGGTCAAAATATGACAGCATGCCAGTAGTTAACTTGGATGGATGGTTTAACTTGAACAGACAGAACATACAACTGAGGGATTACTGTTATTGTCCCTTGTGTATTGACATGTACCCTTCCCATTTCCTAATGAAACAAAATACACATATATTTATGGTTTATGTTTTGAATGCATGCTGCACAAAGGAGCACAAACCTCTCAACATAGTGAGTTTATTTGATGCTCTTCACTTTTTACTTTTTGCTTTATACTTTGAAAAAGAGAACATGTTGTGTATAAGAACATGTGAAATCAGATTGGCTGTCAAAATAACAAACGCCCCAGTGCATTGCATTGAAGAATGTATCCAAGCTGTTTTCAAAGTTAATGACAAATGTCGCATATAGAACCACAGCTCAGACCAGCTTTAGTTATATGGAAGAAAATATGTACTGTGGCACCTACCACACAATATGGTGTAGATAAGCACACTTTGCCTCTTAATCGCATGGTAGAATAGTCGTTTACAAATAAAAAATAATGCAATAATAAATTAATATTGTTTGTTTTCACGCTGCACCCTGCGTGGTGTTTTTCATTGCCTTTACCTGAATGTAAATAAATTTGGGCCTACCCCTTTATGAAATCCTAGAGGTCATTTCAAGAAGTAAATAAATAGGTTGTTTCCTGGTGGGGGTTCCTGTTGTATTGTAGACCTGCAGCCATGAGGACAAACACTAAACTTCACATGTATGTTTTCAGGATCCAACATAAGTAGGATATTTATTTATTTGTTTTTTCAATTGTTCTTTAACTGAAAAGTTCAAAGGACTACGAATGACATCCTTGTTGTTGGATTATATTGCTGATACCTGGGGTTACAACACTTTTTTAGGAACGTTGGACCCAAACTTCAAACTCACAAACCACCTTGCCATAACTTTGAAACTGCTGCCTTCTGAATCGGGTGAGAGCAATCCATGTTTTTTTTTTTTTTTTTTTTTACATCTCATTTTACATCTCATTTTACATTCTCATCTGCTGGCTCGCTTAGGGTTGCCAACTCATGACCTCAAAAATAAGGAACAGACCCTAACGCAACGCCACACAACACCCAAATCACTCTAGCTAGAGGAATAAATTATGCAAGGAGAAGTACAGTAGCCTACCTACCATATCATCTTCAGGTGATCTCTCTGGAACAAAGAACGATTGAATAGCCTGATTGGTTCTCCTTGTTCGACAGTTATGAGCATGGCCTTCTCCCGCTTCATGCTGTCTAAGGTCACAAACTCCGCCGTGAGAGATCGAAAATTATTTTCTGCACACAGTGCACCGGGCTTTGAAAATATTGTCATGAACTTTGTTCACCCATGTAAAATCCTTCTCCCATTCGTCTCTATATTTTTGTATCTGTTTTTTTTTTTTTTTTTTTTGAGGTGTTACCGAATTTGCCATCGTGTCTGAAATCGGTCAGCTAGGTTATATGTTTAATAGCTACATAGCTGACAGCGGCACACACCACCCAATAGGATTTAGAACTGCCTCGCGCTAGTCGATCCTTTTCGCGCAGTATGTGTAAAGTGAATAGTTGTTAATCAAATGAACTACACCTCCCATAATTACCTGCTAACTCTGAGATGGATCTGGTAGGAAGTTGGTGCTTCACCAGAGATGGAGATCTCTGACTTCTCATGCTTGAAAAATACATTTGGCTCAGTAGTCCAAAATACGGAACAAATTGCGTTCCATATCGATTTGAAACGGAACCCAACATTTTATTTACCAATACGGGACGATTCCATATTATACGGAACGGGTGGCAACCTTAGGCTCGCTGTGGCCTGTCCTGTGAATGGTGATCATACTTTGCGCAACCCATACTTATCTGTGGATTACAAATACTTTTTTCCTTGTTTTTTGGAGATGCGTTTTTCATCATTGTCTAAATTAGCTATCTCATGACTGCAACTTAAAAGGCTTGCTGTGGCCTGTGTTTTTGGCCCTGTCCACACTATGCCTTTAAACTGCATTGGTTGCCTTTAAACTGGCTTAAAAGTGCTAAATACGGTTAGCATCTACACTATGCAGCTTTTAGTACCGTACTCGAGAACTGGTCTCGAGTCCGGTTCTAAATTAGATCGCATCAGGTTCTGCAGTTTGTCAGAAGTGTGGATGCTGTAATACTGAACTACATTTTTTTGTGCATCCTCCAATATCCCAACATGCTTTCTGATATGAATGACTTGCTATCAGTGTACAATCTGCACTGGGTATTCATTTTTATGCTTAAAAAAAAAAAAAAAAAAAAAAAATCTCTTGGGACATCTCTGTTAAACTAGTAGGGAAAATAACAGAAGCACAACGTTAAATTAGGCAACTGCAAAAATAATTAATTTGTCAGCTCTGTTTGAAATAAAATTAAGGGAACCAGAATTAGGCACAGGCAAGAGAAAGATTGTTTTGTAATTAACAGCTTTTTTGTGTGTTTTAATTATGAAACAGAATCAGCTCAATTTTCTTTTTTAAATAGCTTGATTTAAAAAATGAAACCCGAAAACTTTAAGCCCTACTTGTGTGTGTGTGTTTGCATTTACTTTTTTCAAAATACTTGTTTTATTTCTTTCACAATATGGACCTCTTAATATGGAGCATAACAGATTATCTTAAAATAAAATACAGTGCATGGGGTGGTACTATCATATTCATTTCCCCTGTTCATTGCGCTGCTACGAACTGTAACTGAACTATTTTAATAGTGTGTGTACACATTAAGCCTGACTAAACATAAAACGGTTGCTAAACCTTCGCTCTGTGTTTCAGTTATTTTGTTCTGGGTTTTTTTGTTTGTTTGTTTGTTTTTGGGTTATACAGTATCATATTAAATACATCTTCCCAGTGCAATATTGCTATACGAGCTGAATCGTTACAGTACTACTTATCCTAGGTGACTGCGCTTGCACAATCTAAATTGATGGTAATAATCGGCTTCATTGCTATTTCAGATGAAAGTAAATATTATTTTAATAAGTGCTCCCACGATTGTCACCATACAGAGAGCAATAATTACTTTGTGCATTTCTAACTCAGCATGTTCACAAACTGAACTGACGCATGGATTTAAAATTATTGGTTTTATTGTTCTGCAACATTGTCCTCCAGATTGTATCCAGCCAATTAGGTTATGTAAAGAGAGAGCTACGTGACAGCTATTCAGTTTTTATTTGAATTCATCGCAGTGCCTATGATCTTATGTACATTCAACAGCAAGCTTCGTTATAAAGTTTTAATGGCAAGTTTTAATGTCCTTCAACAGCAGGGTTTTAAATCAGTCACAAATGCTGTAACTTGGATAATGGGTAAACCAGTTTGTTATTCCAAGATACATGACTGTGGCAATTGGTTTGCAGTGCGCAGGTGTAGAGGCGATGCAGTGCTCAAGTAATGACAAACAACAACGTTCACGGTATAATGGTGGTTTATTTATAAGCCAAAGTCACTTGACAACTGTAAACAATAATAACTGGCAATACACAGCGATGTCTACTGCTCAGTAAACCCCACGGGGTTCAGTCCTGAAATAATAATTATTGTAAATACACACACAGAACACAGACACAGTCACAAGTCCAAAGTGAGTGCTTTTTAAGTGTGAGTGGTGAAATACATTTATTTGTGAACAGTAGTGCAGTGTTGTCCAGGTTCGTGCTGACCTTTACCGTCAGCTCCTGTTAGCCGTCTAACAAGAACAAACGTTTACAATTAGTACGACAAAACAAACAAACCTTCAGCGGTTCGTCCGTAACCATAACAAAGGAGCAGTACCTTCAGCCACGCCCGCTTGGTTAGCGAGTGCAATTGTTTTTCCTCCAATCCACGATTGCCACATCGCTTCCCATCTGGGGCGAGGACTTTGAGTACTGTGGCTCTGCCTCCTTCCTGGATGGCCAACTTACAACTGACCCTGGAATGAACTGCCAAACCATCCAGTCCAGGGCACACTGTTCCCTTTACACAGCGCCCTCACAGGTCGGTTGGGAGATTTATAACCAAAATTCATTCGTTCTCTGTCACAATGACCCATAGATATTATTAGTTATAGAGCTCTCATCCTTCTGGAAAGGCCATGAACTTATCTGCATGTGTATTATTATTATTATTATTATTATTATTATTATTATGTATTTATTTATTTATTTATCTGGCAGACGCCTTTATCCAAGGCGACTTACAGGTGTTACAGAGCAGTACAGAGTTACAATGTGTAAGCTTTGAATGAAAGGTTTCTTAAACTCTCAGACAAGGCTTGCATACAGCAAGTTTTAACCAGCACGAATTCAGAACATGTCCTGGAATGTATCACAGAACAGGTTGTAAGATTGGGTTTTGTGTGAAGGGGGTGGATGGCTGGCTGAATTATGTGATGCTTGTAAAGAAGAATGGAGAAGCAGGCACACCATGCAAGCTGCTATTTGCATTATTTGTCAGTGTTGCCACAGGATACATGTTTTCTTTTTTTTTATTGATTTTGGGTGTAATTGTTAGCAGACGTGTTTCTTGTCACATACGCTGATTGCTTGTAAAATGTGTGTTATATACACTGTGTGAAATACTGATTCAGTGCTCAGACAAATCTACTGACTGTGAAGCTCAGCTTAACATCAACTGAGACCAGAGGAGACGGCCCTTCATTTTTGTATTCAAGCTATCTTGTTCTTTACTGCTTCCACATTAAAATACTTTTGAAGACAATCTTTGTCCAGACTTTTTGATTGTAATTAAAGAGCAGTCCTGAGGTTCTCAGGTAGCTGGTTCCACCACAGAGGGGCTCGGGAAGAGAAGAAGTGGGCACAGTGAGTGGAGGGGAGGCATAACTAAACAGCCAGTAGAGGAGGAGCGGAGAGGGCAAGAGGGGATGTAGAGAGACAAGGGTGGCAGTGTGGTGAAGAGAGTGGTAGGCAAGAACAAGGGTCGTCAATTGGATGCAAGCAGAGATCGGTAGCCAGTGGAGGGTGCGAAGCAGAGGGGTAGCATGAGAGTAGTGAGGTTGGGAGAATACAAGATTATTATGTATGTGATCCTTTATGAGAATTCTGTACGAATCATTGCATGTTCAAGGTAAATCTAGGCTTTAAAGTGTTGTTTTAAAAAAAATTACGAGAACAACAATTTTCCGCTGGTAAAGAGTGAGAGAGACAGACAGAAGAAATGCAGTTGGACATTCCTGTACAGGCACCCAGGTTTTATTTATTTACAACAAAAAATCTAATTCAAATTCTTAATCCTTTAATTTATTTTCTTTACGTTGGTCCTTTGGAGGCTCTGCAGCCTATCTCATTCTATCTGTGAACAAAGGAGATGGCTCCTAGCTCCTCTTTTATACATGTTGTCAGACTCTAATTGGCAAACAATTAATACATTAAAGTCTGACCACATTCCACACATTTCCAACGCTGGGTTTTAACCCCTTCCCTGCCAAATTTAACAAATCTTAAAACTTTAACAAAACATTTACAATTAACAATCAGAATAAAATCAACTATGTGGTGGGCAAGGTCCCTGACACAGTCAATCTAATACATTCTATCTAAACCATTTTTCAACATTTTATATGTTACACTGTTTGGCTCCAGAGAACAGCTTTTCCAAAAAAACGCTTGTTGAAAAAAGTTGCATGAAATTGGAAAATATTTTTTTATAAATACGCCCACCCCTTGTTATATCGCCCCTCGCTATACTGCGGATCCTGGAATTGGCTCCCCATTTTTACTGTCTAACTGCGTATGCCTTAGCTACAATATACATAGGCACTTAGAATTACTGTTTGTTTTATTTTTGTACAAAAATATACAAAACAATTAAAATCAAAGCATTAATATTGCACTGTTATCATATACACCCGCATTGCAGAATAATATTGGGGAAATACCCAAACGACAACGAACAGTGAGTAAGAAAGATTCAAAGAACTGTACTTTTGCTGTCCGGTCAGTAGTTCTGACCGGACACTGTACAAATTCCCTTCCCGGGCATTGGCAACCCTAGCTGGCAGAGAAGATAATGTAATTGTGTGACAGAGATCAAACGATTCTTGGTGTTAGATCTCCCTCCTGACCTGTGAGGGCATTGTATAAAAAGGAACAGAATACCCTTAACTAAATGGCACGACAATTTATTCCTTAGGGTAGGTGGAAGTCGGTCATTTAGGAAGGGGATGGAGCTATGGTACCCAAACTCAATGACTCGGACGGGAAATGGCGTGGCATCCGAGGATTGGAGGAGCGGATGCGCTTGTTAACCTAGGGGTCATGAGCAAGGGTATAAATAGGGGAGCGCAGTGTAATTGATCTGTTCCTTGGTAAATGGTTAGTGTTTTAAACCTACAAGGAGCCTGTGTTGCAGTATCGTGAACCGTGAGTTTTGTCTTGTGTTTGTTAACTGTCATCTGTTTTTTAATAGACTACCAGTAGCACGATCCGGAGCTGTAGCGAAAGCCAGCATAAACCCGGACAGCACTTTCACCCCTGCATTTCACGGAGAACTGTAATACACCACTTGCACTTATTCACTATCACTAGGAACAGTGTTTGTGTTTTGTGTTTAGTGTTGGTGTGTAAAATGGGACTTTTAGTTACGGGTCAAACCCGGGGATTTACAAATACCGAGTGATACACACCGCTGTATCACTCCATCATTAGGTATTATTTACAGGTGTTTGCCATAAGGCTCTGGACATTGTTAATTAAATCAAAAAACACCCTTGCACCTGGAAATCATTGTCTGTCTGTTTTGTATCCACTCTGCACTGCACGCACCTATATACACTCACCACTTTGCCACAAAATGTTTGTGACTTGTTCATCATTTTAGAGTTCAAAGTTAGGATAACGAGTGCTGTTCTATCATTCTTATTTCTTAATTTCCCTGTCGTCTGTTGGCTGTAATTCAATGAAACTGCGTCTGTGTTTTACGTGACAGCTCCTGGATGTAAACAAACCTGGGAATCGCTTTCGCCAAATCTTGAGATGTTTGTGTTTTGATTTGAGAGAAATTAGAAGCATTTGCTCTGTCAACGAGGGGAACAAGGATTTACCCACAACAATGGAGGTGCTTCTGATTCCCACAGAAGCACTCTGCTGCACAGTCACACAATAGAAAAGGTAATGTTGTTGTTGTTGTTGTTGTTGTTGCTGTACCCCCCCATAGCGTTCATGCTGCCGCCAGTCATTGCAATCAGTAAATGTAGGCTTTTACTATAAATTATAGATCTGTTCATATGTTTGCTTGTGTATTAGTTGACCCCCCCCCCCCCCCCCCCCACCCCCCCACTTCAGGATTGTGTTTTGGGTTTAAATATCTTGACTTATACCTGAGCAAATACGGTATTTAAGATATTGTTTGAATTTTGCCTTGTGATTTATTTTGATTAATGCATTGTTTTGAATAGGTGTGCATATTGTTTATATTTTGCTTATTATTATTATTATTAAATAATAATCTTGCACAGTTAGTCACATACCTTTCCCTAATTGCCACAGGTGTGTGCCATTCTGCATCGATTGACAGGACTGTTATAAAACCGAAACCAAAGATACAGAGAGCAGTTGAGTCGGGCAGGAACGAGAACGAGAATTCGGCCATGCTGTTTGGACTCCAGCAAGGGGATTGCAAGGGAGACAATGTGGACACTGAATAAAAAAGGAAACACGGGTACTATTCGGAGTGGATTAATAATTACCCGAGAAACAAGGGATCTGAAGACTAAACTTTTGGCAAACTAGTTAAAGAAGGAACATGATGGTTAATGCTTTACACGATCAGAAACATAGCACTGCTGCAGTGAATCAAAACATTGCTTATAAAATGTTTTGAATATGTTTTGAGTACTGCAGAGGTAATTAGAAGGGAAAATAGTAAAGATATCACAAGAAGGATTACAATCGTTGGAGATCAGTTTGTGTGCAATTCTGATACCTGCTTCGTTGTTTACTATTGCATAAGATACTTGCTCCCGCCGAAGAAGGGGTATTGGCCCTATGATTACAAATTGCTATCTTTTTTAAGATAAGCTCATTAATTCCTAGTTGCATCTATTGAGAGTCATCCTTTCAAGATAAAGGCACATTTTGTAGGGCTGGGACAATGCATGATGCAACAAATCGTTGGACTAACCATCGATGGTTGAAAAAAAAAAAAAAAACGCATCTATCAGTTCATTAATAGGGGCGTTTTTTATTAGGACCGGCAAAATTTAAATCTACACTCTTATTCCTTGCCTTTCCTTTGGTTCCTTTAAATAACAATAATAATAATAATAATAATAATAATAATAATAATAATAATAATAATAATAATTAAAAAAAACTCCCCGCCCACTATGCAGCACGTACGTTTTCATAGTAAGCGTGAGAAAAAAAAAAACCTAGAGAAGAGACTAGAGAGGTAGGCTGCATTTCAGGATCAGATTTTGCTAGTTAAATTTTGAATTTAATTTCATTTTAAATAATGCTGTCAGACATTCGGAAGTTTTTTTTTTTTTACAAAAGAACAAAACATAAAGGTAAAATGCGCTGTTTGTGGAGTTTTAATGAGCTTCTGTGGCAATACCACCAACCTGCGGGATCATTTAGTAAGACAGCACCCGACAAAATACGACAGCGGAACACAAGTAAAAAACTAAAGGAAGCAAAACCTTCAGTGACAGCTTATTTTGGAAATAAAGTTGATCCAAAAAGCGTCCAAGCAAAAGAAATAACAGGCCTGATAGTGGATGTTGTCACACAAGATATCAGATCTCTGTATTCAGAAAAGCTTGGAGGATGTACGACAAGTCCATACGTTAGTGGCAGCAGCAAGGAGACTGGTTGCACATTTTAAAGAGTGAGTTGGCAACAAGTGATTTAAATAGGAAACAAACAGAAATGCTGAACACAGAAAATGCACCACTCAAGTTAATACAGGACGTACAAACAAGGTGGAACACAGTTTATTATATGTTTAAATACCTTTTTGAATTAAAATGACCAGTTATTGCTGTTTTTTTGTCAAACTCAGATTTGACCAAAAAGTCTAACACAGCTACTTTAGATCTCACAAAGCTAATGGCTGAGATACTATACAGCCATTGGGACTGGCTACAATACTTCTGAGTGCAGATAAAAACATTACGGCTAGTTCTTTGTACCCACTTGCAGCAGGGATAAAACACAGACTGACTGAAGTTACTGATGAAGAGGAGACACCATCTTCTTTAATCAACTGATTTGCTAATTCCAGTTACACAGAGTTTGAGAGATAAACTAGGGCGTAATTTGTCTCGGTGATTTTGTTTACATCAGCTGAATGACCCAAGTAATGAGGTTATGCCATGTTTTTTTGTGTCAATTCTTGACCCCACGATTTCGCCATCTGGATTTCCTATACGAACATGCCAAGGCCCGTGTGTCTGAAGCACTGTCTTCCAGACTAGTGAGGCTGGTGGAGGACAACCTCAAAAATGACGGAAATCGTGCCTGTACAAGTGAGTGCAGCACAGAGGACTTACCTGTTAAAAAGAAAATGAAGACTGAACAAGCAATGGAATTGTTACTTCACGGTCAGCAACAAACACAGACTACTTCCAAGGAAACCTTAATCCAACAAGAGATGACGATTTATGCTTCTGAAACTCCATTAAACATCAGCGAAGATCCCCTGATTTGGTGGAAAAATAACCAGACACGCTTTCCCAACCTAGCAGCCTTGGCAAAGAGCATGTTAAGTATCCCTGCAACATCGGTCCCAAGCGAGCATGTGTTCAGCTTGTGAACAAACTGCGTTCTTCTTTGAAACCGGAGAATGTGGATGCCATAATATTTCTGGAGAGAGCACAGACTTTGTTATGTTGGACTTGTAAATAGTTATTTTTGTGTTCCCCGTTGGAGTTCAACATGCCCTTTACTACGTCAAAATAGCCTGACTCTTATCAGAGGAGAGAGACACAACTTAATAATACTCAATTAAGTCAACTACCAGAGAGAGTTCATTATACACTCAGTAACACTAAGGAAGTGTTTTATTTGGGAACATACAAATGTAAAGCAATGTACCTCTAGGCTCCATTTAGGGTTGAATGACTTAATTCAAATGAGCTATTCAGTTTTTGCATGTGACTCCACAAATGAATGCAACCTTACTCCATTAACATCACAGATTTTTCCTTGAACATCCATTGTCTCGTGGTTCCTTCTCCCACTAATGCAGAACACGTATAGGAATAAGAATTGAAAACAAATCCAGGGAAAAGGGAAAGCTTAATCTGCATATCATTATTATTTATATTGTAAGAATTCTAAAAGCTATGAGGTGATTGCTGGACACTACTGCAAAATTAGCTTAATTCTGGTACTGTATACAGCAGATCCTGGGAAAGGATAACAGCAACACTGGCAGTGGTACCAAAAAACTACACACCCCAACTAGGTTGATTTATTCTTATCAGGATTTTATAGCACCGAATCATACATATTTGTAAATATCTACAAATCCTACAAATATACTGAGTTTGCCTAGTGTCATCATTTGTATCATCAGTTTTCAGAAATATCCCAGTCAGCATTTTTGAATAAAAATGATTATGACTTGTGACAATGGGATATGTGAACATCGTTGGGCATGACATCAGCAAATTGATTTCCTCTAGATGTAATGCCGCATTCTGCCCAAGTACCAATGATTAATGGCATTGAGAGCAGCTTCTGTGTGTTATATCCTAGTCTGCCTCTGCTTTCTTGTTTGCTTTGCTGTTTTCCTAGAATCTATGAAAGCCATCATAGAGATCAATTGATGAATGAAGCAAGGGTTGTAATGACTGAGTCCATACCATATCCATAATAACTTTCAAACCAAATGAAAGCTACAGTTAAATCGAGGGCTTATTTTCTGTTTATTTCCTGCTGAGCACTGGCATATCCATCTTACATGCCTGGGTAGTGGGGTGGGGGACAAAGACATTTTCTCCCAACTTAATTTCTGCTCTCACCCCTAAATCCAACACAATATGGGTCTCCTGAGTTGTTGTCGGACCACATCACCCTTAGAAAATGAATGTGCTTTTAAACAATTGCTTGTGATGGGATAATAGCAAGGAGTATGCAGATAGTATACCCTTTAAGATGTTTTTGAAGGCAGTTATTAAATGAAGCCAAACAACCCTGTGTACATCACCATGACCTTTATATCTACTGAATGCACATGCACAAATCTATATAGGCTCAGACAAAGATTCATCACAACTGAATATGTATATATAATTATGGCCACCTACACCACCTTACACATTCACCCCAAAAAAAAAAATTGTGATATCTAATTTTTTGTGACTGGAGGGATGAAAAAGCAAACGAAAAGGAAAGAATCTCCAGGGGCCCTAGACGTTCAGCCACCTTCCCTACAGGCCTAAAAAAAGAAAAAAATCTCTAACATAGTATAATTATACTATAATTATACTATACAGAGGCTGTGTGGTCCAGTGGTTAAAGAAAAGGGCTTGTAACCAGAAGGTCCCCGGTTCAAATCCCCTCAGCCAGTGACTCATTGTGTGACCCTGAGCAAGTCACTTAACCTCCTTGTGCTCCGTCTTTCGGGCAAGACATAGTTGTAAGTGACCCTGCAGGTGATGCATAGTTCACACACCCTAGTCTCTGTAAGTTGCTTTGGATAAAGGCGTCTGCTAAATAAACAATTAATAATAATAATTAATAATATTAATAGGTGGCATCTTATAGCAAAAAGCTTTTTCTTTCTTTCAACATAACAAAGGATATGGTAGGGTTGAATCCTGGAATAAAGTCCTTCTTTAGGATGCCGGTTCCAGATGTTGTTGAGCAACGAGAATGTCTTTAATATTGTTCCTTATGTAGATCTCATAAGCAGGATCAGATTAAGAGTAATGGGGGCCTGGGGCTGTTATCGTCTTGGGGGCCCCTCTTTGCATATTCAGTTACTTCCCTTTTACTACCACCACACTTGACTAACATTAATGTCACATGATTCAGTTTCAGCTGATCCATATTTGACCTGATTGGATGTTTGAATTAGCGACAGTTTTGAAAATGAGCATTCGCCTACAGCGTTAGTTACTGGCAGTGTCAAATAAAAAATGGGAAATGCAAACTGCAGACTCTTTTGTCGTAAAAGCAAGTTATATGTAAATGTCCTTATCTCTTATAAATTCTCTTAATTAAAAAGTTAGGACTTGCCACTTACTCACATTGGCCGGGTTTCCACGCAGCTTATACAAATCGTCAGTCTCTCTCTCTCTCTACAGTCGTTATTTATGTGATGTTGCACGCAAATACTGTGCACATTCCACACGTTACAGAAGTGCACGTCTAAAACACTGTACGACTTCAAATGCAGGTTAAATCACCTTTTCACACTAAAAAGCCGGACAATTGACCAACAACTCAGGGTTTTTTTTGTTTTTTGTTTTTTTTTATGTAAACATATCTAGAAATCGTGGATTATACTTACGACATTTAAACAGAGAAAATCCCGTTTGTGACGTAACCTCGCGCAAATTTGTACTATATTTAACTGAAGGCCGTGCCAAATTAGCCTATTGGCAAGCTTCTTTAACCAAATAGGAAAAAAAATAAGCATACAGCACAAGGGGCTTAGTGTTTTGTTTTTTTATGTGATACAATTATTCAGCGTTTCAGATTATTGCCATTTGACTCATAAAAACTGCTTTATAGTTAAATTGTTTTATAAGCAAGGTTACAAAATACTGAAGCTACCACAAATAACAATAAAAATACCCATTGCAATAAATACATAAATAACGAAGCCCATTACTTACTTTCTGCTATCGTCGTGACTGCTTTAGCCTAGACATTTCTGTCCTTTAGCAGTAAGATGCAATTCATTGTGCACTAGCTTACCAAGGGGGAAAAAAGGGACGTTTGTACCATAATATGTATTTTAATTAGCAGAGCTGTGTTGTTGCTGCGGGCTAATTCACTAAGCAAGATTTGTTTTAAAAGTATGAAAAAGAAAAGAAAAACTGGATTCACGTATTTATTATTATTATTATTATTATTATTATTATTATTATTATTATTATTATTATTATAAGAATGTCTTTAAAAATGGGAAATGCGGGCGTGTATGGTAGCCTATTGTAGATATACTACTAATATTTAAAAAATGTACTGCAGTACTAAACATTTTGACTGGATCGTTTTTATATCATTAACCTAAATGCTGGTATTTTAGCTCCATTGGATTAGAATTGCCGAAGCTACGGTTCTGTAGGAAAACTTTGTACATATTATATGTACGTGTATTTAGGTTTGTGATAAATAGATATTTAGTCAAAAAATGTTTGCTGTTGTTGTTTTTTATTATTATTATTATTATTATTATTTGTGTAGCGCTACAGTATGTCTAGCTTTTTTTAAATGTATTTATTTTTGGCCCAAATGATGTAGGCTGTGTTTTAACACAACCTAAAAACTTCATGAAAACCCTGTTTAAGAATGCTGTACGATATCAGTAAATCATGCAAGGCTGAACTGAAACTCGGGCACAAACATTAAATATCCTCACTCATTTTAATATTAGTTAGGTTGTTTGCATTTGAAACGAGAATTTCTCAGGCTAAAAGAAAACTAAATGGAAACACACACAACCCAAAAGTACTACCAAGGTGTTTCATTTAACATATCTTCCTAATGACATTTTAGTTGTGATTTATACTTTTTAGTGCCGCTCTCATACCTTCTAAGTGCTGCTCTATCACTTTTACCGGTTCTCATTTGAGTCACATTCGCGCCACGGCACAACATGATAAAGGTGGCACGTGACTTGATCGCAGGTCAAGTCATGTGATCAGGCAGTCGCTGCTCCTCCAATGCAAAACGGCTTGGTAAAACAGCCCTGTTGTTCCAATCCATACATTCACATGCCGCTTATGTATTTTAGATATTTTATTCTAAATTATATATATATTTGGGGGCCCCTCAAAATCTGAGGTCCTGGGCTGCAGCCCCTAAAGCCCCTGCGTTAATCCAGCCCTGCTCATAATCTGAAAATCACCAACCAAGCTTTTTGATGACATGCACAGGAATGTTTCGCTGAGCAGCTGTGGTTGCAGCTCCAATACTGAAGGAATGGCACGAATAGTTTGTGGTTGCAGCTCCAATACTGAAGGAATGGCACGAATAGTTTGAGGAAGAAAGGCCGCCTTTTTCGAGATCTTGGAGTCTTGTAGAAAACCAGGATCTGGAGACTGCCAGGTTCTGCACAGTTAGAAACAGCAGGAACTGAGGTGCGATCGGGGTCTGGAGGCCAGATATGTCAGCATTAAAACGTGGGGACAGAAAACAGAATGCAGGTGCGAGCAATGTGAACAGTTTCTCCTTCCCTTAATTTATCAGATTTACTTTAAGATAGATAGAAAACACAGCTAGAGGGAGCAGAAAAGGGCAAACACAATTAGACATTTGACATGCTTTTAACGTAGGGAATACGAGACCAGAGATTGAAGTTTAAGGTCTATATGAACTGCAGCAGGATTACCTCGATAGGTAGCTGAGATTGAAGTTTAAGGTCTATATGAACTGCAGCAGGATGCCTCGATAGGTAGCTAGATGCAGAAAGGGCAATTAATACAATTAGTACGATATTTTATGTGCTTTAAAATGTACGGAATACATGACTCTCAGATTGAAGTTTAAGGTCTTCGATGCAGGGGTCCGATGCTGGATCAAGGACCTGGTTTCAGTGGTGATTGCCAGGCCGGAGAACCCACATTAGCAGAGACGAACGTCGTTTCTAGGAGGACATCCTTGAATGGGGATGAAGCATCCGGAGCACAGAATGTTGACAGATTCCAGGTCTCCTTTGTCATGGGTGGTTTGGAAGATGAAGGTTGGAGCAGGTCCTGAATGTCGTGCAGTGACTTTTGTATCCTGAAGGTTGGAGCAGATCCTAAATGTCCCGCAGCTACATATATATCCGAAGTAGTAGTTAAAGGAAATATTAATTGCGAGAAACTAGGCGATATGTCACCCTGATTAGTTATGCACATCGTAGGTAGACATGATTGCATTAATTAACAAAAGCCATCGATTCTATGGCAGAATTGAGTAGTCGATATTACCAAGCATAACAATGTGATATTGTAACTTGATGAGTAATAATGTGCCAGACACTAATTGCATTGAGTACAGCAAAAGTAGAATTCTACAATAAGATTTTCAGTAAACAACCTGACAAAGTATAATTTATGGAATCTGATAACAATTGCCATTAATTATTGAAACAGTAGATGGATTATCCTGGATCCAGCACAAACTTCAAGGGGAAGGAAATTAAGGCTGCTCTTACATCTGTGTGTAAAGCATACTGCTAATTAGAATAGATTTTCTATTGGATCCGTTGTGGTGCATTGATATGGAGGATTTGTGAGTGATAGAACGTCCAGTTTAAATCAGTGTTTGGAAGCAATAATTTAGAGAAAGCAAGCATACTAGATTCTAAAGCAGCAAGCAGCTTTTGTAAAAACATGTAGAAATGTCTCTTTGCAATTTAAACTGATGTACCACAGGGTACAAGATCCTGCTCGGAACATTTTGAACGCAGTCTTAATACTGTAGATGTTGAAATTTCGATACAAATAGTATTTTTACTGCAGTATACAGTAGTGAGTGAATGACCTACCTAGAGAAATAATGCAAGTGACGAAATTGAATGTCCTGGGGCAAAAGTTACTGTTTGAATTGTTCTTGAAGAATTGGCTGTGTGACATTTTCGCTATGTACACACACAGGCTAAATGCGGTTGTGAGTTCACCTTTTGCTCTTAATATGGTTTGTATACTGTGACAGTCTGGCTCGCAGTGGTGATGTGGATGACGTCACGGACCAGGAAGTAACTCAAACCAAACAGTGGATGGGCGGTTGAAGCTGAGTGTTAGTGCACTCAGCGTATTTAATAAACAAAATATTAAACAAATTAACACAACACAAAACAAAAGGGCACAAGGGCCAAACGAATGAACAAACAAACAAGTAAGTGATGTGCTGGGAAATCCAGCACGTCTTAGCAATTGTTTGTTAATGTTGCTTTTTCTCTCTCCGCTCTCCCGTACTCTCCTCTACACTCTCAAAAACCCCGAGTGCAGAGTGCTGCTGGTTTATATACTCTGGCCGAGGGATTTAACTAGTTGGTAATTATCTTATTATCCCCCGGCCAGAGTCTGCACGCGTTTGGTAAGGATGCATGACTGTCAGCTAGTTAAATAATCAGTAGCTGATCAGCCATGCATCCTCACGGGGTTTTTAAATATAATAACAAAAGACGCGGCGCTTTTACCCGCGCCGCAAACAAAAATACAAATAATAATAAATAGGGGCGGGACACTCCGCCACACATGCCCCCCCTTGTGCGCAGCACACATGGCCTTTTCGGCCACCTCCCCCCTTAGTCCCCAAAGTCCCGGTCAGCAGTCCCGGCGCAGGAACAGGGGCAGCAACGGGCCAAAGGTGGCGGCCACGGTGGGATGTCCTCCTCCCACCCAAACAGCCGTAGTGTTCCAATGGCCCGCGCACCGGCCAGCTCCTCTGGCCAAAAAATTTTTGGGGGTGGTCTCCAGACCTGCCCCCCCTTCTTCATGGCCGACAGCTCCCCTCCGTGGGGCTCTGGCCACCCTTTCTCCTGCAGCGAAATTGCTGCGGGGGAAGCTGGTCTCCTGACCTCCCCCCCCTTCTTCATGGCTGACAGCTGCCCTTCACGGGGCTCCAGCCACAGTATTTCCTGCCGCGAAAGTGCGGCTGGGGGAGCTGGTCTCCTGACCTCCCCCCCCTTTTCCATGGCTGGCAGCTCCCCTTCGTGGGGCTCTGACCACATGATCTCCGGCCGCGAAAGTGCGGCTGGGGAAGCTGGTCTCCTGACCTCCCCCCCTTTCTTCATGGCCGGCAGCTCCCCTCCGTGGGGCTCCGACCACAGTGTAGTGACCCCAGGCGAAGCAGGATCCCTGGCGACCCCAGGCAAAGCAGGATCCCTGGCGACCCCAGGCGAAGCAGGATCCCTGGCGACCCCAGGCGAAGCAGGATCCCTGGTGACCCCAGGCGAAGCAGGATCCCTGGCGACCCCAGGCGAAGCAGGATCCCTGGCGACCCCAGGCGATGTGGAACAGGCAGCCCCAGGCGATGCGAGGCAGGCATCCCTGGGTGGTGCGAGGCAGGGCAGGAGCAGTCCTTCCCATGACGGTGGATGTGGAACCAGCAGGTATTCACCCTCTGCTGGTGGAGGTGGGAGGGGAAAGCAGTCCTCCCACAGCGGCTGAGACGGAACCAGCAGGTATTCACCCTCTGCTGGTGGAGCTGGGAGTGGCAAGCAGTCCTCCCACGGCGGCTGAGGCGGAACCAGCAGGTATTCATCCTCTGCTGGTGGAGGTGGGAGGGGCAAGCAGTCCTCCCACGACGGTTGAGGCAGAACCAGCAGGCATTCATCCTCTGCTGGTGGAGGTGGGAGGGGCAAGCAGTCCTCCCACGACGGTGGAGGCGGAACCAGCAGGCATTCACCCTCTGCTGGTGGAGGTGGCGGAGGCAGAGGCAGCTCTTGCTGCTCTGCTCCTGGTGATGGTGGAGACAGAAGCGATGGGGCGGATGCTGGCCACTCAGAGGGAGGCTGTGGCGGTGCTGGCTCCCTCTGCTGTGGCGGCTGGGCTGGTGTGTGCCGTGCTCCCTTCAGCAGCATAAATAGAGGCTGCTGGGGAACACCAGCATCCTGCCCTTCTCCCCCCCAGAAAAATTCAGGGGGTTGAGCCTGTAACTCCTCCCCTTCTGGCTCTTGGGACTGCAGCTTGGGTCCTAAGGCTGTGGAAGCGCAGACTTCCACCTCTTGGGCTATGGACGCACCGACTCCCCCCTCTTTGGGCTGTGGACGCACCGACTCCTCCCTCTTGGGCTGTGGACGCACCGACTCCTCCCTCTTGGGCTGTGGACGCACCGACTCCCCCCTCTTGGGCGTAGGACGTTCGGGCTCCTCCCACTCGGGCGTAGGACGTTCGGGCTCCTCCCACTCGGGCGTAGGACGTTCGGGCTCCTCCCACTCGGGCGTAGGACGTTCGGGCTCCTCCCCAGGCTGTGGAGGCGAAACCAGCAGGCATTCTCCCTCTGCTGGTGGAGACAGTAGCGATGGCTCCTCTCCCTCTGATGCTGGAGACGGTAGCGATGGCTCCTCTCCCTCTGATGCTGGAGATGGCAGCGATGGCTCCTCTCCCTCTGATGCTGGAGACGGTAGCGATGGCTCCTCTCCCTCTGATGCTGGAGACGGCAGCGATGGCTCCTCTCCCTCTGGCGCTGGAGACGGCAGCGATGGCTCCTCTCCCTCTGGCGCTGGAGACGGCAGCGATGGCTCCTCTCCCTCTGGCGCTGGAGACGGCAGCGATGGCTCCTCTCCCTCTGGCGCTGGAGACGGCAGCGATGGCTCCTCTCCCTCTGGCGCTGGAGACGGCAGCGATGGCTCCTCTCCCTCTGGCGCTGGAGACGGCAGCGATGGCTCCTCTCCCTCTGGCGCTGGAGACGGCAGCGATGGCTCCTCTCCCTCTGGCGCTGGAGACGGCAGCGATGGCTCCTCTCCCTCTGATGCTGGAGATGGCAGCAGCAGGGTCTCTCCCATATCCGCAGCCAGGTAGTTGAACACCATGGCTGCGATGTCTGGGAGGGAAGCTGGGTGGTGTTGCTGTTCCCAGGCCTCCCAGCGCTCCCCATCTCTTGCCCACAGGAGGTTGATCACTGCAGGGAGGGCTTCCTCATAATCCCTCCCCGGCTCCACCAGCCAGTCCCAGACTCCCTCAGAGGAGAGTGCATTCGTCCTCTTTGGAGGATGTAGGTCCTCCCTCACTGGACGCTCTGGCTCCTCTTTCTCCTGCCATGGAGGGGGTTGGTCTGGTGCCACGTGCCCAACCTCACCAACCGCGAAGCACCACTCCTCACCCTTCAGGCAGGTGAGGCAGATATCCAGTGTGGCAAGGTAAGGCTGATGTTGCTGCGCCTCCTGCTGCTGTTGTTGCTGCTGCTGCTGCTTTCTCCTCCGGCTACTTTTCCCCATTTTTAATTTGAAAAAAAAAACGAACAAACAAAAAAAACGCACTTTTCAATCCTGGTCCGGCTGTTGGAGGCGTTGTTTGTCCCACGCAGGACACCATATGTGACAGTCTGGCTCGCAGTGGTGATGTGGATGACGTCACGGACCAGGAAGTAACTCAAACCAAACAGTGGATGGGCGGTTGAAGCTGAGTGTTAGTGCACTCAGCGTATTTAATAAACAAAATATTAAACAAATTAACACAACACAAAACAAAAGGGCACAAGGGCCAAACGAATGAACAAACAAACAAGTAAGTGATGTGCTGGGAAATCCAGCACGTCTTAGCAATTGTTTGTTAATGTTGCTTTTTCTCTCTCCGCTCTCCCGTACTCTCCTCTACACTCTCAAAAACCCCGAGTGCAGAGTGCTGCTGGTTTATATACTCTGGCCGAGGGATTTAACTAGTTGGTAATTATCTTATTATCCCCCGGCCAGAGTCTGCACGCGTTTGGTAAGGATGCATGACTGTCAGCTAGTTAAATAATCAGTAGCTGATCAGCCATGCATCCTCACGGGGTTTTTAAATATAATAACAAAAGACGCGGCGCTTTTACCCGCGCCGCAAACAAAAATACAAATAATAATAAATAGGGGCGGGACACTCCGCCACAATACACACACAGTTCGGTTACAAAGGGCAGCGACAACTGCACTAGTTAATCCTTTTCAGAACATGTATTGGGTTATTAATTCAGTTCGGTTAGTTAATGTTAACTCTGTGTGTGTACTACAGCCGCACTAACAAAACCGCAGTTGGTGCTCAGTGGATTTCTGCACAACTAATGATGTCAATGTTTATCTGACATTTCCATGTGATCAACATGGCTATATACAGTGCCGAGAAAAAGTTTGTGAATCCCAGTGATAATTATGAAAATTCCATAGTTTTATCACGATAGCCTTCTTGAATCAATCTTTTCTTCAATATCCAATAGGGTTTATATTAACCGATTCCATGTCTTTTGAAACAAAATGATGTATGAATTAGACAAACAATGAGTAATTAAGATTCAGGGTATGTGAAAAAGTAAGTGAACCCCTGGTTTTATCAGGCCAATTAAAGGGATAAGTAGAATCAGGTCTTTAAATAATTAGGTAGATCTTCAGGGGTGAGTTTGGGAGGCCCCACCCTATATAAAGATCAGAAACTTTGTGAGTTTGGTCTTCACCATACAGGTGTGTGGAAACACGTCATGCCACGATCAAAAGAAATCTCTGAGAACCTCAGAAAAACAGTTATTGAAAGGGTTACAAAACCATTTCTAAGGATTTGGGGCTCCACCAATCCACTGTCAGACAGATAGTCTACAAATGGAGAAAGTTCAAGACCACTCTACCCAGAAGCGGTCGTCCTACCAAAATCTCTCCAAAAACAAACCGGAAAATCATCAAGGAAGTCACAAAGAACCCCTGAGTAACATCCAAGGATCTGCAGGCCACTCTCACCTTGGCTAATGTGACTCAACTATCAGAAAAAGACTGAACAAGAATGGTGTTCATGGAAGGATAGCCAGGAGGAAACCACTGCTCTCTAAAAAGAACATTGCCGCCCATCTGAAGTTCGCCAAAGAGCACATAAATGATCCACAAGACTTCTGGAACAATGTTCTCTGGACAGACGAGTCAAAGGTAGAACTTTTTGACCTCAATTGAGAAACGTTATGTTTGGCGAAAACCAAACACTGCATTCGAACAAAAGAACCTTATCCCAACCGTCAAGCATGGTGGTGGGAGTGTGATGGTTTGGGGCTGCTTTGCTGCCTCAGGACCTGGACAGCTTGCCATCATTGACACAACCATGAATTCTGCATTGTATCAGAAGATTCTAGAGGAGAATGTCAGGCCATCCGTCTGTGAGCTGAAGCTGAACTGAAAGTGGGTCACGCAGCAAGACATTGATCCTAAACATACAAGCAGATCTACAAAAGAATGGCTGCAGAAGAAGAAATTCCATGTTTTAGAATGGCCTAGTCCGGACCTAAACCCCATCAAAATGTTGTGGCAGGACCTGAAGCGAGCTGTCCATGTAAGGAAGCCCTCAAATGTCACCGTGTTGAAGCAGTTCTGTAAGGAGGAATGGGTCAAGATCTCATGATCGGCATGTAATGATGGCCCGAATTCAGTGGTTTGTTTAAACAGGGAGTGCACTCGCTTCAGTAATGAAAGGTGTGTGTGTGTACAACAAACAACCACAGCGAGTGCTGTTTGTAAATACGGTTGTCGAGCCAACTGCAGTGTGTGTGTACATAGCCTTAGAGAAAGCAGGCATATGGAACGGAAATAAGTGTCACTGTATGAACAAACTGGCCCCCCTAGCAGCATACATGTCTCTCCCTGCACAGCAGGGCGCAGCTTCCTTTTTGTATTTTATATAACTGCACATTATATTTTAAACTAAATACTGGGAACGCCTAAGTTATATAAATGAATCGCTGTCGAAAAATTCAGATACACTATTCAGATACACTATAAATCAATCAGTTATAAAAAAAATAATCTTGCCATCTAGAATGAATTTCTTAGAGTGGAAATGTTTAACTGTTGTGGGTGTTGGTATCTGGTCTAACATTCATTACTCGCAAGTTAGTTATAATTAGGCTTGCTACTATTCCATTTTTTTTTTTTTTCCAAATCGACAATTAATATCGACGTTTATTTTAAAAAGAATTTACTGGGGTTTTTTTTCAATCTTTTTTTTTCAATTCAAGCAGAGAATGGGTGAAATCGACCTTTATGCATTAAAAAAACTGACTTTTCATGCCATTGAAAAACGTCTCATCTAGTGAAACCATAACAACGATGCCCATGGTATTGATGCGTACTTGACGGCGTGTTGGAAATGTGTCACGGGCTGTGTCTAAGAGCTAAGCTGAAACAAATCTGGAAAGTTACTTTTTTGCATGAGTGAAGTGTTGCAGTCCTGAACTTGATGTTATGCATTTCAAGGAGAAGTAAAACTATGAATAAATTTACGTTTCTGCCCTTGTGAATTTTGGGCATGAATTTCATGAAACGAGGAACGTTCAGAATGGACTGATATGGTTTTACCCAATTCCTGTCACAATGTTTTACTGCCGAATCCTGGAACTGGGTCTATGAATGGAAAGGTCAAATCCAGAAACCGACAACTGACACTGGTCATGGGGTCAATTGTAATACCAGAGACCTTATGTTCTTTCTGTTTCGAAAATTACCATCAGAAAGAACCATCAGCCTCCAGGCTTGTTGAAGTTGCTCCCTGCTTGTTCAATACATCCTTGGCTTTCATCTGCATCTCTCCATGGGACTGACAATAATACATTTCAAGCGCTCTTGCTGTATGTATATCAACTCTTAAAACAGGATAACTATGGGGATTGGTAGCGGACAGATGTAAGCTGTTTGTATCAAAGTCTGGTCAAACTATCTCAAATCATCTGTGCGTAACGGAGAGAAAGGTAAATAATTTTACGTGTGTCCCCGGTCTGCCCTATATATATAAACATAAACAAAAAAAATGTTTCAAATGCGAGAAGGCTATTCAACACATGCAAGCTCATATAAGGATCTGAATATGCGGTGGCTTTATCGCTTTATTGAGCTAGTCACATATAAAACAGTAACAGAAAGACTCCATGGCTGGATACAAAGTAATAATAATAAAAAAAAAAACATCTTAACATAAAACTTGAAAAAAGGACGGTAAACCCTTAAAAGAAATAAAAGCAGTGAAACAACGTGAATCCTTAATATTTAAAATGTTATGGTGATCATCAGCATTATAATAAATGTATCTTGTTTACAGCAACAAACTTTACCTGTCTTGATATTTGTTGCACTTGATTCATTGCTTGTTTTTTCCTATACCATCGACAATAAGTGATCAACTTGCCTCCCTTTTTATTTAGATGAGGCTGACCTGTAAGCAGTCTACAGAAAACGTTTCCTTTCATTTAGTCATGAAAAAGGTGGAAAAACAAGGCTATCTGAATTTCAGGTTTTTGAAATAAAACGTTGACCAATCACTCGCAATTTAAGAAAAAATGTAAAAACGAAATATTCAGAAAACATTTCTAAAAAAATTCTGAACACCGACACTTTGATGAATAAGGGCCTCTGTCACAAGAAAAGTTGCCTTTTGGAAATGTCTTTCCCGTTGACCCAGGGTGCCGATATTCTTACTGCCCTACCAAGGTCATAAATCATGTACCTTTCCTTAGATTTACCTTAAGAGCTAACACTATGCATATTTTGATTTGTATTTTTGGTTTGTTAAGTTTAATCAAAGGTTAAATGTTGCCCGGGACTTCAATCCCATAATTCACTGCAGACATTATGCATTTCTAAGGAAACAAGCAAAAAAACCCAAATCAATTTTATATCAAAAGAATAAAAGAATAGTAAGACAAATGATCAAATAAATGTAAGTGGTTTTTGATCAGGACAGGTTCCATATTAACACACTGTCAGGTTGTTATTGTTTGGTACTCTGTAATTGTGTAAACAAGGGCAGCTGAGGGAGCAGTTTATTTTGTGTTATGTAATTACCACATTGTATTCCATTTAATTAATACCTAACTTAAAACAGCTTGCCATGTTTAAATAAAATATCTTGTTTGCCACAGCTGTAAGTATAAACCCTGAACAGCACCTGTTAGCATTGTAATATTTCATTTTTGTTTATAAAAATAAGGTATCAAAGGGGGGCATTATTTAAGAACATGAGAACATAAGAAAGTTTACAAATGAGAGGAGGCCATTCGGCCCATCTTGCTCGTTTGGTTGTTAGTAGCTTATTGATCCCAGAATCTCATCAAGCAGCTTCTTGAAGGATCCCAGGGTGTCAGCTTCAACAACATTACTGGGGAGTTGGTTCCAGACCCTCACAATTCTCTGTGTAAAAAAGTGCCTCCTATTTTCTGTTCTGAATGCCCCTTTATCTAATCTCCATTTTTCCCCCCGGTCCTTGTTTCTTTTTTCAGGTCGAAAAAGTCCCCAGGGTCGACATTGTCAATACCTTTTAGAATTTTGAATGCTTGAATCAGATCACTGTGTAGTCTTCTTTGTTCAAGACTAAATAGATTCAATTATTTTAGCCTGTCTGCATACAACATGCCTTTTAAACCCAGGATAATTCTGGTCGCTCTTCTTTACACTCTTTCTAGAGCAGCAATATCCTTTTTGCAATGAGGTGACCAGAACTGAACACAATATTCTAGATGAGGTCTTAATAATGCATTTGTAAAGTTTTAATATTACTTCCCTTGATTTAAATCCAACACTTTTCACAATATATCCGAGCACCTTGTTGGCTTTTTTATAGCTTCCCCACATTGTCTAGATGAAGACATTTCTGAGTCAACATAAATTCCTAGGTCTTTTTCATAGATTCCTTCTTCAATTTCAGTATCTCCCATATGATATTTATAATACACATTTTTATTTCCTGCATGCAGTACCTTTTCTCTATTAAATGTCACTTGCCATGTGTCTGCCCAGTTCAAACATGACACAGTTTAAGAAATGCAACATGAGCTCACTGATTCCAATAATGATAATAAAGCATGCCGGTATCTGCAAATTTGAAGCATTATCAGGAAAATTTCAAGCAGGGCCAAATTAATTGTCTCCTGTTCTAGCCATAGATATACTGGCTAGAGTTAAACTTCCCCACTGACTCTTGTAATAGCTTTTTCAAATGAGGTTATTAGGGCTCCTGATTTTCCATTCTTGGGAATGGCAAATTCAGTTTTTCAAAATGACCAATTCCGTTTTTTTCTGTTTTTACCAATTTATTAAGAATTAACAACGTAATTTGGACATAAATAACTTTTTTACATTAAAAATCTGTTGAATTCATGTTTTTAGGTCCCCGAGTTACTGTAGTTTTCAGGAAAAATATTTCTTAAAGCAGTCCACTAGTAACAATATACTGTAGGTCAGTCAACAAATAAAGGTGTTTTGAAAAAACAGCTTTTTGCTGGCATTACAATATACAGACTAGTTGAAAACGAGGGGCATTATTACAAAAATATGCAATTTTCATAAAAATACAAATTAAATACAATGTTCAGGACACTTATCTCTCCCATCTGTAGTTTCATCTGCAACAACGCAGACTGGTGTATGCTGTACTTGCTGTAAAGCTGCTTGCATGTGTTTCTCGTATACCCTGGACAGATAGTTGCCTTAGTTAGAGCAGGGCTCTTCAGCTAGTTTTTTACTCTGCACATTTTTAAGCAATAATAAGTATTACATGACTTAATGTTCATATATTGAACAAGACTTACACATTTTAACATATGAATATTACTTTAATACTAGAACAGTGAGAATTTAACGGAGTACCATTACAAACATTTTAAAATGTATGTGACATATTAATAGTATAACTTAAGAAGAGATCAGTGCTTGAGCTTCTAACTACTGTGCCCTCTGGATATGTATTTCTAAAAGCTTGTTTGGTTTCAAAATGCCTTTTCATATTGTATTTCTTAACTACTGACACATTCATTGCACAATAAACACATTGGCTTTGCGTTTGGTACAGTTGGTAAATAAGTATTTATTGGTCCACTCAATGTTGAATCTACAATTTTCACCATTTTCTGTTCTTACTAGCTAGAGTAGAGAGAGCCATGTTGTAGCAACACGAGTAAAAAAACTAAAAATCACTGTGCGTACGTACTATTATTAAGGAGTTAATGATAAATTAGAAATAATAAGTTCTAAAACTAAAGGTTTCATCTCAACCACCGTGCCATTTCCTTGTGTTGAGCGGGTGACGGAGTAACGGATTTGTGATAATAACTAAATAAATGAATACATAAATTCAATTAAGTTTTTTTAATCGGGTGGTTGACGATCGTTTTTTTTTCAGGTACTTTTCACTTTTCTGTATCAACGCCAAAATTATTCCACAGAATAGAACTCACAAAACAGCTAGTTGCTTTTTTAAACAACTCGACTCACACAGCACACAGGCAGCGCCGCAACAGAGACAGTAGTCCATCAGCGTAACGCCCACAAAACCACCGGTTTTCTTGTTATCCAATGATACAAATAAACATACACAAACGTTTTATACAAGCGTCATCGCTGGGTAGTGTAGTTTTCAAAGCAATCCATTCTTTTTCATAGGAGAATAACAGTGGTAAAAGACTGTTTGCATGTTTTTTTTTTTGTTTTTTTTAAATGTGCAGTCGCAAAGCAGAATTCCATTCCCAAAATGCCAAATCCGCGATCGCGGAAAATCAGTATCCCTAGATTATGTTCAGTTTATAATGAATTAAAATATCCTCTATTTGACACTCCTAAATAAAAAGGTGTAGTTATTAATGTTATAAAAAAAAATCCTTTCCTTAATAGCCTTTAGTATCCATTGAACTACCTATCACCACGTGGTGTTTTGTAATATTTAATTTCTAATAGTTTTGTTATATCTATTGCGCTTCTGGACTACTGCAGTTTAATGGAGTTTTCTAGTCCAACACATTTTGTACTTGGGAAGGTGTAAGGCAAAAGTCATCGGTCATAAGCACATAATCTACAAATGTGTGGCAGAGTGAATAAACTCTGCCACGGTAAGGTCAAGCCTTCAGACACAGGAGACTCTAGACTTGACTTGACTACTCTTTCTTAACATTTGGTAGAGACCATCTTGGGAATTGCGCTCCTGGCTCATTTCCCTGAGCCATCTCCTTAGATCTGCCATGTTGGTAGGTTCCAATGGTGGAGCATGACAGTCAAACGTTATGGCCGTGGTCCATTGGAAGATAATGCTTGGGGAAATTAATTGTTTCATTGTTTATTACTAAAGATCCCTGTTTTAGGCTGATCCCTTTTTTTTTGGGGGGGGGGGGGTGTTTACTGAACTTGTGGTTTGGATTAAACTTGTTTCTCAGCAGTCATATTACTGCACTCTGAAGAGCATATAAACACAACAGACCAATATGAAAAAGGCAGCTGTTCAATAGTTAGAAGAAAGGAGAAGAAAGAGTTTGTAAAACCTTAGGTTTACTCACTTGGTAAACGCCTGTTTGATTTTTTCTTAGAGTCTTTTTCAACAATCATTTGGATGTATTTTCTACACAGCTTTGTAGAATGAAAGACCAGAAGTCATTACACACAGATAATTAAAAGCTATCCTTAAGATGCAGCTTCTTTCATGTCGACACAATTAAGTTTTATAGAAACAGCTCATTAATAACGTCTGTGGAGAGCTGTATAGGCACAGTTTGCACTCAATTGCTTCTTAGGAATGATATACGAGACAATCTTTAGTCAGGAGATGGAGATAATGCATGTGAAGCTTCAACTTTTTTCATAATACAAGTTTAATCTATTATAAACAAAAAAAGTAAACTACTACAGTTTGCATATTATAAAACTAAAATATATAACATCTAGTGTAGTTAAACTTTTCAATAAGATGTTACTCTGTGTGATTGACACATGGGATGACCAACAGAAATCCAATATTTTCAGGATTGCTCTGTTGAACGACCCTCAGTGATCCTGTTTACCACATTTATCCCATTACTATCCTCATGGGCAAAGACGAAGAAAATTACAAAATGCTTTAACAATCCCTTTTAAAGTATTCTGACTTACATACCCATTGAACAATGTTATTCCCTTGTGTGCTCCGGGTATTGCTTTTTCATAGCACTCTCTCAGGACAGATGAAATATTTGCACCCACTTTGGGTCATTCCACACCAACTCAACCAGAAAAGGGACATTTCGTTGTCCATCTGTCTCAGATGTTCCTAGAAAAATTCACCTGGGGGTTTTCAGACATGATGAGTTCAGAAATGATAGTCATTATTTTTTTTTTAATTTCCCCTTCGACCTGTGACCTTGCAAAGGTCAACCTAAAGTGAGAAAGGGACCTTGACCAGAAAATTCACCCTGGATGCAATTTAGATGCTACCATCATCTCACTTCTGGCAAATTGCCTTTACCTTGTCAGGGATGTGGGTCCTAAAATGTAAGTATTGCTGTAAGAACCTTAGAAACCAGTCTTCCAAATTCTGTGAAAAACTTTTGGTTTCAAGTCCCATCGCTGGTCATTAAACCCCCTTGAAATTAGAATTTTTGCTATTTGTACAAAGTTTAGGCTGTAATAACTTGTGTGGGGGGACTGAAAAAAATCACCCGAAGATATGTTTGGATAGATGTTGATGAGATCTGCCAGCATCAAGCAAAATATTATGGTATCCGGGGATTTGGTCATGCATTCAAGCATTGCTTATGGCCACTTTGGTGAGGCTAAAGTGCCACATATTTCTATCCAAACTGGCTATTTCTTCAACTTTGCATTCTCTGAGGATTGATCTAGAGGGAAAAGTGACAGTATGTGCTTCCACTAGCACTAGTTTGGAGCTGAGGGGTTATGAACTTACATGGGACTTTGGACTTTGTTGTTATGATGACACATTTGAAACTACCAAAACCTTACTTAGTTGGATTTTAAAAAACAAAGTGATAGTAAAGTGTTTTTTTTTATATAAGTTGTGGTGTCTACCTACGGGAATAATTGATTGACTGACCAACCATTTGTGAAAAAGCCATTTCCTGCATTCTCATGCACAACTGAAAGTCTTTGGTTTAGGAGGTCTTCGATGGCAGACAGGTGTATTTAAACAGTGATGTAAACAGGGAAGATTTTTTTTTTTTTTTTTTAAGAAAAACCGTGAATTTAGTTTTTAATACCCAAGTAAGTAAGGTTTTGGTAGTTTCAAATGTGTCATTGTAACAAAGAAGTCCCAAGTCCCATGCAAGTTCATAACCCCTCAGCTCCCTGGATACCATAATATTTTGCTTGATGCTTGTAGATCTCATCAACATCTATCCAGTTGTTGGCTTCAGTTTTCTCAGGATCAGCATGAATTCCTTTGTTGGTTACCACATGTCCCAGAAACTTAATTTGCTGTCTGCAAAATTGACACTTCTTTAAATTCAAAGTGAATCCAGCCATTTCAAGTTTGCTTAAAACTGCTTGAATATGGGGCTCCCCAGTGGCGCATCCAGTAAAAGCGCGCCACGTGTAGTGCAGGATGTGCCCTATACCCTGGACGTTGCTGGTTTGAGTCCAGGCTATTCCACAGCTGACCGTGGACGGCAGCTCCCAGGGGGCAGTGCACAATTGGCTGAGTGTCGCCCTGGGGGGGTTTAGGTCGGCCAGGGTGTTCTCGACTCACCGCACACAAGTGACCCCTGTAGTCTGGCCGGGCGCCTGTGAGCTTGCCTGTAAGCTGCCTGAGAGCTGCATTGTCCTCTGAAGCTGTAGCTCTTGGGTGGCTGCATGGTGAGTCTGCAGTGTGAAAAACGTGGTTGGCTGACGGCACACACTTCGGAGGACAGTGTGTGTTCGTCTTCGCCCTCCCGTATCAGCACAGGGGTGGTAGTGGTGAGCTGAGCCTAAAAATAATTGGATATATCAAATTGGTAGAAAATAATAAAAATAATTGGCAATGACTAAATTAAAAAAAAAAAAAACTGCTTGAATATCCCAAAAATGTTGTTCCACACTAGAAGACTAAATGATGATATCATCCAGATATACAAAACAGATGTTCTGTCGCAATTCTTCCAATACTCTTTCTATAACTCTGTGGAAGGTTGCAGGAGCATTTTTTTATCCAAATGACATCACTCAGAATTCATATAAGCCAAAAGGTGAAACAAAGGTGAAACAAAGTTGTCCCGCCTCCTCTCCTCTCCTCTCCTCTCCTCTCCTCTCCGGGCAAGAGGGGGCAGCTGAGGATGGAATGGCCCCTCTCCTCGAAGACCTGGCACCAACTCGAGGCCTCCACCAGGCAGAAGTATTCATTCCAGCGTCCCCTGTTGGGCGCTGGACGCTCGTGGTACTGCTGAGGTTGCACTGCTGTCGCTGCTGCTACCTACTGCCATGCTGGCCTACAAAATGGACTCATTGTGGGATGCACGTCCCTCTGAGGTAAATGTTAATAACTATTTTTTTAGGACTGCCAAGACTGCTCGATTTAAATAGTTTCTATGACAAGATCTGGTGGTAAAATGTTATTTACATTTGTGAACTGTCTGATTACTTATTATAAACGCTGACTACACAGAAAATGTTAGGGCCACATTGTATGTGGTATACAGGCTTCAGTGAAAAATGTTAGTTACTTTTATAGTATCAGTTTCATCATTGTTTTGTATTTTTAATTCTTTCTTCTTTTTTATGCTCATATAATAGTATCTATAAAAGACTCATTTGATATGGAAAATTAATCTTCTAGTTTTACACTTAATTACTTACTTAGAAAGGTAGTACAGTACACCCTCGCTATAACGAACCTGTTAGAGTCCAAACCTTTTGTTCGTTATATCGAGGGGTTCGTTGTAGCGAAAGGACAATCAAACTTACTGTTGGAGTAAGTTAATGAGATGAGATTGTGAACAAAAGTAGAATTACATGTACCTGTTCCTTTCATGTATGCAGTATCCTGCTTTTGCTTTATCCAATTCGTTAAATTCAAGCATCACAAACTGGAGTTTTTATTCCAAATCAACCTGACATGAAAAGTTAAATCAGATCCTCAATATTTATTTATTTATTTTGCTTTGCCGCATGGTTGCTGAACAAGCCAAAAAACGAGTGCTTTTTTTCAACCTATCTTCAAAACAGATATGTCTGCTTACTGCTTTTTTCAAACGATCAGTATAGTTTCCAGCTTTGTTGCAACATGAAATGATTTTAGTTTCAGAGGCGTAGTTACACAGTACGTGTTTCTTATTAAGACAAAAGAATTGACTTCACTGTGAGGTGGCATCCTGTGCGTACAGACTGGGATGTTGACAGTGTGTGTGTATTGTAACAAAAATTAATGCTATAAGAATGAGCCTTCAATCAATTCAAACAATCTTATTATACTAATAAATGATCAAAAATAATCTGCCAATTGTTAACTAACAATTAACAGGTCGCTGTGGGCCATGACCTACACTGCTAAAACTAATTAATTATTTTAAGGAATCTCGGGGTGGAACTATTCTGTCTCTGTTTATTTGCTTCTCTCTCCGCTTCACAATAACAACAAACACTGTCACTGGTCTTTAGCGCCAGTTAGTCCCGCCTCGTCCCACCACGGACAATCACCAGCAGTTCCTGTGGTCTGTGCCTGTCACCTATAGGCTGTTCGACCGATGTGAAACACAGCCCTTCCTACTCCAAATGTTCCTGCACTTCGCAGACCTCACATATGTTACAATATTATCTTTTTTTTTGGGGGGGGGGGGGGTCCAGCAGCCAGGTTCGTTATAGCTGAAGGTTCGTTATAATGAAGGACACTATAGCGAGGGTGTACTGTACTAGACCTACAATATGATAGGGTCACTTTAGGTCTTAAGCCCCATGTGATGAGATGAAGGAAGATGGAGGGTGAAAAACTGGCATCCCGACAGACGGAGGTGCTAGGCTGACTATGGACGTAACCACATCAAGATGGCACATACAGTAGGTATAGAGCCCGGTTGTGGTGGCCATCTTGGGGAGGTCGGCTATAAGGTGTACATTATTATTGTTATGGTTATTTATTTCTTAGCAGACGCCCTTATCCAGGGCGACTTACAATTGTTACAAGATATCACATTATTTTTTTACATACAATTACCCATTTATACAGTTTTTTTTTTTTTTTACTGGAGCAATCTAGGTAAAGTACTGTGCTCAAGGGTACAACAGCAGCGTCCCCACCTAGGATTGAACCCATGACCCTCCGGTCAAGTCCAGAGCCCTAACCACTACTCCACACTGCTGGTGTACTGAGTTTCCTGCTAGTTAAGACCAAGGTTTCATCAGCTGTTATATCGAATAGTGATTGGATGTAGCGGGTTAACGTGGCGGGACTTGGTACATATAAGGGAGCTGTGTAGCTGAGTCTGGTGGTTGAGTCAGGGCAGTTTGGTGCGGGAGCGAGTTGGAGCAGAGACAAAGACAACAATCCAACTATGGGGATTTACAATTGCCACTTGTCTTTCCAGGAGGAATAAAGCCTTGCTAGGAGCAAAGAACCCAGGGGGGATCGGAGTGCTGCCAGTGAATGACTCTGGGACCGGGAAGGAAACCTGGGCAGGCAAGACAAGATGACAAGAGACGCCGTGGGATTGTAAATAGTAGTGTGTCATTTGTAAGTACATGTGTGTGTGTGTTTGTGTGTGTGTGTGTCACCAGTAAAAGGATTATTGTGGTTCACTTAATTTAGGCTTATGACTTTGTGTATCCTTATTGCACATACCACACCCCAACACACCCATTTCACACTGGCGTGCTTTACCCGGGTCAGACCCTACCCAGGTTTCGACATGCGGGTTGGCTAAGCGTTATCACACTGCTTGTTGAAGAAGCAGGGTCAACCTAGGCTAACAAAAGCAAATACACAATGCCCTGGAAGCAGCAACGTTCACACGCTTTCATCTTTGCACTGCACTCGCCTCCTATTAAATCCAGCTTAAGCCAATGTCTCTCAAATAGTTTGGAAGACATGCTTGTTACGGATTCATCCATCCAAACTTCTCTGGATTGAATTGTCGACCCAAAGTTTAAGAAAGCTGCATGATATCAGTAGTCACGCAAGGCCAAATTTGAACACTGGACCTTGAAACTGGTAGTCTTGTCACTTCAGAAGATTTGCCATCACTGCCCAACACTTAATTCAGACAGTTCAGTACTGCAACAAAACAAGGTTTCCAGAATAGAATGGGTTTTATCTACTGTGAGAAAGTTGCTCTCACTCATGTTCGTTTGCCCTTTAAAAACTGAGACCCAGCATACAGAAATGGAGTTTAGCGCTTACGCGCACTTTTAATAATACAGAAAATGAAAATAAACAAACAAAATCCTAGCTCTTTTCAAGCACTAACTAAACAGAACAGGAACAGCCCTGTCTATCCTGAGACAGCTAAGCTGTTTGCCTGACACAAAACAAAACACACAGTTAACACGATCGTACACACAGTACCTTCTGTTTGACTGCTCGGCAGCAGGGCACACACCTTCCTGCTTCCTTCTACTCAGCAGTCTCGAATTAATCAATCTATGAGGCTTATATGCCCCCCACTAACAATTGTGGGCAGCTGGCTCTAATTTACAATTAGGCCAACTGCCAAAACAATTAAGAAATAAATAAAACAATTGGCAAATACACGTGTTTGGCAGGGAGGATTATAACCCCCCTCCCTGCTCTTTTACACATCCTCCCCCTTGTGTAAAACACACCCGGCCATTCCAAGGCCACTTCCCTCCACCCTTAAAGGACCACCCACCCTCAAGTCCCATATTTTTAATCTTCGCTCTCTTGTCCTTCCTCCAGCACCCACAGGAAGGAACCATGAACCGGTGACGAGGGACCCCACTATGGTAACAGGGGCGACTGACGCGCCAACTGGAGACCTGGTGCATGGTGCAGCAGGCAGAGGTCTGAAGATGGGTCCCGGCTTAGCAATCTCTGAACCACCAGGGGGAGTACAGCAACAGGCAGGGGGAGCTCAAGCGACGTCTGCCATCTGTGTCTCGCCATCTGGGCTTGCAGGGGGAGCGGAGTGGGGAACCATGCGAGGAACTGTGCTTGGTTGAGCACACTCCTGGGCTCCAGGTCCAGCGATGGGAAATCCGGAACCTTAGGCAGGGTGTCCCGGAGCACGGGGCAAGAGACTGCACTGACCGGCGCCAGACAAGTTTTCAGGGGTGGTGGTCAGGGCTGTGGTGGAGGCACCTTCATAACCTCCTCCTCCTTGTCTGATGCTTCTCCCTCCAAGGTTGGAGTTTGGCGCTTACGCGCACTTTTACTAATACAGACGATGAAAATAAACAAACAAAAACCTAGCTCTTTTCAAGCACGAACTAAACAGAACAGGTACAGCCCTGTCTATCCTGAGACAGCTAAGCTGTTTGCCTGACACAAAACAAAACACACAGTTAACACGATCGTACACACAGTACCTTCTGTTTGACTGCTCGGCAGCAGGGCACACACCTTCCTGCTTCCTTCTACTCAGCAGTCTCGAATTAATCAATCTATGAGGCTTATATGCCCCCCACTAACAATTGTGGGCAGCTGGCTCTAATTTACAATTAGGCCAACTGCCAAAACAATTAACAAATAAATAAAACAATTAGTAAATACACATATTTGGCAGGGAGGATTTTTAACCCCCTCCCTGCACTGTTACATCTACTTATTGAACCCTACTTTGCTGCCAAATAAGTCATTATTACCATGTATTATAGGAAATGACATTAACCAAAATATTTAAGACTGAAAATCCATCACAGTTTCTGATATTGATAAACGGTTTAAGCTTTAAAGTCTTTTTATAAACCTCTTGGATCCTCTCAGCCAACCAGGATCTCACAGATAGATGCCCTCTATAAGCTAAAGGGAGTTGAAACTTGCATTTTTAAGCAGTCTAAAATATAGCCTAATAACACATTTAAAAAATATCTTCATACACAAAAACATTTCAGTTTATAATAGTATTCATAGTAATAATATCCTCTGCAGCAGTAATTACCTGTAGATAACTGGAGTTAGTTATCTAGCTAGCCCCTTTATCCTAAAAATAATCAATCATCAGATTCCTACTCTCTGTATATATGACTCATTGTTCAGTCTTGTTGTTGTTGATGTTGATGAGCAGATCTTTAAAAACCTTGCAATTGGACTGCATGAATGTCCGTGACATCACTCAGGATTGATGCAATTATAATGACATGGTCGTGAACTTTAACAAAACCAAGCATGCACACACATCAACTTCAACAAAATCAATTGAATAAATCCTGACACGTCTCCAGTTAACACTGGCTGTGTTCTTGTTGAAATTCTGAAGAACACAATTGCAACATTTATTAATCTTGATTAAAAGAGTAATCAAATTACTCAAATCTGGATTCAAATATAATCCTCATAAAATATTCTCTGAATACATAGATATGTATATACAATAACTGGCCAAAAAATTGAGACATTTCTTGGCCTGTCAGTGTATTTAGATAATTGTCTGACCTTAGAATGACTGTATTGATATTCAGGGAGATTAATATTGCTAGAAATTTGCTGAAGGCTGCATACTGTGTCAAAAATAGGATGCCTTCTATTGAACTATCAGGTTTGAAATACTCACCTTGTGCTCAGGCTCACTGAGTTTATACATATATTTTGTTAATAAAGAAATACAATATTTTTTTACTGAGAGGAGGTTATCAGTCTGGGCTCTGTATACTAAATTAGATGTGGACTAGTCTGATAGTTTAACCACACCATTCTGATCAGGTTTGGTGTTTTCCTATTGTACTAAATTGAAGGCAAGGTTGCCAGTAGTTATTTTTGCATATGACGTCATTTTAAAGAATGATTCACTTAACACATATTCCATTTAGTGACCCTGATTCATGTAGGTTTGCTGTGGGGTCAGTATTGCATCATTAGTTAATTGCCATCTTATAAATTCAGCTATCATTGCTAAGTACCGTATTCCTTCAAATTTAAGACGCAGCCCAAATTTCCCACCCTCAATTTGAGGAAAAAATAAAACATAAATAAAGCTGCATTTACAAAGATACAACCTCAATTACACATTCGAAGGAATACGGTAATTATTCATTGCAAAAGGTGGTGTGCTATTCAAATTAAAACCTATTTTTATGAAAGAATTTTTTCAAAACGTAAGATTTTAGGAGTGACGTGACGTAGCTGAGAAGATGGCTGCCCAACTCTCGAGCTCTACACTCCCATGTCCAAAATCCTACACCATCCTAATAAAGACGACTGTGAAACTTAAAAAAAAAACAGCACTAAGAAGACATGTAAACCCCTTCTGACATAATGGCTGACTGTCAAAACAACCAGACTGCACAGGAGGCTGTGTGGTCCAGTGGTTAAAGAAATGGGCTGGTAACCAGGAGGTCCCAGGTTCAAATCCCACCTCAGCCACTGACTCATTGTGTGACCTTGAGCAAGTCACTTAACCTCCTTGTGCTCCGTCCTTCGGGTGAGACGTAGTTGTAAGTGACTCTGCAGCTGATGCGTAGTTCACACACCCTAGTCTCTGTAAGTCGCCTTGGATAAAGGCGTCTGCTAAATAAACAAATAATAATAACAAAGAAAAAAACAACTAAATCTAAAAGTGATGTTCAACCACCTGAATCTGAACTAGAACAAGATGGCGACGCGGCTTCCACTGCAGCAGGTCAATCTGACCCCTGCAGCAGGTCAGTCTGACCCCAACAATGTTGCTAAAGATATTTGCATCTCAGTCCATCTTAAAATTGATGACACTGAGAATAGGAATCACTGTAACAATGTTTGCTTTGCCGGGTTTCCAGAGGGGGTTGAGGCAGAAGACATGATTCACTTCCTAAGGATAAATATTCCTGTTATTCTTGATCTGGTGGATGACTACGGGGAACTAGAAATGGATAGAACACATCGCTCACTGGGGTCACGACCTGCTCCAGACCAGTGTCCGAGGTCTGTCATTGCAAGATTTCTACGTTTTCAAGATCGGGAATTAATCATGCGGGCTGCCAGAAAGAAAGTAGAGATTCGCTGGAGAGGGCATCGAATACTAGTGTTTCGCGATCTTTCAAGAGCCTTACAAGAAAAACGGCGAAATTGTCTTCCAACCAAGAAACTACTACATGAGCACAACCTAAACTTTGCCATTCTATATCCAGCTGTACTGAAGATTGACACAGAAGTGGAATCCCGATGCTTTGAAGACCCTGTCAGAGCTATGCAGTATGTGTGCTCCTTAATCAGGGAATAATTTGAATTTAAACAGTTTTAACTTTTATGTCTAGTGTTCTGGTTTGCACCTCGCAATCTAGAGGATGTACTGGGTAAGCACCCTGCACTTGTTGGATTGTTTTATTGCTGCTATACTTCAACCATATACGTGACACTTTTGATTTTTATATTACATTTTATTTTTTTATTAAAATGACTATGACTGTAAATATAGTAACGAATAGGAATGGGTTCCTCTTTTTTTATTTTATTCCATCTATTGCGATGTGTATCCAGCTGGGGATGCTATACATTGCTGAATGCAGTATGTATAAGACACTTCTGATTAACACTTTAGCAGGGGGTTTCTTTAACCATCAAAAACCAGATGTATTGCTATTGGCAACTATACAGAAACTTTACATTATTCTCACTGCTATTGCTGTTTTATATGGTTGTTACTACTTTTGTGGTTTTATTATTATTATTATTATTATTATTATTATTATTATTATTATTATTATATTTTTCATTTCCAACTGTGAGTTGTGTCATACTGCATAAGCTTGGACTAGAAGATAGTATCGCTCACAGAATCTTTTAAGCAGGGTGCTCTGTCATCTGTTTGATTTAATTTCTGTGTAACATTCTTCCATTAAAATATCAATGTCATACAATAAGAAATTGGGTTTGGGAATAGAGTGGAGCAACGTAGTGGATACAAACATGCTAACTGTTTAAAATAGACTTTGGTTTAATAACACTATTCAGGGATTGTATTTAGTTGGATGGGGGGATTTAGCATCAGCAGTTATGTAAGATTAATGCTAGATGATGGAGATTTAAAGATTGACGACATGTTTTTTGTTGTGTAGTGGTTACTGTTCCCCACATCCACAATGATTAGTCACTGATCCAAATGATTGAAATATTCTAATCAGTAATATAAAAACAAGAATATTACGGGTTCTAATTGGGGTTTAATATCGGGTTAGATTACTATGGAAACTAATTGCGTCTGCTGTTTTAAGCACCTGTATCTAAATTGGGGATGTGGGAGTGCGGTCTGAGTGGTGGATCTCACCTGGATAATCACAGACTGCATAGTTGCCTTTTTTGTGTTTATGTGGATTTTATTTTTGTTTTTTGTTTTTTTCATGTGTGTGGGTTTTTTTAATTGTTTTTCCTCCTGCTGTGGTTGGTTGGCTGGTGTGATGCGGGCTGTCCCTGATCAGGTTCCAGAGATCTATTTTTCAATTGCCTTTCTTAGTTTATGCAAGCCTCTAACTTAAAAAAAAAACAAATATATGGATTGGGTCTTACCTCGTGGAATGTGAAGGGGTTAAACCATCCCATCAAGAGGAAAAAAGTACTATCCTACCTTAAAACATTAAAATGTGATGTGGCATTTTTACAGGAGGCATTTTTACATTTAATGGAGGACGAGGCAAAAAAGTTATCCAGCTGTACAGCTATATTTTAGTGTAGGCAGCAACAATAGCAGAGAGGTTGCAATTTTAATTCATAAAAAGCAGCAATTTAAGATTATTAAAGAAATAAAATATCAAGAGGGTAGGTTTGTAATAATCCTAGCTGAAACACAGGGCCAAGAAATCATTCTAGCAAACATTTATGCCCGAAATGGTGATGATCCTGTTTTTTTTGAAGATCTCGAAACCTAGTTAAGTGATTTGGGTCAATATGCAATGATAGTGGGTGGAGATTTCAGTCTGGTGCTGGATCTGATTCGCAGTTCCCCATCAGCTTGCCGTGGGTCTAGATCATAGAGAGTATTGCAGGGTATATGTGATGGTCTGGGTCTAGTGGATATTTGGCGCTTACAAAGTCCAGAAGAAAGAGACACATTTTACTCTTCCCCTCATAATGTATTTTCTAGAATTTACTTTTTCTTATTATCAAAATCTTTAATTAACTCCACACTCTCGTGTACAATTGGGAATATGGCTTTAATTTAAGTCTGTTGCAAGAAGAATAATTTAGAAATGCTCTCAAAGCTATTTACATAGAAACAAATGTATCCTCTTCCCCCTCCATAGGAGTAACCTGGGAAGAAATGAAGGCTTTTCTGACGGTCTTTGTTATCCAGAAAGCTGCTGCAGTTAAACAGTTATAAATTGAAAAGACCTGCAATATTCCGAAAAGGATAAACAAAATATGTCCCCAGACAATTTAAGAAAATTAACAAAGTTAAAATATCAGTAAAATTGTTTTCTGATGAAAAAAGGCTGAATTTGCCTTATTTAGGGTTAGACAAAAATATTTTGAAGAAGGGGATAAGGCGGGGCGATTACTAGCTTGTTATATTAAATGTAGAGCAGCTCTCATTCCAGCAGTGAGATCTCAGGAAGGAAATCTCATGACTGGGTCACGTGAAATTAACAAGGCTTTTAAATAATTGTATTCTTTACTATACTCCTCTGAAGTAACTGCAGAGAAATTAGAAATGGAATCCTTCTTTAGCAACCTAAACTTGCCCAGGCTAGAGGACCATGATGAAGAATCCTTGGATGGTCCTATAACATTAAAAGAGGTAGTTGAAGCAATTAAGAGTTTACTCTCAAGTAAAGCCCCAGGTTTAGATGGTTTCATAGGGGAATTTTACAGAATTAGCTCCCTTATTATTGGATATGTTCAGATATAATCGTATATAGTGAACTCCTTGCCATCCACTCTGTCCCAGGCTCTTATCTCACTTACTCTTAAAGAAGACAAAGATCCATCACTGCTCAAGCTACAGACCTATCAGTTTAATTAATAACATTTTATCAAAAATTCTTTCTCATCGTCTGGACAAAATTATGACAAAATTGATTCACCATGACCAAGTAGGGTTTATTAGAGATCGATGTTCTTCTGATAACATAAGGTGTCTGATGTCGGATTGGTATTATGTGGGCTAAGCAATATGCTGCCCACCCAATGGCCGCTGTCTCACTAGACGCAGAGTAAGCCTTCAGCGGCAGTCCTAACAAATGGCTTAATATCTCACCAGTTTGAGCTTGGAAGGGGCACCAGGCAGGGATGCCCTCTATCACCCCTGCTTTTAGCCCTTGCATTGGAACCACTTGCAGCTGCTATCCGTGTAAGCCATTCTTTCCCTGCTATTCAGGTGGGGGATTCAACACATAAACTCATGCTTTATGCTGATGATATTTTGTTATTTGTGTCTGATCCTGAGAAATCTGTCCCTGGCCTTCTTGAACTGGTAAGCTCGTTCTCAAAATCCTCAGGATACAAAATTAATTGGACAGTCAGAAGCTCTCCCTCTTACATCCTACTGTCCCAGGCTGATCTATTTTAATGGCCTAAGGAATAAAATATTTGGGACTTAATATTCCACCCAAAATAAATAATTTAATCCCCTGTAACATTAAGCCTCTACTAGATACAATTGCAGCTGATTTCACAAGATGGTCCTCTTTGTTCCTGTCATTGTGAGGAAAAGCTAACATTATCAAAATGAATAGCACACCTAAATTAAATTATTTACTGCAGGTTCTCCCAATTAAAATCCCAAGCAAATACTTTTTCATAATTCGATAGATTATGTAACCAATTTCTGTGGAATGGGAAAATACCCCAGACTTCATTTGAAAAAAAACTGCAGGGTATAATAGGAGCATATATATCTTAGAAGATATATACGAAACAATATAATAAAATCATTTGAAAAACTTAAAGATCAATTTGGTTTACCGCAGTCCCACTTTTGGAGATATTTACAAATTAGAGACATGCTGCGTCAGGTATTTGGCTCAAGCTCTATCCCACCTAGGCATGTAGAGGTCTTTGGAAGATCCGCCTATTATACCCTGCTTCTGCAAAAGACATATACATATACTTTGGTATTACATTCAGTTTGGGAGAAAAATTTAAATATATCCTTTACTGAAGAAGAATGGGCTAATGTCTTAAAAAGTATAAAAATAATGTCCAGAGAGTTGCGAGCCAGGCTTGTTCAGTTTAAGATCTGGCATAGGTTTTACTGGACCCCCGCCAGGTTACATAGGCTCACGTTGACAGTAGACAAGTAAGCGTCTTTCTGTCCAGTGAGCCCGTCAAAAAAAAAAATCCCATTCATGTTTAGTGCTTTGCTCCATTAAGTGGTTCAGTGACTAACTTTCTATTTAAACAATAACTGCACTCGGACACTCAATACAATGTTGCCGTGGCCGGGATTGAAGTACGGTGTGCCAAAAGGCTCAAGACACAGCAATGCGATTAACGCGCATGAATCTCTAAAAACATTTACACGTTAATTGCAGAAGTTTTATGTATTTATTTTTTAATTTAATTTGTTATTGTTATTTCCACCTCATCTGTTTATTTTATGTTTGCATATATTAATATATTTTTTAACTAATTGTATTCTGTATACTTATTCATTGAATTTCCTTTTGTAACTGTTTAATGGAAGCTAAGAAAATCAATAGAACCAAAAAGAAAAAAAAACAAAACATGTAAGATTTTAGATCTAGCTTAGTTTTGTAAAACGCAGGTATGTTCAGTCTGATCTAGATTTAGTGAGTAGTGACACAATCCTGAAACCCTGGCCTAGATTTATTTTCCTCCTGGGTATTAACCCTTTGCAGATGGCCCATTATAATTTTGATCAAACTAGATTGATGATGTAATTACATACAATACAGTCACAAGTGTGCTATGTTTTTTTTTTTTTTAATTGGAATAAAAGCCTTTGTCAGATTTCAGACAATCAACGAAAATGCAGTTAGTCAGCTCTATAAACCAGGAGCAATTTTGTTTAAAACCATGCGTGGTATTTATAAAATTCTTGCTGATCCTAGTTCCTGAGGGTTGTGGCTACCACAAAGGGTTAATTGCCCTTCCCCTTTGTTTTCCTAGTGCTTCACTGTGTGCACATCCCCCAGAACAGTTTCGATTCACTTCATCTCCCAAGGTAGCTCTTGCAGACCAGACCAAATCATCTTGATCTGTCAATCAGTTCCATAGCCCAAACTTTTAATAACCTGTTAATTAAGAACTACTCAAAAAACCTGTATTCAGTATCTTCTTTATAAGAGGTGCCTGTCGCACTCAAATAAATGGCTTTGTGTAAAACAGTCTCTGTGTGTGACATTAGTGGTACCAGGCAGGCTTTCGCCTTTATAATAACTGATAGGATTTCTCAGGCAAACCTGAGTGGGCTAATCTGCTGGAGACTTGTATGTCTGCACTGTGCATCCACTTGGGAAATCTGACCTAGAAACTGCATCCAGCTGTGACAATTTCATATACTATGTGAGAATAATCCACTAAAACCAGAAATGTGGGGAGCTCTGGACCAAAGTAATTTATTTATACAGGCTTATTTACTTTTTATTGTTGGTAAATTAGCCAATGTATTTGTGATTGTTAGATTTTAAAGTAAATCTGCCAAATACATGCATTCAATACAATGAAAAAAAGATCAAATCAGACACAATATGTTTAGCCTAGATGGAACTGCTTCCCAGATAAATAATAATAATAATAAAAAAAACTCATAACACTGAATAGCTTTCAAAAGCGGTTGCTTTCTAACTTGAAGGTACTTGAAGGTTTTTTTTTTTTTAAGGTACTTGAAGATACATTAAACTCTTAATCCTATTATTCACCCTATTTCTGATTATGATGTTCATGATGTTATGCGAATACACAATCTGTTTCAGTTGAACAGATATAGTATACATACCTGCCTGCTTGGATATGAAAAGTAAAATATTACAGTATTAAAAGTATTCACATAATGTATGTTTTGTATCAAAATTCAATTAGAATATACATTATCTAGGACAGCGGTTTCCAACCTGTGGTCTGCGGACCCCTTGTGGTCCATGAGTAAACTCCAGGTAGTCCACAAACAACTCCCAAAATTCAGTTATGCTGTTCTTGCAAAAACCCATTTTGCTACTACTATTACTAAGCAACACAACAAACAGCTTTAAACATGTGATATATAATTATAAGATATGTTTGTAGTCGGCATGTTTCCCCTTTATCTGTTTTCTTTTATTACGGGTGTGTTTATAAATGAATATATAGTACAGATCCCTTTGGTGCAATACCAAGCATCGCCTTCAAAGCCGCCATTAACTGAAAAAGCTTTTTAACGTGAAACAAATACTAACTAAATAACTTGCACATTATGAAGCACATTTGTCTTTAGCATTATTTAAAAACAAATCCGGTCTTCCTATGCCAGTGTTTTTTATATGTACATTCAAGTGAGGTTTGCGACTCAGTGATACAATAAGTTGCGTTAGAAATTGATAGATTAATTTGCTACACAAGGTAACGGTTGGGGAGACCAGCACATATTTACATTTACTGGATCCTAGGACGACCCAAGCCCCAGTGCATCATTTGTCAGGAGGTTTTGTCAAACAAAACTCTCAAACCTGATAATTGAGACGACATTTATCTACAAAGCATTCAAAATGTGAACAAAAAATTTAAACAAAAGAAACAGGAACTTTGCCATCAGCAACTTTCAATGTGCAAAATTACAACATTTCTTGCTGACCTGGTAGTGACGATCCAAGCTCAGGAATCTCATGAAGTTAGGTACATTAGTTAGGCAGCAGTGTGGAGTAGTGGTTAGGGCTCTGGACTCTTGACCGGAGGGTCATGGGTTCAATCCCCAGTGGGGGACACTGCTGTTGTACCCTTGAGCAAGGTACTTTACCTAGATTGCTCCAGTAAAAACCCAACTGTATAAATGGGTAATTGTATGTAAAAATAATGTGATATCTGTATAATGTGAAATAATGTATAATGTGATATCTTGTAACAATTGTAAGTTGCCCTGGATAAGGGCATCTGCTAAGAAATAAATAATAATAATAATAATACATTATATAAACACTTTACTTTCTACAAGTACTTATACATATAGTTTCAAAATGCTGTTGTAAAAAAATACGTGGCAAGTGGTCCGTGGGAAAAGTCCAAACACCAAGGTGGTCCCTACATTGAAAAAGGTTGGGAACCACTGATCTAGGATAATTTAAAATTGAAATCCTCTCTCTGGGTGTGTGACAGAGAGCGAATGAATCCGAGTCAACAATCTCCCTCCCGACCTGTGATGGCGCTGTGTAACAGGAACAGTATGTCCTGGACTGGATGGTTTGACAGTTCATTCCAGGGTCAGCTGAAAGACGGCTATCCAGGAAGTCAATACCAGAAGTCATCGCCCTAATACGGTAGGCGATGTGTCAGTCATGGATTGGAGGAGATGTGATTGCACTCGCTGCCGAAGGGGCGGGACTGAAGGTATATCAGGGGATGTGGCCAAGTCATCTGTTCCTTGTGTTATAGTCACAAGGAAAAACCCTGTGTACTAACGTTGAGTGTTTTGTTTGTTTTGTTCTGTCTACTAATTGTTGTGTTTGTCATTGTTAGACAGCTAAACTGTTAGCTGTTGCTAAGGGTCCAGTTTCCAACCTAGACTTCACACCCCTCATGTGTACATTATTTGTATTTCACCACCTGCACTAAGAGCACTCACTGTGGACTTGTGACCGTGTTGTGTTTGTGTGTGTGATTCACATCGTGTCGTATTATTTCGGGACTGAACCCATTGTTTTGCACGGAGCGATACCCATTGTTGTGTAGAGCCTGTGCTTATTATTTAAGTGTTGCCGGCACGCAACCCAGCCAAATAAAGAGCTGTTTTACCGTGAACTGTCTTGTGTGTATTGTTCTTGAGCACTGCATCACCATTACACCTGCGCACTGCAAACCACTTTGCCACAGGGTGGTATTAAAATGATCTTGATATTTTGGATAAAAATGATCCTTATCTCTATTTGAAAATATAAAAAAACCAAATAAATCTTGATTTAAAAGTGTTACCGAAACAATAAAAAATATCCAGATCGCATTTTGAAAGCTTGAAAAACCCAGTTTCAAAACACGAAAATCGGATCTGGGACTCTCTAATCAGAACCATACTTATTTTGGTTTGATGCAGTGATAATTTTAAGGAATTATATGCATCACACAGATATTGCCTTTTCGTACCAGTACATGTTCAGGAAATGGTCACAAAACGAAACAGTAAAAGCAGGCAGCTGACAGTCACAGCACTTTCTAAACATTTGGACACTAAAGCAAACAGGACATGTGAATTGCTTCAGAGTGTGCAGTAAAACAACACTGAGCAAGTTCCTAGTACTCCAGAGAATAGTCTATTTCCACCTGTGTGATCAAAGGCAGCAGCACAGTAACATAGCTATATCTATTCATAGAACATTGAGTGCAGAACAGTGTCAGCTTTGGCAGCACTTAATTAGCACGTATGATTTCCAATATGATGACTCTGTTTCTATAGCTATATCCAATGTTATAAGTGTATTCATTACTAGAACTGAAAAACAATAACAATAAAGTCAAATTAGCTTTGAGGCCCAAACACAAAAAATAGGGATGCACAGAATCCAGGATTCGGTTTCGGATTCGGCCCGAATACCTACTTTTTGAGCAGGGTTCGAACACTTAGGATTCGGTGAACTGAATCCGAATCCTATATCCGCCCAGATGTACATCTATTTTAATGCATCCTTCCAGTGTGTGCAGTTATTCTTTAAATAAAAGACACAAATCCGGTATTGAACGTAACTGTTGTATTTAACAATAATAATACGTTTGATGAAATCTAAATTACTGGTGGCGCACGCACTAAACACGTCACGCAGCTGCTGAACACAAACATACCCCCGTTTGCAACAGCACATTCACATCACACTTTCATGGAGTATTATTATTTATTTTATTATTATTTATTTCTTAGCAGACGCCCTTATCCAGGGCGACTTACAATTGTTACAAGATATCATATTATTTTTACATACAATTACCCATTCATACAGTTGGGTATTTACTGGAGCAATGTAGGTAAAGTACCTTGCTCAAGGGTACAGCAGCAGTGTCCCCACTGGGGATTGAACCCACAACCCTCCGGTCAAGAGTCCAGAGCCCTCACCACTACTCCACACTGCTGGCCACATTTTAAAGTTATGTAGTTATGTAGGAGTAAAGTTATGTAGTAAACCTGTAATATATAGTAATGGCAAACTGTTGTAGACTTTTGTGCTTTGTTGCTTTGTCTGTCAAACGTGTTCTAGAGATCATACTCAGATAAAAAAAATAATAATCAGTGCACAGAAATATATTTTTTTGTAACTTTAAATTAAATGTTGAACAATATGCTTTAGAAAATGTAATTTGATGTTATTCTAATGTGCCAATACAAGTTGAACCATTTGGGAACTGCTGTGTTTTATTAAAATAATTTTGAAACTATTTCGTACCCTATTTGATATGTGTTACACATATGGTGCATTTAAATCAACATGGGTTTTATTTCGCAGGGAGATTCAGGTCACTCAATTTTTTCCTCATAGCTCTCAGATAGGGTTGTCAACAGGCTGCAGAATCTCGGTACACTTCAAGGCAGGTCAGGTTTTTTTTAACTCACCTCTCTAAACTGCAATTTATTCGACATGTAAAGTGAGTGCGAATTGATTGAGCAGTTTAGTAAATGTATGTAATTGTTTAATTGTGGTGGTGATTCTATCCGGAGAGCCTCGTAACAACAATTAATTGTATGGCTTGATTTTTTAATACAATAAACAATATCTGTCTAAATAGCACAACACCATTATTATAGATAACTTTATATCACCTGCACTCTTTCATTTAACCTTGTGGTAGCAGGTAAAGTTTATATTTGTTTAATATTTCTTGCTTCACACAGTCCCACCCAGTCAGAGACTCAGGAAGCCATTCAGCTGCTGTATAGGTCTGATCAGCTGCTGTATAGGTCTGATTGATGGAAACGATCCTCACAGGCAGGTGTGTGCTTTTGGTAACAATTAAGTAAAACAATTCAATGAATTTAGCAACAGTTCGCACAATTAACACTCACTTTACTGAATATATTGCAGTTTAGAGGGGTTAGTTACAAAACCTGACTTTCCTTAAAGTGTCCCGAGATTCTGCAGCCTGTTGGCAAACCTACTCACAGATCAGATGATACAGGTTGAAACGTCATTAAAGAAAATAGTGGGTTATGGCAAAGATGCAGCTCTCCTTTCTTGTAAAGGTAAACGGTTCTGTATTTTGACGTTTCTGTTGTGGGGGGAGGGGGCTAGTGGTAAATTGCATAAGTTTCAAACTGAAATCTTATTCAGGGATATATTTCAGTTCGGTAATATAAATTCTATAAACTAAAAGGCTCAAAACTATAGATTGTGCGTGTCCCTTGTTAGTAGCTCCCAGTCTGTTTTTCATTCAACAGTTTCCTTCAGTTTTTCTTGACAGTTTTTGTAGATTCGGTATTCAGTTCGGTATTCGGCCAAATCTTTTGAGATGGATTCGGTATTTGTCCGAATCCCAAAAAATTGGATTTGGTGCATCCCTAGTTAAAAACACAATCACATCCGATAGAGTCAGGTTCCCACAGACAAGGTGTCAGGCTTCAGATGGGTGGAAGGCACATAAAAGTACCAACACCCACTAACACATTGCTTTACCGTTGGCTAAGTGCCAGAGACGGGAGGGGAACCACCCTGTGTTAAGGTGTAATTAACATCCATGCATGTATTATAATAAACCCATTATTAATTGAAGAAAAATACTTGTGTGTTTTCTTAAGAAACACCGGAACTCACTTTTAAATCAACATCAGGGTTCATAATTGTAAATTCTTAAAAAATGGTGTTGGTGTAGTGAAACTTGAACATTTTTATTTCTAGTTTAAGGTTGATAAATTTAAATTTTGGGGATAATATGATGTTGCAGTATGTAAGACAATGAAAACATGTGAAAATGTATTTGAATAAGAAAGCCACAACTAACAGCTGTAAAAAAAGATATATATTGTGAAACAGTGTTCTCACATGCCCTCAAAACCATGAAAATCAGGAAAATTCATGGGAAAATAAGAATTGAATTTCCTTAAAAGCAGTGAAATACAATATTTTATTCTAAAGAATGACTGAGGTATACAGTAGGGTATTCTGAACTAACATAAACTGTGAAAGCTATTAATATTTACATTGAGCATCTATGGTTGTGAGGGGTGATTACATAACTACACTATCAAGGAAAATGGCTGAAATGTCACAATGAACTCTGGATTGTGGGAATTCTGGTAGTGTCTATAAAATACTCCTTTAAACTTTATCAAGGCTTTGAATTTTCTGGCTTTATTTGTATTTTAGTTAATTTTCTTTATCAATAGGAATTCAGTCTCAACAACCAGAAAGAGGTAGATGTTATGGGTGAGTTTTAGTATGATTTAAACTAAAGTATACATTGTTAATAGATTTTAGAAAAGTAATGTAATTTAAACACATTAGACATGTCACACAATAAAAATAATGTACATGGGTAATCCAATATGTGAGTTTGAATTGGATATTTTCCTGTGCATTAGGGGCCACTCAATGAATATCCAGCCAAGAGCATCCATGTAATAGTAACTGGCATACAATTGCAACTGAGCTCCAATTGTATATATTTGAGCTTGAATCTCTTGTTTTCTCAAATGTATTAACTTGGATTTACCATATAGGTTTTAAAAAGGCCTGGGTTATGCCCCTTAAGTACATAACAAACAATTTAATTGCCATGAACTGTAAATTAAAATGTGTTTTCAAAACAAAGTCTGCAACAATACCACTATATACCTTTGTGAGCATGACTGTGAAGACTGAATAGAGACATTTGACTAATGCCATAGATGTAAAACATAGTCGTAGCTTAACTTTAATTTAACAATCCAATTTTTTTGCTAAAGTCATATGAATATACAGGGACTTTTCTTTTTCATGAGTGCTTAAGAGGCAAAATCCAGGCTTCATTTACAAATCTTCCATGTATTCTCAATTATAATAAGGGGATTTTACTTTTCCAGACAGGAATGAAGACGTAGCATAATCTTCTGAGTCTATATCAGGAGAGCGAGGTGCTGTTCAGACAAATGTTAATATATATATATATATATATATATATATATATATATATATATATATATACAGGGATGGAAATAAGGCTCCCATTGCATAGCAGTTTGATCCCTTCCGGGTTTTACTAGGAGTATAATAAGACCCACCTGGGCTTGTTGCCTTTAGGATTGAGTTAGTGACAGAGGAATGCATTATAACACAATTGATAATAGTTAAAAAAAAAAAATAATTATCAAGTTACTATTTGGTTTCTTGAGACAAGAAAAAGATTGTCACCTTACCTTTATGATTGTTAAACTGAGTTATACTGTGTAGTACTTTAATTGTTACTCCTCGCACACTTCATACTGGCAGAAGACAGCACTGCTGTGCAAACTGAGATGCTACATTTAGCTGCAGCAGAAACGAAAAAAGGCACCATGTAATGGTGATTGTTTTGCAGTAATGCTGTACTGTTGGAAATGAGAATATAATCTATATATTGGAATAAATAATTCTGCTAAATTGGCGTATGTACAGTATCATATTTAGTTTTTCCATTTTTATAAAAAAAATGCTTCTCTCCCTAAAGCGTTAGAGGTCATTGGAGGTCTGGGAATAACAGGGGAGAAAAGAAAATACATGATGATAAGTGAAGAAATCCGTAGAACAGATGGACCTGAGAAAATGTCCACAATGGCTTTGTGTAATTACTTAAGGGTAGGTTAAACAAATCGAAAGTTAAATAATCAAGGATTAAGCAGTTTATGTTCCTAATAATTACATTTCTTGAATTCATGTAATTTTCTCTAATAATTTTAATTTTATACTTGTAGAACTATTAATAAACCTTAACTATTAGGTGTCGTGGCCAGACGTAAGTCATTTTCGGTAATTACTGTAACTCTGAAAGATGGGGTCTAATTTGATGTCAAATGTGAAATATACAAGAAAAATAACACAACTGCTGCAGCCAACAGCTTGAACATTTTAAAAACCATTTCAATAATAATTACTTTTTGTGACAGAGGAAATGGGCAGGAGGACTCCCAGAAAATGTGATTGTGCCTAAAAGACGAATAGAAGCTTTGCCAACAAGGTTCAGTACACTTTGTGAAAAGGAGTGTAGGGAGCTAGCAACTGAGTGCATTCGTCTCATGACAAAAACATGTTCTTTTGGCACTCTGGTAGCAGGAATGGATCCTAGAGAGCAGGTAGCAGTGGTATGCTGTAGGATAGAGTGACCAAAGCTCATTGCTGATAATTGTGAATATTATATTGAAAACTTATGTTAATATTAGACATTTTGTAAATGGAGCTTTAACAATACGATCGTGTGGGTTTTCACTGTAGATAATACAAACAGAAAAAGGCTTAGCAATTGCAGTGCAAAATATTCTCAAAATAAACTTGTAATTTTAAATTTAAATCTTAACTTTCACATATATTTTTTAAAAAACAGTGGTTGTTTCAAGTAGTAACTTGGCTCTTTTCTGAACAGCAGTATTTCATATATGAACCACACTTATTCTGGAACAGTTGTATCTTTGCAAATCAAGTGTTTACTTATCATTTAACATTTAATTTAAATTTCATAAAACAGGAGTGGCTTTCAAAAGAGTTGTACCTCCCTGGAGGAAAAAAAGAAGAGTTCTCTACATGGGCCATGCTGACTCATACATTTGGTCCAGAGCTGCTTCATCGTTTGTTAAACTACTTGATCTCCTTTCTTGGTAAGGATTATTTAAATTGAAGGATTACATAATTCTTAATCTTAAGTGGAAATTTCTCACAGTTGTCTAATATCTACTATGATCATTATAGCAAGCAGTTGCACTAAAAAATATTTTCCATCATATATCACATACTACTAAAAGGGAGATACCTATGTTTTTTTGTATATAAAGGTTATTATGGCATTGTTTATTTATGCTGGAAACATTTACTCATTATGGTTGCCATTGTAGTCTTATTATTTGTACATTTATTAATTTAAACTAATGGGATTACTTTGGTTTTCCTTGGCAGTTTGCTGATGTAAATAAAAATGGAATTTAGAGTCAATCTCAATTACAATTGTATACAAAATGAATTTAGGTGAATACATTGTTAATTCAAATATATAGTGAATTAGTGAAACTTGTAGAACCTAACCATTTTTTCTCTTTTTAAGGCACAACTCTGAAAACACTTGAGTGGACTTCAGTTCTGAAACATGACTAAACGCCAAGGCTTCTAATAAAAGTGCTTCAATACAATGCAGGTAGTTGTTTGCTTATTTACTACTTACTAAAGGCTTCAACTGTCAAACAAGTGTCCTATACTCATTGCTATGAACAGCTCCAACAGAGTGCTTTGCATATCACAAGGTGTTTCAGGTACCTGGTGCTCCACATCAGTAGGTGTATAGAAATAGGACATGCAGTGGTTTAATTCCACAACATAGATCTGCCCCTTCTCTTTGACCTTTCCTCAATAATTGCAGAGAAATAGACTAACAAATGCTCTCATTTCCATTAAACTATTATTTATTTCATAATGTACATAGTAAATGATTTGATTGCTTGGTTTGTGCAGTGGCTTACAGGCAGACATACCTCAGGCAGCTTTAATAATCAAGAATAACCATAGACTTGTTTATTCAAAGATTTACGAATCAGAGTAGGGAAATACTCCTTCGTTTTATTTTGAAGCATTAATTGAATCGAGCGATATACAAATCTACTTCGAATCTTAGGTGTAGCTTTATTTAGACAACCCAGGCAGTGTGGTGTCTTAGCAAACTAACAGTACTGCAATACTAGTTAAGAAACATATACGTGGATAACATAATATACCAGCATCTGTACAACTAATAATAATGAAAATAATAAAAACCAGTAACATGCTGTTTCAATATATGCAAAGTAGATTATGCTCACTTGTCTAAAAGCAGTGTTCAGAGGTCAGCTTTTCTGCACAGGAGTATCGAGACTGATTGTTGCCAGGAAGAACTAAACTCTGTGAACTGAGTGACAGGGAGTTGGAGGTCACTTGTGACAGCATGAAAATATAAAACAAAACTCTGGGTCACCGAATAATACAGGAAATAACTTTTCAGAAGGCACTTCAGAACAGTGAAACTTTTAGGTTTAAAAAAGGTTTAAGCTCAGATCACACATAGATAACCTTTCAACACTATCTTAATTTCTTTTCATTATTTGCCTAAAGGATCTCTTGGAATGAGGAGGCTTATTCCTTTAAAAAGACTTACTTTTAGCAAAATCATTTTCAGAATTTTGTCTTACTTTTCCTGCCTGGGCACTATAACAATGATCACTGGAGGCTGGTGAGTTTTGAGAATTATCTGAATTTTTTTGTTTTTTTAATTTGCTTCCGGTAAGGATGCAGAGGTTTGAGTTTTCTTTTGCTACTGTCTTTTCTTGGATACATGTTTTTCTAATTCTTTCATTTCCTTGTGTAACAAACTGTGGCAATGTGCCCCGCCCCTGTGTGCATTTGTGTGTTATATGTTGCGTGTGGTGTGTTAATGTTGGTGTATCGATATTACGGCACGTGATATAAATGGGTGTGTGTAGCACGAGTTATTTAAAATGTATAATTGTTTTTAGGCACGGGGATCACTTCACGTGCATTTAAAGTACTTAATAATATGTGAGCACAGGGTTTCACAGATTCGTTCACGTGCTGGGATTCAAGTGAATAATTAATTGGTAATTGAATCCCAGCACAATTGTACATATAGATGCACGCCTCATTCACTCAGGGTTGTGTTTTCGGTGAGTGGAAAACGGGTGTGGAGAAGGAGAAAGTAAAAAGTTAAGTAAAGTAAATTAAAGCAAAGCATACCATTGCTATTTGTGTGTTTATTTTTACTCACCGTATTTAAGAGTTTAAGTGTTAGTCCGTTTTGTTTGTTGGTGTAAAGTGCCGTGTCCTGTGTTTTGTTCAACCTTTTATTTTTGTTTGTTAATTCACCTTCTACTACTGTCTGTCTGTGTACTTCTTTCTGGCCTGATGTCACCCCTACAGCCAGCCTGTCACACAAACCTATAATGTTTTCTCTTTCTACAGGGACTGAATCACAGCTCTAGTATTTTCCCCAAAGCCAATTCCAGAGCAGATTGTACCTCTGCACTAGTAATGATGTAGGCTGCTGGTAATCCATGTCCATGGTCGTCACGCACTAGAAGCGTGTAAAGTGAAAAATTGTAGATATTGAGACCATTAGTGGCATCTAGAAAAACAATACATGTTCCATAATTCATGACATTTTCTTTCATAAGATTCGTCATTAAGCCCAAGACTGGATCTTGCTTCTTGTGCACATACTGCTGGTATTATTATTATTATTATTATTATTTATTTCTTAGCAGACACCCTTATCCAGGGCGACTTACAATCGTAAGCAAATACATTTCAAGAATCACAGTACAAGTAATAATACAATTAAGAGCAAGATAAATACAATGACTTTGGTTCAAGCAAGTAGAAAACGACAGTGTCCTTGTTCTGTTTAATCATTTCAGTAACACTTGCTGCATCATTTTTATTTAGCCGTGTCTTCTGTAGAACAGATTTGCATATATTCTGTATGTTATCAGGTGTAACATAGTACTTTCTATCATTGCAGTTTACATGCCCATGCTTGTTAGGCCTGTTGTGTGCCAAGACTAGTATCAATGCAGGTTTCACACCAATAGCGATCCACTTCTGAATTTCTGTCACCAATTCAGGGGTGACTGTGGAACAGTGTAGATCAGTTGGGTCTGAAGGATCATGTCCATTGTGGTGATCATTCAATCCCTACTGGAATCCACTGAGAAGAAAACATATGCCTTGCAGCCTACTCTCCTATAACTAGCAGCTTTCTCTGCACATCATCTAGTGCACTTATGGTGGAAATAGGCTTCATTCCTTAAAAAATAACAAAAAAAACACCTTATAAAAAATGTTTTGTTTAGGCCATAATGTTAATGTATTTTTCAAACCTTGTTTTTTTCTCCTTTGGACAGTGGGGTTGATTTTTTTTTTCTTTCTTAATTTACCGTTGTGTTTACACTGGAAATTTGCCAGATTTCACACAAAACAAGGCAAAGGCTAGTGACGGCAGAAATATGAAAATTGGAGAGTGCTATATTTAAATGCAAATGTATTTATCAAACGTGGCTTTGTTTGAATTAGTTTTTTTTATACCATGCTCTAAAAAAAGAGGACTTTTTTTTTTTTTAAAGCATTTTAACTTGATGATCGATAATCGTCATTAGAATTTGCACGATAATAGATATCAGGGTTTGATTTACAACACTAATTATTATTATTATTATTATGATGATGATGATGATGATGATAAGGGTCTGTTTACTTAGAAAGAAAAAATAAAAAAAATATGAATTCCAGTTTTAAAATAGCTAATCCCGCTGTTTTGCTTTCGGATTTTAGGATGTGTTGCATATTTGAAATGTTCGTGGAATGTTCAGTAAACCGTTCAACTAGCCGTGTTCAAAGCTAACACAGGTTGTTGTGAAAGTTCGCCTAGTTGAACGCATAGTGAAAAGTCCATTAATGCTGCCATCTTGACCAGGATTAGGCATACATCATGAAACATTCAAGTCTCGCTTGGGGCTAACTGTGGTTGCAAAGGTTTTAAAATCTAGTGCCTGGCCTGTCTGTGAGAAGGTCTCTCTGGATATCTGTTAGACTGCACCGACCGGTGTCACAGGAACTAAATAGATATTGTGCTAAGCTTTTATTTTAAATATATTTTTAAAAGTTTTTAATGTTGAAATATTCTTTATTAAAAGTTACAGTAGGTTAATAAAAACAAGGTTTGATAACATACACTACATACATAAATCAGAACATTTTAATAACTATTTTATAACAATGAAGTGTATAATAAAATAGACTATTATTTATTATTACAGAGACATGATAACCTAGAAGTACAGCATAACAGGTGGAGGCTGTGTGGTCCAGTGGTTAAAGAAAAGGGCTTGTAACCAGGAGGGCCCTGGTTCAAATCCCACCTCAGCCACTGACTCATTGTGTGACCCTGAGCAAGTCACTTAACTTCCTTGTGCTCCGTCTTTCGGGTGAGACGTAGTTGTAAGTGACTCTGCAGCTGATGCATAGTTCACACACCCTAGTCTCTGTAAGTCGCATTGGATAAAGGCGTCTGCTAAATAAACAAATAATAATAATAATAATACTGTAATATTATTTGTCATTGTACATAAACAAAAGTATTTCATTACCTGTCAAAAACTGTAAACCTGTTTTTATCATTGTTAGATATCCATGATGTAATTAAGAAATGGAGATAGTTTAACAATGCTAATTACAGATGTAAAGCAGGTACAGAGGACAGAAATAAACATCAAAAAGTACAAAGCCTACTTATATAAGTATAGTTTTATCATAGAACAGAGACTGAATTAACAATTATAAATGTTGTAGTTTGAACGGGAACAAAATACACAAGTCTATAGTACAGACTAGGGATGTCATGGTATACCGTGGTATAGATTGCCATGGTTTTAAAACAGCAACCATTTTTCTATACCATGGTTACTGAGTTCACGGTTTATCATGGTTTGCAAAATTAGTTCACGTGTTTCTGTCTCTACCAGCTCCTAATTGCTGCTTGTCAAGTTTTGAACTCCAAAAAGTGTTTAGTGTTCAGCACAGGAAACAGTTGTATTGAAACAAAACAAGCAAAACAAAAATTTCAGATAGTAAACAAACTTGTACAAGTAAGAAAGTGACCTCTTTCCCCTGCAAAACGGATCAAATCATCCATCACATTTTTATCATTAATATACAATTAAAATACACTTTGTTTTGTGTACACGTAATATATGCTGCTTGCAAACTCTATATGGTAAGCTTGTATTGCAGGAGCACTTTGTGGCCAAGTAAATAACTGCAGCTAACTAACTTAGTCAAAACAGATTTAACAGTGGCAATTCCATTAACGTTATCCTTTACATTTAGTTTTCTTTTGCCATTTAATGTAAAGCTGATGAGTTATTCAAATGCATTAATAAAGTATCACCAATACTAATAATAAATAAATGTCAGTGATTTACATTTGTTTTTAACAATTTAGAATGCTACCAACAAAGAGAGGCATTAGTTTCCAAACTTTGAAAATACAACATGCCCCCTCCACCCCCCATAAAAAAGGTTGTCTTTCTGCTGTGGCGGAGTTTCCTGAGAGTGACGGCCTGCTTCTGCACAAACCCTGCCTGGCTGTGAGTCAGCCATCCTGGATACAAAACAAACACAAGAGGCCCTGCGTGGGAGAAGCTTGGAGCCGCTGTGACACCCCATTGTTGAATGGAGACATTACGTCATTCTCACAGTTTAAATGCTGCCACATCAGGAATAATAAACCCCAAATTAATTCTGCAACAAAACATTTAGAAGACTAAATGAAAAGAAGATTTTTTTATTGTTAATTCAGTCTGAGTTTCTATCCGGGTTATATCAGAAACCTGCACAACTATTCGTGTTCCCCTTTTAACAAGTTTCAGTGTAATGGCATTATGGTGCAAATGGGAGGTGAGCCCTCATGATGAATTCAGGGATGGAAATAAGTTTCACTCCTAGGTTTACCAGGGGTACAATAAGACACACCTCAGCTTGTTATTTATACACTGTAGCTAATAAAGCTGGTAATAAATTAAATCTGGAATGGGTGAAGCTTCTATGCAACAGGAGTTTTATTCCCATCCCTGCAATGAATCAAATAGAATGGGCCACTATATCAAAAGCAGCCTGTGCAGTAGTAGAGTTACACACAGTAAAAGAGCACTTCCATTGTGAAGTGCATGGACAGGATCTCATACTGCATGCGGGACTAACTCAGCCAGGTCTCCAAAGGGAAAAGGACTCCAAAGTATCCGCACCAGGTCTACTCTAATTGGTACGATTAATGAACACCCTATAGAATCAGTATCCTGATAGCCAGATCTCCAAGTCATTTGCATTGCTTGTTTGAGGCTGCAGCCCAAACACAGAAACACCAGAAAGGTAAGAGGAAATTGGTGTCTTATCCATATTTACAGTCATCATCAGGACCTGTAGTCTTCTTACTTTACAACAAGCACGTCTCTCCCTCGATTACTTGTTCACCCTGGAAAAGAAAGCAAATATTTTCTCTTTAACTGTAGTATTTATCTAAGAAACCAAGAATGCTGCAAGACATTCATTCATAACTATACAACACTCAATGGTGTTATGCTAACAGACACTTAAACAGAAATTCTATGACAGTTTCACAGTATCTATTATTCACCATTAAACCAAGACTAGTGGTCCCCTTGAGTGTCACACCGACAAAGTTGTGTCAACGTTGAACATTCTCTGTCCCATGTAGCATCATGGGCCAGTTTACAACGAGATAGCGTGCTGCACTTTGTCAACATTATTCTTATTCTTAAAATAAATTATACAAAATGTGGCACTAGTTTATATCAAACTTGAAAATGTCATTCCACTATAAGTCTCATTTTATAGTAATAAAGTAAGTGTGTAACGTTATGATCTCATAAGAATGCAAACTCTTTATTTTACAGAGTGTGAAGAACGCTTTCTAAGAATTGGCTTTCTGTGGTACTTTTTTCTTTCAAATAGCATATATCTATAATCGTTTGCATGATTTATTTTAATTGCAAATATATATCTTGCCTATTATTACAGTTTTGTTACAGGATACATTAGTTTATCTCTAATGTAATTGAATCACAGTTTTACATGTAGACTACCCTGTTCTAAGACTACATCTCAAATTCTAGGCTGCTTTGCTTTTCAGATAATGTCCCAAATTCTGAGCCATGGTGCTTTTAAGATGGATCCCAAATTCTGGGTCGTTCTTGTCCCATATTCTGGGCCACTCTGCTTTTCAGATAACGCCCCAAATTCCGGGCCACTTTGGTTTTCAGATGACGCCCCAAATTCTGGGCCGCTCTGCATTTCTGAATTCAGCCCAGTTTTTGGGATGTTCTGCTGTTACAGTGCATGCTCAGTTTACCATAAAATGGATTGTGAATTCATTTAAGAGTATCCTTTAATACATAAATCAAAGTTAATATATTTTTTCCTAGAAAACATTATTTTTTATGAGGAAACAGAAATCAAACTTAAATGTTTTTTTTGTTTTTTTTTTAAAAAAAGGTTATTTCTTTATTACAATGAAGAAATTACATTGTAATGAGATAGATACATGAAAATTCATTAAAGCAGGAGTTTTTCCTTTATTAAAGGTTAATATTAAAACACATTTTTGAGAATTAACATGGTATTCCAAGAAAAGTACATCTCATTTGCTTATGTAATGTCCATCAATATATAGTCATGCGTAGGGGTTTATCAGACCTCAATTAATAGAATGAACGAATCCATGAATGAATGAATAAAATAAACAAATTCACGATCCAGTTTTGGTGTACATTTTTATGGTAAACTGAGCATGACCTAGAACTAGGCTGTCATCTATAACATCCCAATTCGGAAATGTAGAGCATCCCAGAATTTGGGACGTCATCTGAAAAGCAAAGTGTCCCAGAATTTGGGACATAACCTGAGAACGGCATGTGCCTACAATAGCATTGTGATATCAGATCATACTCAACTCGCTTTAGAACTTACATTTCCAGACCAACCTGCTTTTCACAGGCCCTGGTGTTTTAACCCCTTACTTCTCCCTGATCACAATTATACTGAATTTATTTCCTCTTAAATTGCTCTTTTCCTCGACACCAATACAACACCAGGAATCTCTCACTCAACACTTTGGGAGACCATGAAAGCCGACCTATGCAGCCAAATAATTTCATACGCTGCCCAAGCTAATAAGCATTGTTTGGGCAGGCTTTCGGAGCTAACGGACCGAATTTAAAAATTATACCATCAATATTCTACCAGTCCAACAGCAGAACTATACAAGGAATGTCTGGTTCTTCAAACTGAATTTGATGTTCTCTCTATCAAACAGGCTGAACAGTTAATAAACAGATCATGCCACATTGTGTATGAGTATGGCGAGAAAGCTAGCAAGCTGCTTGCCCACCAACTTTGTCAGTCAGAGGCTTCTCGCTTGATCACACAGATCAACTCAGAATCCAGTCCAACCACAGATCAACAAGAGATTAATAATCAATTTGGAAACTTCTACTCTAAGCTCTATACGTCTGAATCACCCGCAGACCCCTCCTTAGTGGACGTTTTCTTTAATGATCTTACTTTTCCTACTGTTGACCGCCAATCTGAGACCTGCTTAGAAAAGCCCCTAGAGCTGGATGAGGTAGCTCCTGTTTGCTATTGCCATTGAGTCCCTTGCTATGGCATTACAGAGTTGGCAAGATGTTTGTGGCATAATTTGAGGCTTACAGGAGCAAAAGGTCTCCCTATACACAAATGACCTACTTCTCTACCTTTTAACAATTGCTGTTTTGGGGTGCAAGATAGACAATTATGACTACCAAAAAATAAAAGGAAAAATATGAAATGCAACTCGCTACTAGGACTCCAATTGACAGGCCCAAACCCCACTCACAAACAATTGCAAATCAGGGTAACATGGAATTAAACTTACGTGCCTTTATTATTTAAACAGCACCCAGATTCAGCTCAGTAGGTGTATATCCTGTGGATTCCTGCTTAGCAGAATTAACAGCAAACCTGAATTCACGCTGATCCCATTTCTTGTTCACAGACACTGGACAACACTTGGGAAACAAACTGAGCACCACGATCTGAAATAATAAAATTGTGTGTACCCCATCGGGTAAAGATCTCTTTGATGATAATTTTAGAAATGGTTTCAGCTTTTGCAAACCTCAAAGGAAACAGTTCAATCCATTTGGTATAGTAGTCAACAATGACCAACAGCTGAGTGTTATTCATTGAGCTGTTAGGTAATGGGCGCATCAAATCACCTCCGATGGTCTATTGACTTCAGTACTCTGAGGTTTACCAGCTGGACAATGATTTTCCGGCTTGAAAGCTTGACAGATCTGACACTCTTGGATATATTTATTCATATCACTCCAATAAGCATTTTCCAAAATCTGACGTACTGTTTTATAATGACCAAGATGTCCGCCCAATGGGCTATCATGGTAAACCTGAAGAAGTTCCATTCGCAATGCTGGAGGTATGTATATTTGGTAACAAACTCCTGAGTTAGGTACACTTTATCCTCCAGGAAAAAATAAGACACATCCATCTCCAGTTTGTTTGAAGAATTCTCCATCTCAAAGAGAAGATTATGATAGATTTGTTGACACTCAGGATCTATTTTCTGAGCTTTCCAGATGTCTTCATCAATGAAAGGTATAGGGCGATAGCTCTCAGATCTCTTTTGACTGCGTGTTTGTACTCCCATGATGACACTTTCAGCAACAGATAGGGGTGCCCGCGACAAAGCATCTGGAGCTTCATTTAACTTGCCTTTCTGATATTCAACAGTAAAATTGAACCTCAACGCCCATCAGATCAGACTGATGTTTGGCTTCACAGTGTTAAAAACCCAAATGAGCGAAGAATGGTCCGTCACAACTGTAGTAGCGCCATCTCTCTAGATCCCACAACACAGCCAAACATTCCAGTTCCGTGGTGGAATAATTCTTCTCAGGAGCCGTAAAGGATCAAAAAGCGTAAGCTAGCACTTCCTCCTGGCTATCTGCCAAATGCTGTACCAATATGTTTCCAAGGCCATGACCACTAGCGTCAGTATATACCACAAATGGCAAGTTGGTATTTGGATGTCCCAGAATAGGAGAAGTCATCAAAAGGTGCTTCAGCTTCTCAAAGGCAGCCTGACATTGCGATGTCCATTTCCATCTCACTCCCTTCTTTTTCTAAACGTTCAGTGGCTCTGCAATAATAGAACAATTTGGGACAAAGTGATGGTACCAGCCAGCCATTCCAAGAAACCGCTGTAGTTCTTTCAAACAGGTTGGCTCTAGGAAATGCTGGATGGCATCAGTTTTTAATGGGTCTGCATGTATGCCAGCTGCAGAAACAATGTGCCTGTGACGGGGAGCCCTGCCCCTATGTACTGTATATATGGTGTGCTATTTTTATGGTTTATTTGTATTGTATTGTATTATTATTATTATTATTATTATTATTATTATTATTATTATTTGCAGCAGTATATATATATATATATATATATATATATATATATATATATATATATATATATATATATATATTGTGTTTTGTGCGGACGGACAAAAGCCATCCGTCATTATTTACTATTTGAGACCAGCAATAAACCTAGACAATGTTGATCCTGAGTTTGGGAATAAATAATGATATCACCTAAATAGACAAAACAAAATTTTCCACGCAAATCTCCAAGCAGCATCTTGGTCAACCTCTGAAAAGTTGCTGGAGCATTTGTAAGACCAACTGGCATGACATTAAAGTGACAAACGTTGTTTTTTCTTTACTTTCACTATTCATTTCCACCTGCCAATAACCACTATTAAGATCTAAAGTACTAAAAACCTGCACACCAGAAAGAGATTCAAGTAATTCATTTATAGTAGCATTGGGTAAGCATCAGTCACTGTATGATTATTAAGCTTCCGATAATGTATGCAAAATCTCTGTGTACCATCTTTCTTTTCATTAAGGACAGGAGATGACCAAGGCGAATAGGAAGGCTCAATAATCCCTTTATTTAATTAATTAATTTGTTCTTTCACAACCTGTTGTTTCCAGGCAGCCATCCGGTATGGACGTTGTTTTATGGCTGGAACATCTGAAATAATTACTTTATGCTGTACAACACAAGTTTTCCCAATAAATGGAGTACACACATCTGAGAATTTCATTCTCCAATTCTTGTTTATGATTAGAACTGAGACCTGGCTGAGAAAGTATATTCTGAACTAACTGCTTTCTTTCCTCTTCTATTGTGACACTACCGCCTACTTGGGTATCAGACAAGAGCATAGGAACAGCAGAAGTGTATACATTAGAGGTTGACAATCCACTGACTGAACCATTACTCTGGACAGACTGAGTCCAGTTATCCAAATGCACATTTCCTGGCTGAAATGGATACCAGACACCATTAACACAATAACGTTGACTCTGTACATGAATATTCAGTCCAGTGATAGAAATAAAATCAAGACCCAAAACAAGACTGTAAGCTAGTGTATAAGAGGTCATGACAGCAGTGGGAACCCAAAACGTTAATCCATGAAAGCAGTAATCTAGATCAGTTATTCCATAAGGATAAATCTTTTCTCCATTGGCCAAGTAAAATGGTTCTCCTTTCCAAGCCTTCAACTGTTCATTAGTGCTTTCACTTTAGACCATAACTCTTCGTGCATCAATGTACAAGTAGCACCTGTATCCAACATGCTTCTCCCACTTCACTGATAGACAGTTACAAGTACCACCAGCTGCTGTAATGGAACAATTTGTAATTAACTAGTTTGCTTTGTTATTTTAAATTCTTTATCTTGGAACAAATCATCTTGATCAACTGAATAAACCGTATTAGTAAGAACCTGACTGTTCGCTGGAGAAGCTTTTTCAGAAACTTTTGAGGGGCCTGCTTCGGTTTTATAGAGGACACTGTCTGGGAGGATGGTCCTGCTTACACCTCCAACACACAGTAGTATTAACAGGATTCTGAAATGTGGACTGAGTCTGCGTCTTAGATGCTACAATAGGCGTTTGAACTTTATCAAAGTTCTTAGCAATAGCACCTGAAGCTGTTGTGCCTGTCTGACTTTTTCTCAGTTCATGGCAACCCTTTCTCACCTACTTTGATGGTGGGAGGTGGGGCAGGTGGGAGGCTGGGTGGGTGGTGGAAGGCTGAGTAGGGGAAGGTGGGTGTTGGAAGACTGAGAAGGGGAAGGTGGGAAGTTGGTGGGTGGCAGGTATTGGGAAAGGAGGACATGTGCACATGATTTGTAATTGTTCTTAAATAATGGATGTTATGTCTACTGTGTTTGAAAAATCGATAAACAGAATTTGAAAAAAAAAACTGCCTAGTGATTCCGTCATTCATGATTCATACATTGTGGTTCACAAACATAATATTGAATATGAAAATGACAAAGGTAAGTGGACCCTTACACAATCTGACCCTTTCTGGTTTCGTCACTTTGTGCGAGAGTTGGTGGTCTGTGAAAAGCAATAGGAACTTTCACTTCTAACAAAGGAAGTAACACTCATTTTCCTGTTAAACTAATCAGATGTGAAATGTTATTCGATTAGGTATGCTGTTTCTCGCATATTTTACCATTATGAGGTGGAATTTAAAAAATATTGTGTATAAAGATATCGTTCCCATCAAAAGGTGCGTACAATTATTACATATAAGCTCAAATATTGGTGGCGCTGGGCCCGCATTCCAGAATATTGGTGGAGTCTGGGCACCACAGGCCCATATAACCCGGCACCAATGTGCATACTACCATGTCTGAAACTCTTCCTTGATGAAAAGAATCTCACATCCATGAATCCCTACAGGTTTCCTCCCCTTTTTTGAAGGGTATATTATTCCATATGGGGTGGGTCGATTACTGTGAAACCCTAAGTATTCCTCCTTTGCTTTTTGCACAGGTCAGCAGTGTAAATCTCTTCCCCGACAAATGTGCCTGATTTAGCAAACAAAAAATGAGTCACAGCCTCTCTTTTGACTCTTTTTACATTGTAATAATATGAAGTCATGCAAAAAAATATTTCCTTGTTTGAAAAGTTTTAATCTGATGTGAATGGTTATATTAAGCACTTAAATAATATAGTAAATAATTAAAAACTTAACATAAACACAAACATGAACTAACTGTCAGCAATGCCCCCTTTTAATTACAGAAACACTAAATGCAAATTGCAGTGTCAATACAAAGGGCATTTTTATAATGCTACTTACTGAGCAGTTATCTGTAATTTACAAATGATTTGAATGACTATTATTGTTGTTGCTCATAATGAGAGAGAGAGAGAGATTATATAAGCGGGGTTTCCATGGAAAAAAAATAAACATAAGTCTCACCTTTTTCTGATGCTATTTTGGCAGTACCTTTCGGGTAATTTGGGTTTCCAAGTAGTCTTATTTCAGGGAGAGGAATTCTCCTTCCAAATGCAATAATACAAGAGGGTATATTTAAATGTTTCTGTCTGAGTTCCAATTTGGTCTTGCTGTAAGGAATGTGGTTTAATTGACTAGGTTTATTAATTACGCCTTACTCATGTAATATTTATTCTCCTAAACGTAACATAACTCCTAGGCTTTACACATGAGCACATTCTGTGGAAATACATCTGAGTGACAGGAAATTCATATTTACTGTAACCACAATATTTCTCATATGGGTACGTATTGGTTGATGTAACAGGGATGTTACCTGCGTGGGTCGTCACTGATAATAATGAGTCAGACACAGAGCATTAGGTGTTGGCACTCCGCACAGGCGCACAGATTTAATAAACAGCACACGGTAGTGCCGACACTAGGTACCAACAATGGAAACAAAAACAAAACAAAGCTAATAAATAAAAGTTTGCCCACAGATTCCACTAAAAGAAACATCCTGTTCCAGGAACCTACTACCTGAACTATAACTCTATACTGTTATGGAATAAGATTCCCCTAAACTAACCGAGGTATGTTGCACCTGGAGTCCCGGCGTCCTCCTGGCACCTTCCAATAGACCTGGCTGGGCAGCACCTTCAAGGAATCTGCCTGAGTGTAAGGGTTTCGTGCAGTAATCCTCTGGTTCTTTTCCCCTTGTAGGCACAATTGCCTGGAATTAATAACTATTTTTGATATAAGTACATATCTGAACTAATATTTTGCATTCATTACTGAGCACACAGTATGCAGGTCAGCATGTGTACTATTGACTGGAGCAACTTCCGAGCACCCAGCACAAAGGAGGGGGTAGAGAGCTCTCTGACCATTGGACTTTAACTGAACCCGACACAAAGGGTCGCTACAGGATCGTAAATAGATCGGAGCATCCAATCAGAATTTATGGAGGAAACGAAAGCTAGAGACAGCAGAAGGAAGTCATAATTAGATAATGTATTCATCCCATGCAGGGTGAGGCAACCCATTGTCCAACACAATGGAAGACAGTTGTAGGGGTAATGTGTAAGTCTTTATGTGAAAGTCCTATAAGAACTGGCAACTTGCAACCTGAACTTGGAACTGGTTTCCGATTTGGTTCCCAAATTGGTTTCTGAGTCTAACATGGCGTCATAAGAGAAGATAACGTTAAGCTTTATACGTTTTGACTGCAAGAAGATTCTGTACCCTGCAATAAACGAACGTCGAAGAAAGCTCCGCGTTCAGGACTCCTGCTAATAGGAAAAGAGACGTCTGCGAGTCAGTTTATCTACGCGTTGAAACGAACCATTCCCGGCTCGGATACAAGCTTCTGTTCCCAGTTGTAACCACAGCATAACGAGGCTGTGTCTACCTTCAAGGTGAAGCATTCAAGGGAAGAAGAAAGCACACATGCTGTGTGTGAAACCCCCACTTGGGTTTTGAAGATAAAGGAACACATGTGACGTGTGTGAAACCCCCACTTGGGTTTTGAAGATAAAGGAGCCCAACTTGGGTTTGAAGATTTGTGGAAACGAAGCGAAAATTTAACTATAACGGAAGATATGTTCTGCAGACTTTTGGGGTCTTCTTCAAGGAACCATTGAGTACAATTTCATTACCTTTTGTGTTAGAATGAAATGTTGAACCTATACTGAATGTTAGGAAAGCAAAATGATTCTGCTTGTACTGTACAGTGTTTATTTCTACAGCTTTAGAAAAATAATTAAAACAATACAGTGTCTAGAGTTAATACGATTGTATATAACATAAATGTTTTTATTATTATTTATTTCTTAGCAGACACCCTTATCCAGGGCGACTTACAATTGTTACAAGATATCACAATATACACATTATACAGATATCACATTATTTTTACATACAATTACCCATTTATACAGTTGGGTTATTACTGGAGCAATCTAGGTAAAGTACCTTGCTCAAGGGTACAACAGCAGTGTCCACCACCTGGGATTGAATCCACAACCCTCCGGTCAAGAGTCCAGAGCCCTAACCACTACTCCACACTGTTGCCCATTTTACAGATGCTTCCTGTTTTTTTTTATGTGAACAAGGAGTCTCAGTCAGGCTCCAGATTACCTCTGCTGTTTCGTTTAAAAATCTAAAAGTTATTTTACTCAAGCGAAACAAGGTGCTCAAAAAGGGGGGGAAGCTTGGGGCTCCCGAGTGGCGCATCCAGTAAAGGTGCTCCACGTGAGTGCAGGATGCGCTCTATAGCCTGCAAGTCGCGAGTTCGAATCCAGGCTATTCCTTTGCCGATCGAGGACGGGAGCTTCCAAGGAGCGGCGCACAATTGGCCGAGCGTCGCCCAGGGGGAGGGAGGGTTAGGTCGGTCAGGGTGTCCTCGGCTCACCGCGCACCAGCGACCCCTGTAGTCTGGCCGGGTGCCTGCAGGCTTGCCTGTAAGCTGCCTGACAGCTGCGTTGTCCTCCGACGCTGTAGCTCTTGGGTGGCTGCATGGTGAGTCTGCAGTGTGAAAAAAAGCGGTCGGCTTGACGGCACGCGCTTCGGAGGACAGCGTGTGTTCATCTTCGCCCTCCCGAGTCAGCGCAGGGGTGGTAGCGGTAAGCCGACCGTAATAAAATAATTGGCCTTTCCAAATTGGGAGAAAATAATAAAAAATAATTGGCAACGACTAAATTTAAAAAAAAAAAAAAAAAAAAAAGGAGGGGAAGCTTGAAAATGTATATTTAGTACATTGAGCGTACTTTTCAGCTAGTTAACGAATACATCAAAAATGTGTCCTTTAACCTATTAAGGAACAAGCGTTTTTCAGTGGGATGCTCCCCCAGGACCAGGGTTTTTTTTTTTGGATGTATTTGACTCTCTTCCTATAAAAAATCACTAAAAATCAGTTTTTTCCAGTAGTATCTTGGAATTTGTGTCCTTTTTTTCAGAACACTCTGGGGAACATTATAAATAACTTCATTGGGAAAGCCTCTACCTATATTAAAAACAAAAACAAAACAATTCAAACATTTATGTTTCCTTTGTTATTTTTTTTTTAGCCCAAGGTCCTACAAAATATATCTGTAATTCTGTCCATAGGCCACGATAAAAAACACACTTTGTTTCTTTGACTTATTGGGCCACCATACTTTGCAGTACAGGTGGGTGATAACAAACAAACAGTGACTGTGGTGTTGTTGTTCTGGGTAGGGCTGGCCCAAGGCGACAGCTCCGGAGGTGTGTTAGCCATCTAGTGAATTCACAAAACAAAAGACATTTACCAACAGTGCTACAAACAAACAAAACACTCACAAATACTTTTTCACAGTTCAAATGGGGAATCTCTCCTTGTCCTTCCAGTTCCGTATGCTCTCTAAAACCAAGCGAAAGAAAAGATTTACGATTCTCCGGCCCCTTTATGCCATTACGCATCCCCTTGGTAAACGATTGCAGCTGTCTTTACTGTCTGCATCTCCTACATCGCTTACCTTCCAGATCAATACGTTCCTGCAACAGAGTCTCGCCTTCTTCCAGACTGACCGACTTCCCGTCCCAGGAAAAGAACTGTCAGGCCAGCATGTCCAAAGCCTTTTCCTTTCGCTGCTTAGCACCCTCACAGGTTGGAAGTGAGATTTACAAGCAAAACTCATTATATTTCTGTCACAGTCTGATATCACTGAGACGGTGTGAACGTGTGGTTAGTAGTGCACAGGTGTAGAAGTGAGGCAGTGATTATAAGCAACAGTCCAACAACAGTTCAATGGTCAAAACAAAGCTTTATTATTGCTGTTAAATAATACGACTGATTATACACAACGATTTGTACAGCCAGTCAAAACCACGGGGTTCAATCCCCAAAATAATAATACAATAACACACACTTTAAAACACCTACACGATCACCAGCCCAACAGTGAGTGCTCTTGGTACAAGTGGTGTTTTGAACTGTGAACAGTGAGTAACAGTGCAATACAGTCCGGGTTTGATGCTGGCTGAATAGCGACAGCTCCTGGACAGCTCCCGTCTACAAAGACAAACGCAGACAGTTAGCAAAACAAACAAAACACTTAATACTCACTCTCCTTATTAACTATTTCAGTTCTCTCAATGGGTCCTTTCCGTAACCATAGCGAAAGACCAGATAATTGGGGCCACTTCCCCTAAATATCCTCCATCACGCCCTCTTTCGGTGGCCCGGCCAATCACGTCTCCTCCAATCCGTGACTGACACATCGGCTACCGTGTTCAGGCGCTGACTTCTGGTATCGTGGCCCCGCCCCCTTCCTGGATGGCTGGCTTCCGACTGACCCTGGAATGAACTGCCCAACCATCCATTCCGGGGCGCTCTGCTCCGGCTATACAGTGTCCTCACAAGTCAGGAGGGAGATTATTGATTAAGATTCATTCACTCTCTGTCACAGATGGTCATTTAATTTTTAAAGGGCAGAGATAGTTTACAGCAGCACGCAGAAACAAAACATCACAGGAACTTGTTTAGAGAGATAAGAAAGAAACTGAAAAAAAACACTCTAAATCAATGCATTTGACTTATAATTATGTCAGAAGATTTATTCTGTCTTGTGTTTTAATATACAGTGCACTATGTGTATAAGAATCACATCCGTCCTGGATGATTTGGACAGTATACAAATGTCAATGGTGCTCAGTCACTAAGGACAATACATCAAAACAATCAAAACAAGTCATTGTGGATAAGCAGCTTGTTATATGATCACAATTATGTTTACTCAAAGCTACAGAATCCTATTTTACTACAGTATACTTGAGAAGCGATCGTCTCGTGAGGGCGCCTAGTTTAACTGCTGTGCGGTGTTGCGTGTAATGGCCTTTGAATTAAAACAGTACAGTATTTTATTGTAAGGACTACCACTGCATTAAAACAACTGCGGCTTGCTTTTTTTCAGTTGCGATGCTCGTTTTCGCTAACAGAGAACAAAAAAAAGATATACCTGCGCAATGCAGTGGCGCAGTCACTGTTTGATTACAAACTTGTCTAGTGTTCCCTGGATCATTGCACAATCCACAAGCTTGTTAACCTCCTTTTCAAGGCGATAGAGGAGGTTAAAATCACTGAAGCCCCTGTACCAGGGATTATACTGTAAACACACACTTACAAAATGTAACAATAAAACAATTCGGTAACGTTTTATATTGCGTGGCATAAATTAATATTGCATAAGTTAAATTGATATTTAATAAATATGCATTATGGTCTCTTGCTAAATGTTAACCAAATGTCGATTGAAAATATAATTGCATATCACGTCCATTTATATTACGTTTTGTTACCCTTAAAAATATGTAATAATTTCCCATTGTTTACATGTTTATAATTGAAAATACAGTTAATCTGACTTAAATGTTCATGGAAAGTAACAAGGAATAATTGAACGTAAATTTAATATAATTTGCATATCTATTAAATATTAATTTAACATTAATTTAATATGCAATTACATATCTATTTAATATTAATTTATGCCACACAATATAAAGCGTTAATAACAATTCAGTGCTACATAGTAGCATAACTCTGTCCCTTATGTGGTACTGAGTTTCTTTTTACACCTTTGTTCATGTACATCCACCCAGAGGTGTCCTGGCATTCTCATCCATCAGCCAGTCAGTACTAGGTCCGTGCGGGCTGGCAGCTGTCACTTCCGTTTGTTCTCCAAAATCCTGAATCTCTTTTGAGAGATCTCTATAGGTGGACCTGTATGGTTGCCAGTTATTGCCACGACCGTATCCCGATGGATTACCAAATCGTTTGCTATGCCTTGCTTTGTTAAATCAGAATTATAACGCATTGTAATGTGTTGCCACACAACTTTGCCATGAAACAGTTTTTACTAAAAAAACATTGTGTTCATCAGGGATTTCTTATTGGCATCTGCTTAGCTACGTCCTGCAATGGTGATATTATGGGATATTATGAGAGAAAAGTACTGAACAAGATTAGGAATTACCCTTGTGCAAGTGTCAATGAATATCTGCCAGCTAGCATACTGATCAAATTTAAACCACAGATTATATGTCATGGTCTCAGAGTATTAGAGAATTACATAAACATGTATGAAATAGCAAACAGATTCACTCTGCCTTACTGGCACTGACAGCAATTTACTGATGTCATTTTCCAGGTTAATGAATAATTTGATTCCCATTCCAAACCCTATCTACTATGTTGAAAGCAGCACACTACTGTGTCTGATTCAAACATATGCACTATATAGATTAAACCATAAAATTACAAATACTCTTACAAAAACACAGAAGCAATGCCAAACATTTAGGGGACCTTAACAGCTTTCACAAGCAACCATATTCTAACAAAAACCACCACCATCTAAATCATATTCTAACAAAAACCACCACCATCTAAATCATATTCTAACAAAAACCACCACCATCTAAATCATATTCTAACAAAAACCACCACCATCTAAATCAAATTATGGTCACAGAATGTTGCCTGCCTGTCACAACAAAATGTTAAAGGAAGCCTCACAAATTTAATCGACGTTGCTAATAAACAGTTTTTCAATATTGGTTGCTAGCTACCACTTCAACTGCATGCAATGACATTGCATTACATACAGTTTGCTCTGACTGTAAATTACAATAATTTCATGACATTGACTGATTAGATATAACATTGATTTCTGATGTCAAAATTATGCTACTTGGCGAATTAATATGATGATGGTTGAAGTTTTACTGTTGAGGCATTATACATGTTGTAAATGCTACAGTATATGAACAGAATTAGACAAAATAACATATTTTTCCGATATGCATATGGTACTGTGTACTGTATAATACCTTAAGTCGCTGATCGTGCTGTAATTTCGCAAGTACATTATTACAATTCGATTACAGTACCCGTTTAGTTTGTAACTTAAGTTCCCATTGTGTTGTTTTTATATCCAATGTGGACATTGAAACTATTCTGTACTTATCAGCTTCAGGGCAGACTCAGGACTGTAGTGTTTGAATTTTAAACAAATTACAAAGTGTTGAAATTAAGAAGCTCTAAAAGACAACGGAAAGCAGGATTTCTTTATCACGTACCCTGAGTGGGATGGTGTTAGTTTATCTGGGGAAGTCTGGGCAACCTAATGAGTGATAACGAGGAAATAGGAGAGCGTCACAGAAACTTGAGCCGCATCGGATAGCAGAGACTGTGGGACCCTTCAAGAGGCAGCACCTTTTATTTGAAGTTTTGTTAGTGTTTTATTTTCCCTGTTTTTTCATGATTTGGTTTTGAACTTTCTGTTTGCTTTCTGGCACTTGCAGGTGTCTCAGAACGGTACCACTGAAAACCAAACTCCTGTACCATTGTTGGTAGTGGCCATGTGATGAATCATGTTCGTTGGTAGTGTTCATCAAATGGAAGTTTGTCGGTAATACAGTGGCTGAGTTGATGCAAGAAACACATTGACACAGGGTTTGAAGGGAATCCACTTCTTAGTTACCTTTATTGTAGCTTAGGAGTTACACATAACTCAGTTCCTTGGTATACATACAAGTTTGACCATACAGTAGCCACAGTAGAGTCGGGTTCGGGTCGGAATGTGAATTTTTTCACGGTTTGCGGTTCAGATATGGATCAAACAAATGTAATTTTCAATTCAGGCTCGGTGTGAATTTGAATCACCAAAAACATTTTCTGTTCTTTTGGCATACCCATCTGTAACCCTTTCCCAAATAACGTATTAGAAGGTAAATGTACCGGTATTTCCTGCACTAAAGCAGGAGGCGATTAGGGAGGAGTCAGCTGACTAAGCAGTGTTCTCGGTTTGTTTTGCCGCTTGTTTGATATGTCACAAGATCCTTTTATCACGTCTGCTTGGAATGCAGTAAGGGTGCTTCAAACTAATCCACCATTACAGAGATTCCAAACTTGAAGCCTAATTGACTGACAATCCATGAGGTTTATAATTGAACTGTATTATTAACATGCACCTAAATAACTGGACAGTGAACCTTATTCACAACATTTTAAGAACTGTTTAAGGAAGCTATATTTATCACCATCAGTAGGTCCCAGCCCTGTAGTTTAGATTTTTGTTTATTATGTCTATTTGATATTCAAAATACTGTAGATAGTTTTCAACTGCTCTGTGCAGTATAGTAGCTTTTATCTGGGTAAACATATTTTTGTGAGGTAATTTATTACATCACAAAAGTTAATGGCCAGCACCAAAACCCGGAACAGCACTGCACTATTGTCACTGTTATAAACCTGTATCACCCACCACGAGCACTACTCAACGCACCCACGACTGGTGACCGTTAGTATATTGTGGGACGGATATTTGTGTTTATTATTTGGGACTGCAACCCTGTTGTTATATACTCCGTGCTCTACACATTGCTGTGTATTGCCGGGGATTATTATTTGGTCACCAGACCTGGATATAAAAATAAAAACTGTTTCCAAACTGGATTTAAAAGCTCTCTGTCTGCTTAATTATGCACTGCATCACTCCTGTACCTGTACCCAATAAACCACTTTGCCACAAGCCCCCATACTTACCTAATCATGGGCCTAAAGAAAACTTCCAGTTAGTACGGTTTGAGGTTTTGTGAAGTGCACACCTGGATACCACCAGCTGTACTGAGACGCCACACATCACCTTTAGCTTATGCCTCCAATCAGCCATCAGAAAGCAATTACTTTTGTCCCCTGAATAGTATCAAACAAGCCTGTAAGAGGTGAATTCCAATTTTGAATTGCATCCCTATCATTTTTAAATCATATTCAGTAGGCCTCAGTTCTGTATCCTGATTGATTGTAAGAGAGTTGCAAAGGTAGCCGGGAACACCTTTCCAATCACTATCTCACCTGTGAGTCATGTGATTACTCCTTTAAGAACTAATAACAGGAGAAAAGAGAGTCAGTTGAGATTGTTCAAAATTAAATTCTAATCAGATTGGAAAGAATAATTAATTTAACAGCAGTAATTAAAGAGTTCTTAAAAAGAGTTGATAAGTTGGAGGACCATCCTGAGACTATTATGTCCAAATTACATCAAAGCACCCACACTGAAGTACCGTTTCATGATTAGTCAGGCTCAATGCGTACAAACAATATTAAAATAGTCAGGTTACAGTTCCTAGGAGCGCAATGGACCGTGGGACTTAAAACGATAGTATCCTGCCAGGAACTGTATGTTATGCTTACAACCTGCAAATATGGAGCCCATGCCAGTGGAAGACATAACGCTTCTTAGCATGAACGTTATGGATGTTTCTTAAAAACAAAAAACTTAGGCGGGCTTTGCATAGACTCCATGAACATGCCATAAATATGCATTTTATAGTACAAAGTAAGCACAATCCACCATTTTACAAAATAAATAAGCCTCAAAAATGATATACAGTGAAGCTGTATTGTTAGTTGTTCTCAACTCCTTTATGCACCTGTTTGAGTATTTGCAAGGTCTGCGCCATACATATCAAAGAGCATTTGGGGATCTTGGAGGATACACAAAAAAAATGCCGGAAAAAATGACTGAAAATGCACACTGCTATCGATCGCGCAGTATGTCCAGGGCTTAATTCCCACACCACAATAAACAAATGAAATCCCCAAATTACTAGTAAATACATGATAATTAATCAATATTGCAGTATAAAGAATAAAAATGTTGCATTACGACTTCAAAATGACCAGAATCCTTGTAAAATGAATGTTAAAGTCTGGTCACTTTCTGAATGAAGTGAAGGTCTGCTGGAAGCCAAGGCTGCTGGGAAATGTAGTTTGTTTGGGCAGGCAATAGGGTCAGGCACAAGATTCTCATTTAGTGAACTGACTGTGCATTGGTGGGATGGTTTGAGGGGAGGAGTTAACCCCCTTTATAAGCAGGCACACAGCAGCAGAACAACAGAAGCAACCAGGAGACTGATGAAGAGGAAACTGAAAGAGACAGAGGAAAGGGACCATTATTCGATCAGTATGGATATTCTATTGCAGTTGATTTCTTTTTTTGTGTGAATTTAATAACATTGACAAAATGTTCCATCAATAAATATATACTTAATTCAAAGCAAAGGAAGCATGAGCCATGTCTACTTTTAAAATGTATTATTCATTGATATTTAACCAATGTTTTACCAGCCAAGGATATCGGAGTGGGATTAGCAGCCATTTATGTCAGCCGCAAAATGACAAGAAAAGAGAAATGCAGGTTTAGTCTGCGGCAGTCTGAAGCCATCTATTTTTCAAAAACAGCTCTGTGATAACTTCTGTATTTACAAAGTGTGTGTTTTCACACAAATTCTACTGGTATTTATATGTTACACAGTATTTTTAATAACAAAGCAGTATAGTTTCAATAAAGTGTGATCACTATAGAAAAAGCCATCTATGTTTAAAATTTAAAGGATTTTATTTTTAAATGAGTGTTCAAATAAACACATATATTAAAATAGAAATATACTATTCTTAGTTGAATTGACAGACAGACAGGCAAGCAAAATAGGTAATTAGATAGATAGGTAGATAGATAGATAGATAGGTAGGTAGCTTGGGTGCAATATGCAATCTTGTAATCCAACTTCTGTTGCAAGAATTAATTGTGCTACTGCACTGCAGTGACAATAGTCCCATATAGCAAAACTCCCAAAAGGCATTACACCAGTTTTTTGTTGTTTTTTTTGTCATATAATTAATGTTTAATATTAATCGGCACCAGGTGGTTTAACAGCTTTACAGCTGGGACGAAATGCTGACAGGAGGTACAAATAAGTTAATTCCAACTAAAACAATGATTCACTGTGGCAGTCACTTTATAAAAATGGTCCCATATGTCAGTGAGACACATACATTAGTTAGTGCTGCACTATTTCAGGTTGGGGGTGTGAAGAGATTATCTATCACAGCATTTACATTTGCTTGAAATAATTTAAATAGGTTTTCTCTTCATAAACACTGTACCAAATGAGACTAGACGCCTACATTAATGATACAACATTAGGAATATTTGTACTAGGTTTTACCTTTGTATACTGTAGGTCCCATACTGTACATAAAATAACATTTTTAATTATTATTTTTACATATATAGTAGTATGTTATAATTAGCTGTTTTAAATATTAAATTCAAATACATTTTAATGTAAATACTTTAACTAAGTGCATTTGTGAATATACTTAATAACAAGGCTTCACAGCTGACTGGCTGAAGCACAGCTAACCATCTAAAATAATTTCCCTGCATCAATTTGCATTAAGTAAGGCCATGTAAATTGATACAATACAGTGCAGATAACACATGAATACTCCCAGTGAATACAGTATAGTGATTAGAGGTAGCCACCGAACACTTAGTAACATATTATATGTCATTAAATCTGAATAAAAAAAAAAGAATTTTAACCTTTTTAATTTCTTTTTCAGAGGCTGTTGTGGTTTAAATGTTAAGAATGTTTTGCCATTGACATTCTGAGTGTGGGATCTACACTCTCAGCAACATTATAAGCGTAGTTGCTGCTAATAGGTTCCAATGGGGGTGTGACTTTGAATAATAATGATAATAATAACTTTCACTGTATATAGGAACTGTAGCAGGTAAATACCCAGATAATGAAGTAAAATCAATAATTAAATATTTAAAAACAAACCAAAAAAAAATTATAAAACATTACACAACAAATGTTATACGTGTCTTTTTTGCCCCTAACTGGGTGTCTACAATCAACCCTTAACATAACCCAACAAGAGCCCCATTGCCTAGCTGCCACACAAATTATGTTAGGAAAACCCTTGAATGGTGACTCTGGGCTGGCATGCGTCACTTCTATACACATTTGACCACTGCTATATATCTAAACAAAATTGACTTTAAAAAACTCCAATATGTGCATGTGGATCAAATAGATTAAAGACAGTCATAGTATGTGTAAGCTGGATGTCTTCCTACTATTATATGTAAGCTCACAAATCACATGTAATTCATTTCTGAGAAATAATTGTTGTTTTTTTCTTCTGCTCATTATGCAGGAGTAACTTGTGGTTCACCCTTCTCGTCAGACTTTAAAAAGCATGTCTGATTTAATTTGCAAGACACTAATTATATAGCAGGTTTTTAGCATGGGGGCAGGAGTTGCTGTATTCACTAATTTTAACCTTTTGCAGATATAGTACCATATATGACACAAATAGTTATTGACATGATCCCCTTACTCTCTTTTTAGCCAACTTACAAGGGTATATTAGATTCCTGATTTAAGGAGAATATTTACAAACCAACAAAAATGAGAAGAATCAGCTTGACATTCCAGTGAGACAAATACAGAGTAATTAAAATGGAAAAAGATAAGGGAAGCTGTGTGACACACACACACACACACACACACACACACACACACACACACACACACACACACACACACACACACACAGCGCAAAGCTTGATCATCAGGCTGATCGAGCAGCAGAAAGCTGGATTCATACGACTGATATCACTTAGTGCAGCTGCAGTAAACTCTCTCTCTCCCTCCCCCCTCTCTGTCTCCTTCCATCTCTCTCTCTCTTTTGTTTTTTCTCTCTCCCTCCCTCAGTCACTTACTTCATTCCAGTTCAACATGTTGCTGGGACGATGCTACAGACTACGTGTCAAGCTTTTCTGCCAGCATATCGGATGCATACAGGTTCACTGAATTTAAAAGAAATCAGTGAGGGCATAACATTTAAACAGGAGAAGGTAGATCACCCCAAACCAGTTTCCATGTGGCAAGAGGCAATGAGAAGGAGACGCTATTTGCTGGATAGGACTGAAAATGCCACGGGTAAACAGAAGTCTACAGATTGGCTATATGAGTCCTACTACTGCATGAGCCAGCAGCACCCTCTGATTGTGTTTCTGCTTCTGATTGTGATGGGAGCCTGTGTGGCTCTACTGGCTGTCTTCTTTGCTTCTGGGCTGGTAAGGACCGTCAATGTACAGTAATAGGATGAAGTGACCAGAAAGCCTCTTTGCTCTTTTTAAGTGCATGCTTGATTAACCCCTTGACAGACCTGCTATTCTATTGCATTCTTTTCCACTTCTATGATCATCTTTATATTAATGAAAATGAACTTTTTAAAGGTGCTCTGCAGATAAGAAAGGCATTAGCCAGTTCCATGCATGTGTGTACAATTACTGTTTTTATTCCACTGTGTATCCATATGTCCATGCATGTCAGTCCCTTGAGGAGACAAAAAAGTGAATTGTGGAATTTTATTAAGTAAAATAATAAGGGATAGGTATAAAAAAAAAACAGCAGTCAGCAATATATGGTTTTATAATAGTCCTACAGGGTTTTATTTTCCCAATTATATATTTTTTCATGTGGTTACTTATATTAGACCATGTCATATTATTTTTAAATTAATTTCTACCTCTGGAATGCAAAGTCCAGTTCAGCACATGCTTTTGTTTACTACATTCTGTGGAACATCTACATTACAGTAAATTGTATACATTTGCAAACATTAATATGGTATATGTAAAGAATGCTATTTTGAACACCTTTTTTAAATAAACAGTTTTTAGCCCTGCAAAAAAACAAAAAAAAAAACAAAAAAAACATCACTTTACAGAATATTGTGTTTTCTTGTGATTTTGAGTGATGCATTCTTTATCTTTTTCACGATTGCTTCATTTTTAGCATTCCTGTTTCACTTAATAATTTTGAAAGACTGGTATATCAAAATCTGAAAGACAATGGGGAATTTTGAATCATTTAACATGTGTTTTTCTAATTATTTAAATGCGGTAAAAAAAAAAAAGTTTGGATAACATGCATAGACAATCTAACATTAAAAAAATTAATAAAAAAACTGTAGTTTTAAACTGGATAGAACAAGTGACTGAATACATCACCGAGTGGCAATATATTTAGTGGGGAACAAAACAACTGTAACTAAACAGCTAGTCAGAAAGAACTTAGGTGCAAGAAGGACCAATTCAATTGTTGTAGATTCTTGCTAATTTGATACTGTTATATTTTGTCCTAGTATTTTGATAGGCACATTTGCTTTCAAATGTGTACCTTTATATTTTAACTATACAAGGACATATTCATACAATATATGCGTTTGTAAGCAGCATAGAGTAAGGGCAAGCATGTTTAAACAGGAAGAGGTAGCTTGTGTCTAAAACCAAAATTCCCTTTGGGGAATATAAACAAACAATAAGGTCAATAATGCCATTCTTAGTGTTGTTTATTTGAGCCAGTTAAAGGTGCAGTACATACAATTTTACAATTTTTCATTTTAAAAGCACAATAGGCGTTTCCTGTAAAATGTTATTCGGTATTACAAAAACATTAAACCCTTATTTTCAATCTGTTTACACTTTTGTTTTGCTTCCCTGAGCCAAGCTAGAGCTTGCAGATGGCATGCATAATCTCATCACCTCGAGCAGCTAGGTAGGAGTGAGCTCGTGCCTGTTTCATGGAGTGACAAGAATATTCTAAGAGGGAGGCAGCTTCTGTGCCTGCAGTTGAAAGAACCTTCAGGGATTGTAAACAAACTGGATAGCCAGTGGTCTGGTGTCTTCAGCAGTGTGCGCTTAAGGAAAAACTATGGTAAAATGTACTAAAAAGTCACCTGGTAATCGATTAAAAATAATTTCATGGTTGATGAGCAGTGAAAGGATAACATTCTTTGTTTGTTTTTGCCTCATCCGCTCATGACATAAATACAGTATGTCATGGTTTTTCATGATATGCCCTCTATTTAGTAGAACATTTAACATAATTACTGGGCATTGCAGCTTTAAATGGGGTGTTTTTAGTGTTAATTATGCTTTGAAGATGATTGCAGTGCATTTAATTACAGCGTCACTACTTTGTCTTTTTTTCTTTTTGTTTACACAATGGTTATGCAATAGAGAAGTAAGGATAACTTTTTTTTAAGTAACAGCAGTAAAAATGTGTTTGGTTTACAAACACCTATACTGGCTGAGAAAAACAAAGAATGGGTGGTGCTTTAGATTTACATGTCTGTACTATTTTACTGTGTATGGATGTCAATTGTGTAATATTACAATGAAAGTATAAAATAGCTCTGTAACAAATGTTAAACCCCCCCCCAAAAAAAATTGTTGTTATTCTGTATATCAAGGTACTCAGAAACCCAATACCTTTCAGTGCAGAAGACCCTTATCTAATGACCTGTATTGGTTGTTTAAGGTTCCCTTTCAAATCGAAGACGACCACCAACCAATACTTTTGGGATATGCCTGCCTTAGGTAGGTATTCGTTGAGCATTTTATGTCAGAGCTGCCGATAGGCCCCTCTGTGGAGTGACGTCCTCAGTCCCGCCTACCGAGGGAATAAGTAGTCACAAAAGCAGCTCCTACCTCCTCTGACCATACCTTTGGAACAGCGGTAGAGAAATTGCTGCAGCGCTCTCTCATCGAGAACGCAAGGCGTCTAGCAGGTAGCCTCAATGCTGGTGTCCGTTGTACTTACACGGTGACTCAGACGGTTCCGATACCCACTGCCCCGTGTGATGACCTGAGGCACCGCCTTCAGGCTTCCGTGGCAGCTAACAGCCGGGCCTAACCACAACGACGGGAGGGAGCTGGACGTGGGATTCTAACACAGCAGTCATCTCGGAGGTAGTCCCAACGCCGCCCCAGGCAGCCCCCACTTGGGTGCTCGCCACCGTACACAACGGTTATGCACACCATCACATTCTCCAGTCTGTCCAGCCGGGTGACTGGTTTACAACAGTGGACCGAAAGGACGCTTATTTCCACATCCCTAATCGTCCAGCACACAGGAAGTATCTCCGCTTTGCCTTTCAGGGGAACATCTGTGAGTTTTCCATGATGTCATTCAGCCTCTCCTTAGCCCCCTGCACGTTTTCAAAGTGCATGGATGCCATCCTAGCTCCCTTGCAGCTGCAAGGGATCAGTGTGATGAACTACCTGGATGACTGATTGATCTCTTCCCAGTCGCAGGAAGGAGCAGTGGCCCACACAGCGATTGTGACAATGCATCTGTTGAGGCTGGGTCTCACCCTCAGCAATGCTAAGAGCCAATTAATACAGATGCAAAGTGCAGTCTACTTGGGTCTCCGGCTGGATTCCCTTGCGATGCGAGTCTACCTGTCGGATGACAGAGTAGCTGCCATTCACAACTGTCTGGCCCTGGTTCAACAATGGTTCACAGTACAATTGGTGTTGTGTCAAAAACTATTGGGCCTGATGGCCGCAGCTTCATCAGCCATCAAACTGGGGTTACTCCACATGCGCCCAATCCAAGCGTGACTCAGTGCCTTTCGGCTACACCCCAGCGCGACAGACACCGTTGGCTGACTGTGTCTCGCCTATGCTGGGAAGCCTTACGCTGATGGATGCAAGCCTCTCACCTGAGTGAAGGGTGGAGTGATACACAACCGTCAAGTGGTGACGACAGACACATCCAACCTGGATTGGGGGGCGGTCTGGGCAGGCAGAGGAGTCAGCGGGTCCTGTACAGGCCACTGGACATCGCTGCACATAAATATGCTGGAGCTCCGAGCAGCGCACTAGCCAACGAACGGCCCAAAGCGCTTTTGTACACTTTCCCGCCGATACCGCTACTCCCTGCCTTCCTGGAGAAGGTCAGGAGAGACAAAAGCAATAGTTCTCCTGGTGGCCCCCAGATGGCCCAGGAGAATCTGGTTTTCAAACCTTTGCCAGCTGCTGCAGGGCCAGCCCTGGGAGATCCCGCTGCGCAAGGATCTCCTCAGTCAGGCGCAAGGTACCCTCTGGCATACAGAACCGGGCAGACTTCAGCTGTGGGTCTGGCCCCTGAACAGGACTGTCTGTCCGCCTTAAGGCTCTCAGATGCGGTCGTTAGTACAGGTCATGATCACATCTACTGCTCCATAGAAATTATTTTACAGTTTCTGTAGGATTTGCTAGAGGTAGGCGTGTTCCCCTCTATGCTGAAAGTGTACCTGGCAGCTATATCTGCATGCCACGTCCCCATAGACTCACTATCGCGGGGGTTATATTCTGGCGACCCATTTTCTAAGGGTGCTCGGTGGCTCCGTCCCTCTAGAAAGGACGTCCTCCCCGAGTGGAGTCTGGACGTAATATTGGAGGCTCTCACTAAAGCCCCGTTTGAGCCTATACATTCCATAGAGCTGAAATATCTCTCTATGAAGACAGCCTTTTTATTGGCCATCACCTCCGCTAAGCTGGTCAGTGAGCTACAGGCTCTGTCTGTGCACAGTTCCTGTATGCGCATTTGGGATAATGGAAACAAGCTGTTCCAAATCGTTGTGCACGAACCCTGCATTCCTAGCTAAGGTGATTGCGGCTTTCTACTGGAACCAATCAGTGGAACTAGAGGCCTTCCCTCTCCCTCCCACAGAGGCGGTTAGGAAACTGAATTCCCTCTGCCCAGTGAGGTCATTGAGAGGTTATGTGGAAAGGACGAAAGCACTGTGTCAATCTGACCAGGTCTTCTTTTTGCTATGGTAAAAGGACCCTGAGTCAAGCCCTCTCGAAGCAGCGACTAGCCCACAGGATTGTGGACACAGTATCGACTGCATACAATAATGCTGGCCTACCCCCACCTGGGAGGATGGCCGCGCACTCTACCAGAGGTGTGACTGCGTCACAGGCTCTCTTTCGAGGTGCCTCATTGACTGACATTTGTACTGCGGCTAGCTGGGCTATGCACATACATTCACCAGGTTCTACCGACTTAATGTGGTAGATCCCTGTAAGCCTTCATTAGGCACAAGGGTCCTTGAGGTTGTATGTGCACACCACCAACACAAGTTGGCGACAGCGAGGCATCCCTCAAATGCTGTCCGCTCATGCTTCCTCGCGACAGCTCTGGTATACTTTCCCAAAAGTATTGGTTGGTTGTAGTCTTCGAATTGAAAGGGAACGTTAGGTTACTTACCATAACTCTGGTTCCCTGAAAGAGAAGATGACCACTAAACCTTGCGAAGTAACATCACTCGCATTCACGGGTTCAATGCAAAAGAGGAAGTGAGCTCCGCGGAGCGACTACTTATTCCCTTGGCAGGCGGGACCGAGGACGTCACTCCATGGAGGGGTATATTGGCAGCTCTGACATAAAATGCTCAGTGAATACCTACTTAAGGCAGGCATATCACAAAATAATTGGTTGGTGGTCGTCTTCTCTTTCAGGGAACCAGGGTTATGGTAAGTAACCTAATGTTTTTCTTTGTATCTCAGTAATGTGTAATGTGGTTACCATTTCTTTATTGGTAACCTGCCGGCCCCAGTTTTCATAATTTTGTCATTGTGGTTTGAGAGAAAAGGTCAGGAAACCCTCAAGCTGCGTTTAATGACAATTCACATTGTAGGGGTTCCAATCAGAAATTGTCAGTTGGAAAATGTGGTATTATATTTTGTAACAAAGTGAAACATACAAATTGCAGGATTTATAAGGGTTTATATTGTTCAATTCAAACTGATAAGGCATTGTACAGGAACAATATAGGTCGGTATTCATAATTAGTGGAATGGAAAGTGAATTGCTTTGTCCTTGTCTTTAAAATGAAAATCCCACTGCCATCCGTTATTCAGTATGTTGTGTTGCTACAGAGGGTGATCATTGGTTACACTGACCTCATGCTGTGTAACATGTCTCGGTATATAATTTAATTCAATCTCACCACTTTATTAATTATTCAAGCATAATCTTCTGGGAAATGGAAATTATTTTTGACATGCTGTGTTCTATTGACCTAATACAAGTTTTGAATAGCATTAAAGTAAAAAATAGATTTCTGTCATAAGAAACCTTTTCACAACATTTTGTTATGCATTGTTACTGAGACAAGAAAAATACTAGGAGACTACGACTTCTCGCAGAAACTTTTGTCAATTATTTTTAATAAGTTTCTTTTCAGTATAAATGATCACTGAAGCTTCATCCTAAAGGTTAAGGCTGAAAATGTCCATATTCAGTAGTGTTTCAGCTCTCAGTGAATTTATGTCGCGTGTGGTCCTCTGCCCATTCACACAGACAGGACATTATCCCTCTCAATACCCAAATGCAAGTAAAATTAAGCATAAACATAACCTCAAAAAGAATATCCATATTTTTTACACTTTTTGGTATTACTGTTATGATATGAGCATTTGTTTCTGGAAATCTGGAATTCTAGGAAGTACCAGGCTTCATCATGCAGCACCAAAATATTTGTATCTTCACTGCAAAATCATTGGAAACTAGCTGTGTACTTTTCACTGGTTGGCTTTTTTACTGGCAATAAGCATTTCTTAAAATAAGGTTTGCAACAGGATTACAGGAATTAAGGAAGTGTATTTCTGTCTCAATAGGATGATACTTCTTTGATTTGTCCCTTTAAATCTGATACATTTTAACCTATGGAACGATCAATCCAAACTGGCACTGGTATACCCCCTCCTGGTGTTCCACACTTTGAACATGCATTTCCAAAGTCTAGAAAAGTATGAGGATAGTATGATGACATGCAACAAATAACTGTGAAAAAGGCAACTGATGGTTTTGGACACTCTATGCAATGTTAACATTAAGTGATCATAATTCTTGACATTTCCTTTAAGGTGTCATAATTAAAAATTGACATGACAGAAATCTGTTTGGGAAGATTGCCCGTCACTATGCCAGCAGACTGTGAAATCTTGACAGTTTTGTGAGTTTTGTGCTCCCTAATTCCAACGGGAATCAAATCAATAAGTGTTTAATAACACTACTTGGTATATAATAAAGCCATGCACATGCAACATTTCTCATATTATGCAAATGGAATGCAGATAATTCCATTGTGTGTACAACTAGGCAAATGTAACAGGGAAAGGAGAATATTGAAAATTATTTGATTTTCTTTCTCCCTCCCTCTCTCTCTCTCTCTCTCTCTCTCTCTCTCTCTCTCTCTCTCTCTCTCTCTCTCTCTCTCTCTCTCTCTTCTGGACTGGTGCCTGCAGGGTGTGTAAAACTGTCACTAGAATTTCTGTTTATCTGATAAATTTCTGACATGGAATTGATTAAGAGAGTCTTGGTAGGATAAATCACACAGGCCTCCTAAAAATAATGCAGAAGTGATTTTACACTGTTCATTTTTGTCTGCAGGATATTGAAGACCATGTGGCATTCATAATCACTGTCCCCACAGCGCTGGCAATATTCCTGACCATCTTTGTCCTGGTCTGCATCGAGTCAGTGTTCAAGAAACTGCTGCACATTTTTTCTTTGGTAATCTGGGCATGCCTTGTTGCCATGGGATACCTCTTCATGTTTTTTGGAGGAATCATCTGTCCCTGGGACCAGGTAAGGATTGCTGGCCTTGCATAATGCGTGTGCGTTTCAGCATTTAGTTGGCTACAGTCAAGTCTACCAAACACAATCAAATATCTAAGTTGACTTAAAACAAAATAGCTTATCTCAGAGAGTGATAAAACAAAGCTAAATATAATGAAATGAGACCACGTTTTGCATGACATGACAGTGGCCTTGGATTGTTTTCTTTCTATTTTCGCCTGTTGTCCAATTAATCCAGTTTGCAGATCACAGCATTCAAGTTTGCAACTCCCTAAACTAAGAATAAATTACTTAATAATTACTTTTTTTTCATTACTGATTACAACTATGAATTACATGAATTGTTTTTGGTGACTTACTGCAGATAAAAGTAAATACATTTGTTATTTATTTACTTGGTGAGAATAACTATTAATTAAGACATTTACATTGGAATAATTGCATAAAGAATAAACAAATATGTTTACAGTGTTTAATCAATTTATTTTTAGTTTTAGCTTTTTCTTTGAGTACAGTAATAAGGACACGTTCCAAGCGTACAATACCTTGGAAGTTGTACTTCAGTATAGTATCTTCAGGCTGCTAAATGGTTGCCATAGAAACTCTTTTCTGTTTGTAGCTGAGACTGAGGTTTCAACCTTTAAAAAAAAAAAAAATTTTCAGCTTGTTCCTGTCAAATACTTTTTTTCAGATACAATAATGACATTAGGCAAAAAGCCTGGTGTTAAAGGGTTAAGGCTATAGTATCATATAAATATGGAGACAAGAATAATCTATACAGAACAAAACCTACCTGAGAAGCAAGCTGTTGTCAGCAATTTCTATATTATATATTGCCAGTAATTGATTTAGTTTTTCAGAATGTATGTTGTGTAAGCATTCATCCACTATCCAGTACAAGTTTATTTGAAAAAAGAGCTATTAAATAGTTACCTATATTATGCAGAAAACAGTGCAGTGTGCAGCAATATATAGATTACATGATTTAGGATTTGATTAATGTGTATATAGGCAACTGTACATTATGTGAAAGCTGTATCCTGACATTGATAAAAGGATATTGTGGGTTTCGTTTTATTATTACTGTAAAGTAGGTTACTGGTCTTCATAAAGGTGATATATTTTCTAAGGTCTCTGTAGGCTACTTTATCAACAAGATACAAATAAAAAGGCTGGCTGACTTTCTCTGAATTGTTAGGTGTAAAACTAATGTTTCTTAATTGATTTACGGCCAAAGTGATGGACTTGTTAAACCTCTGAGAAAGACAGTGCAGGTCGGAGGTGGTAATAGTGACGTTAAAAATAATCTTTTCCAGACTTGCCTTTATACTAAAAGTTCCAGGATTCTGTGAGGAAAGTTTTACTTGAAAATATATTTCCATGTTATTACTCAGTAGAGGCAGAACTATTGGCAATTACCCAGTTATTACAATGTAATTACACAGCTGTGCATGTCCACTAATGTAAAGTGCAACAACATTTTGTGTATTTGAGAGGTTCCCAATCTGTTTCTACTGTAGTTTTATTCCTGTAGTTTACTAACTAATGTACATGGTATTAAAATATGTTTAGAAAGACAGTTTTGATTAATATTTAGCTTCCTGTCTGCATTAGAGGTCAGGATTCAAGTGCTTTTCAGAAACTTATGGGAGTTATCTGTGTACTTTTGTCCTTCAGCTTTCATGAGCACTAAATGTGTTATCTTGAAAAACTTGCTAGGTACAACCTATCATAGGTGATACATACTGTGTTGGTTGTATTGACAGTCTGTGATTTCTGATAATTAGTATGCTGATGTATTAAGGATTGAGTGTAAAAGGAAATACTCAATATTAAGGATTGAGTGTAAAAGGAAATACCATCTAAGACAGTGTGGTCTTTCCTTTTTCTTTTTTAAGGCCTGGATATTAATAAAAAAAAGGTACCGCTTCCTCAGCATGGCTGCAGGCTGCTGTTGCGATGGTCCCTTTGTGATGTGTGCGTGTATCCAGAATGAATTTGTCAAAGGAAACAGGATTTAGAATCCCAATGAAAGTGAATGGCAGAGAGATTACACTTGTCAAATCATAGTTAATTACTTACTGAATTAACTTTCGGTGGCAATGTACTTGAGATTTAGAACCGGAGACAGTGTTAAAACATATACTTCATAACAACATTTTGTACTGAGGGTAATGATATAGAAATGAATAGAAGGATATTGTATATCCCAGTCTTTGACTCGGTCCACTTATTTCACAAAGCTTTTAACTTGCACCAGTTTTGGTTTTGCTAAATATCAAACGGAAATTACCAAAATTAGGTTATTGCATTGATTACTTATTGAATTGAAAGCACACAGATTTGCAGATGTTCTACATGTTAATAAACCAAACTGGGGCAACCATTCAGTGGACCACAAACACTGCAAACAAATGCAAATACAGCATGCTTCTGGTTTGATGCAGTCCCCTGTTTGCATAACTGCAGAAATGTCATTGTGTGTTTTGTTATTTGATTTACCAACAGAGCCCAGGACTCTATCAATAATTAATTGAAGCCTAATAAATGTCTTTTTTTTTAAGAAAAGTAGACTTTCAACCATCCAAACATTAATACACACAGATTATAATAACTGTGTATGAACCATAACTGCTGCTGAAGGTTTTGTAATTGCTGCCAGCTCTATCAGCCTATTGAGGCTTGGCATGCAAAATGCAACTGAGACATTATGCTGCCTAGTGACATGAGAACAAACAGGCAACCATGCAGACACAGGAACAGAGGAAGGAAGTCCAGTGTTTTGAGCAGCTGGTGCCACGTATTAGCTAGCATAGACTGCAGATAAGCCATTCATTTGAGGCTCTAAATGCTTTTGGCAGTCATAAAAAGTGTTGTGCTTTCTGTGTGGTAAGCTTCTCAGATACGCTTCTCAGATAGAGCTGTAGTGGGGATGGGTGGGAGGGCAATATAAATGGCCAAAGCATTTAAATAACATCACCAGTTAGAATAATAATGGTACCTGATCAAATATAATGCAATATATATTATGTCTCCAATGTTTTTTTTTATTTGTTTTTTTTTTATCAGAATCCTCCTGGCTGAATCGTAGTTGGCAACTGCTTTTGATTACTGATTCTGATTTAGGGGGGAAAAAATCTAATTTAAGAGAAATGAGTAGCACTCCGAATATTGTAAATATAATTTATAAAAGGTAAGACAATGGTGAATAAAAATAAATAAAAATTACATCTGAAGTATCCTTTTAAAAACAACTTACTTGTAACTTTCGAAAACAAGGCAACCACTAACTAATTAAACACTTCTGACAATTCGCTGCCACTGAAAAAAGTTTGCGCACATATGGGATCAGGTGGCACAGTAGGCTAGTTCACCAGTGCATTATGCAGACATGTCAACCCCTAAGGGTTCACACCAGTGAGACCCCTAATGAAAAACCTTGGGATTGATGAAAAACCTTAAACATAAGAACTGGAGGACAACAACTCAAATATATCAAGACGTTATTTATTTAATGTTAATAAAACAAAAATACATGTAGCGTCGGGTCAAACAAGACCAAAAATTGGGACTTTGTGTGTTCTCTGCTGAACTTGCGGGAGGATTGTGATTACCATTTTTTGGTAGGTCTGTTAATTTACATTATTGAATCATTTTATTGCTCTGTGTGTATGAGTTGCTGCTGCTGTCTGTTTACTTTTCTTTGTGAGTGTCTCTGCCTGCCTCCTGCTGTTGTGCCTTTGTGACCGCTTTGGTTATTGGTGTTGGTTTCTGAATGTACAATGTTATCGACTTATACATCTGTTTCTGCTTAACATTGTCACTGTGTAATTTTGTTCTGAAATGCATTGTCAGATCGTACACCCCTGACGCCACCACTTTGATATCTCAGCTACAAACGGTGCAGAAAGCATATTATTCCCCTAGTTTCAAAGCCACAATACAGTCAAACTGAGTTGTCCACTGTGGTAAAGATTTAGAAGAATATATCTTCTGCCTTTTTAAGTGTCTCCATTTCCCGCTATCAGACACCTCTCTGAGTGATTTGTGTTTAGAAACTCTCGCGCAGGCGAGGTGAGTCGAGTCTATTTTTGGAGAGTTGCTCATAGTGAACACCCCCATAACAAATGAAATAATAATAATAACCTTAGAGAGTTGTAATTGATTTCCCTCTTTATCATGCACAAGGTGTGTTTCATAGTCACAAACATTAACAAATCTATGTTGATAAATCACGTTATAGCTAGATCAGTTGGTCATTTGGCCTGCGCTTTTAAAACAGACTGAAATTGGGTACACAACAAAAACCGTAAGAATCCATTGCATGGATGTAAGACTCTCAAAATTGTGAAAAAACGTGAATTTCAAGGGTAAATCCTGAGACTTGACATGTATGCATGAGTTTCACCTTTTGAAGGCCTGGAAATTAATCGGAATCAAGTGAATTTAGTGGTTTCATTCCCCCACTGGACATCGGTTCACATTACAAAATCTGTAAATAATTTAATATAATTCAGCACAAATATTACATTAAGGGGCCCAGGACTGAATGAAAATGAGTGTTGAACTCAGCACTGAAGAGCTCACAGCACTGTTGTACCCAACATCTTTGCCATTAGAAAGTTCACAGACTTAAAATAATAATAAACCACAACCTGCGTGAAACAAACAAACACAATGTAGTAATTAAAAAATTGCAGCTAGGTTTCTTAGATTATTATTATTAACTGGTCATTTAGCAGACGGCTTTATCCACAGCAACTTACAGAGACTAGGGGGTGAACCATGCATCAGCAACTGCTGCTGCAGAGTCACTTACAATAGGACCTAGGTTTTATGTCTCATCCAAAGGACGGAGCACACGGAGGTTAAAAGACTTGCTCAGGGTCACACACGGTGAGTTAGTGGCGGAGCTGGCATTTGAACCTGGAACCTCCTGGTATCAAGCTATTTTCTTTAACCACTGGACCACCAAGCCTCTTAGATCTGGCACTGTTGCTTTCAAACATCAATCCAGACTGCCATTAAAGATAAAGTTAATGTCATGCTTTTGAGAGGTTAATGTTAAAAAGACAATTTCTTGTGCGCAGTGATTTTCCCAGCAGTGAAAAAAGCTGATGGAGGTGAGTGCTGACTGCTAAACACACTACAGGGATCTGACTTCAATTCCATTGTTTTTTTTTTTCATCTAAACTAAATGGCTTTTTGGAATGTTCTTTTCTGCGGTCTGAAAGACTATTATTTCTCGGACTTGATTAAAATACAGAATATGCGACTTGTCTGTGACATCCCCAGACTTGTTAAAATCTTTTATAATGAAGAGCGTCATAGTGATGGGGAGAGAGACTTAGAAAAGACAACAGAATTTGTATCTACTGCCTGTTCAAAGGTGAGGCTGTTTTTTATTATAGATCATAATGCACCTATACCTTTTGGTTATTTTTTATGTTTATATTTGTTTTCTTTTTTAAAATATAACTCTATAGAAAATATACATCATTCCTACCGGAGATGCCCTTCCCTGCTGTTTTTAAGATCTGTGATGACTGATTAAATGACATTTGTGGAAGGGGATTCTCAGAACGACGTGGGGATTCTGGGATATTTCCTGGAATATAGGTGATGTTATACTGACCTGTTAGTCATGACTTGTCAAAAATGACAACCTGTCAAACCTACGGTTGATGAGTAGCATCACTATATATTATTAGACTTCATATTTCATAATTTAAAATATTCAGTGCCAATTTGAAGTACTAATAGCCTTCTAATTATATTTCTCATGCTCAGTCACATGAAATATAAGAGACAAAAATAGAGGAAGTTGATTAATATGCAGCATAACAGGAAAGTAAATATGAAATATAAGATGTCCCAGTGTTGCGCGCCCTCTGTGCTTTGGCATTCAGGGCCTCACGACTATCGTGACGGAGCATCTGTCGAGGCTGGGTTTCATCGTTAAAGATGCCAAGAGGCAATTAGTACCGGTGCTTCGGCGCCCTCGGTGCCTCACCGCCCTCGGTGCCTCACCGCTCCAAAGTTTTAAACGCCCTCAGTGCTCACCGCCCCTCAGTGCTTCGACACCCTCGAGACCTCAGAGCCTTCGGTGCACATGGTGCCCTGGTCGTGTGACTGCACGCAGTTAAGGCCAGACTATCGCCCACGCTGTACTCTGGTGCAGCACCGTGCGCTTGTAAGATTACTCTACTATTGCCTACTGCAGCCATCTATCCTGTGTATCCACCCCGGCGTATGCTATGCGCTAACCAGGATTGTGTGACTGCACGCAGTTAAGGCTAAGCGTCTGTCCCCAGTACCCTCGATGCTTGCACCCTCAGTGTTCTGCGTCCTTGGTGCCTCAGATCCTCTTTGCCTCAGTGCTTCGGCACTCCAGGTGTCCCGGTGTTGTGCCCCCTCGGTGCTTCGGCATTCGGGGTCTTAGAGCCTCTGCGCACATGGTGCCCTCGGTGCTTCGGTGCCTCAGCGCCCCAAAGTTTTAAACACCTTTGGTGCTTCGACACACTCGGGACCTCAGAGCCTTCAGTGCACATGGTGCTCCGGTTGTGTGACTGCACGCAGTTAAGGCGAGACTATCGCCCATGCTGTACCCTGGTGCTGCACCGTGCACTTATTGCTACTGAAGCCATTGAGCCTGTGTATCCACCCCGGCATATGACACACGCTACCCCGGGTTGTGAGACTGCACGCAGTTAAGGCTAGGCGCCTGTCCCCAGTACCCTCGGCGCTTGCACCCTCAGTGCGTCCTCGGTCCTCAGAGCCTCTGTGCCTCTGTGCTTTGGCGCCCCCGGTGCTTAGACGCTTTGTTCCTCGATGCTTTGGCGCCCAGGCACTTTAGTAGTCAGGCCTTAGGTGCCCCTGGTGCTTCGGCACCCACGGGACCTCAGACCCTCTGTGCCATCGGTGCTTCGGCGCCCCTGGTGCCCTGGTGTTGACTGCCCTCGGTGCTTTGGCATTCGGGGCCTCAGAGCCTCAGTGCACACAGTGCCCCCGGTGCTTCGGCGCCCTCGGCGCGGCGCTCCACATTCAGATGCCCTTGGGACCTCAGTGCCTGCGGTGCTGTCTCTCGAGAGGGTCCTTCCACGTCAGAATGGAGGCTCCATCCTCAGGTAGTGGAGTGCATTTGGGAGCGGTTTGGCAAAGCCTTAGTCGATCTCTTTGCCACGGCAAATACGACTCACTGCCCCCTATGGTTCTCCCTCCACTGCTTAGGCGGTCCACTAAGCATCGACACCCTAGCCCACGAGTGGCCCAAGACACAGTGCTTACAAAGGTACCACGAAATGTTCCTGTCAGGACAACTAAGGAAGTCAGCACCTCCGGTCACTTTTTTTTTAAGTAACAAAAACACTTATTCACTGCCAAACATGAACTACTTTAGATGTGTAATGACTGCAGATTAGGATACTGATTTTACGGTTATGGTTTTGGTGTGGGGAGAGGATTATTCATTGTTTTAGTAACAAAAATATGATAGCCAATCAGAGTGCAGTGTCCTGACAGGAGAATTCCGTGTTACCTTTGTAAGAACAGCAGCCCAGGACGTTCTTGTATGCATTCCCACCAATACTGTTGCTCTCTGCCTTCCTAGAGAAGGTCCGGAGAGAGAAGGCGACAGTTCTCCTGGTGGCCCCCAGATGGCCCAGGAGAATTTGGTTTTTGACTCTCTGCCAACTACTACAAGGCCAACCCTGGGAGATTCCACTACGCTTGGATCTCCTCAGTCAGACGAGAGGCACTCTCTGGCACCCAGAACTGGGCAGTCTCCAATTATCTGGCCCCTGAATGGGACCGCCTGACCGCTTTAGGGCTTTCAGACACATATGTACACTACAGAATGCTAGGGCCTCCTCCACAAGGTTGCTGTATGCCTACAAGTGGAGGAATTTTCAATACTGGTGTCTGACACGGGGTCATGACCCTATCTCTTGCCCTATAGCAATTAACCTACAATAACTACAAGAACTGCTGGAAGCGGGAAAATCCCCTTCCCCACTTAAAGTGTACCTGGCAGCCATATCTGCATGCCACATCTCTGTTGACTCGGTGTCCCCAGACGCCCATTTCCTGGCGACACGTTTTTTGAAGGGCTCTCACTAAGGCCCTGTTTGAGCCCATTCATTTCATAGAGTTGAAACACCTCTCTATGAAGACAGCCTTTCTGTTAGCCATCACCTCCGCCAAGCGGGTAAGTGAGCTACAGGCTCTGTCGGTGCACAGCTCCTGTATGCGTGTCTGGGACGATGGAAACAGGGTATCATTATGCATGAACCCTGCATTCCTCCCTAGGGTGGTTATGGCTTTTTCAGTCAGTGGAGCTACAGGCTTTCCATCCCCCTCCATTTCCTTCAGAGGAGGATCAAAGACTAAACTCCCTCTGCCTGGTTCGGGCATTGAGATGTTATGTTGACAGGATGAGAGCTCTGTGTCAAACTGACCAGCTTTTCGTCTGCTATGGTACAAGGATCCTGGGTCAAGCCCTCTCAAAGAATTGTCTGTCTCATTGGATTGTGAAGGGAGGCTGTGTGGTCCAGTGGTTAAAGAAAAGGGCTTGTAACCAGGAGGTCCCCGGTTCAAATCCCACCTCAGCCACTGACTCATTGTGTGACCCTGAGCAAGTCACTTAACCTCCTTGTGCTCCGTCTTTCGGGTGAGACGTAGTTGTAAGTTACTCTGCAGCTGATAGTTCACACACCCTAGTCTCTGTAGTCTCTGTAAGTCGCCTTGGATAAAGGCGTCTGCTAAATAAACAAATAATAATTGTGGACAGTCTCGACTGTATATACTAATGCCAGCCTACCCCCACCTGGATGGGTGGCCGCGCACTCTACCAGAGGAGTGGTTACATCGCGGGCCCTCTTTAGAGGAGCCTCACTATCCAACATATGTACTGCAGCAAGCTGGGCTACCCCGCATACCTTCACCAGGTTCTACTGACTTAATGTGGTAGATCTTTGTATGCCTTCTTTAGGCCCAAGGGTCCTTGAGGTTACACGCTCGCACCGCTAACCATGGTTTTTTGGTCTCCGCTCATGCTCCCTCACGACAGCTTTGGTATACTTTTCCCAAAAGTATTGTTGGTGGTCGTCTTCGAATTGAAAGGGAACGTTAGGTTATGGATGTTACCCTGGTTCCCTGAAAGAGAAGACGATCACCAACATGTAAGGTCTCATCGGTCGCCTTTGCGTGTTTGATGCAAAAGAGGAAGTGAGCTCCATGGGTGACTATTTGTTCCCTCGGAAGGCGGGGCCGAGGACGTCACTCCCCGGAGGGGCCTATCGGCAGCTCTGATATAAAATGCTGTGAATACCTGACCTGTGGCAGCCATATCCAAAAAGTATTGTTGGTGGTCGTCTTCTTTCAGGGAACCAGGGTTACATTCGTAACCTAACGTTTTCCTCCTCTTGCCCTCCTCCTGGGCTAAACCTAGCCAATAAATTCCATTAATAACTTACTCAATGCACACACACACACAAATTGTAGGTACTGCTACAGATTAGTTGTTTTTAACAGGCTTTGGTCAACACCAGATCTGGAAGGCTTAGAATTTAGTTAAATTCCAATTCCTATAAGAAAAAAAGATGCACTCTGGGGCAGATTTACAGTATAGAGAGATTACATTCACCTTGATCTTTAATGAAGTGAAGTGTGAAGTTTACCCCCTGGAGCATAAAAGTTCCACCCTTTGGCTATTATAATCAGGATAGGATGCCAGCACCATGCCAGTAATTTAATCTGATTGGTGACTTTATCTGGGTGAATGGGAAACCATAACCAGAAAAGGAGGAACGGGTGTGTTAGAGTAACCATGCTGAAATATTATTCAGGAAATCTGTTTTGTTTGTATTATTAGGTGTGGTCTGGGATAAATGACCAGAATAAATTAGAATAAATGGTCTATAGTGTGGTCATTTTTTAAAAATAGAATAGTGTTTATAATAAGGTTTTTTTTTTTTTTTTTTTAATAGGCTACCAAAATATAAATGATCTTCAAATAATTGAGTTTAGGATTATGGTCATAGGTTTAAAAAACTTTACATATTCATGGATGGTCCTATGTCTCCTTAGTACCGTATGCCACTTGAATCTATAATAAACAATAGAAATGTGCAAAAAGCTTAAACATGTGGAAAATTCCCCTTCACTGAATTTAAATGGACTCATTTAATTGTACATTAAGTGTTAAGTGTCATAATGGAAATTAGCAGTGATTACAGCAATTTGAAGGTCTAACGCCTTTTTAAACCTTTTTAACTAAATATGGTCTCCATTAATATGGTATTGTTCCTTGCACACTACAGGACATGTGGTTTTCTTTAACTGGGATGCATTCTGCTAATTAGGAAGGAAATTGGTTATTTATCTTGAAAGCAGGGGTTTGTTTCACTCATGTCTCATACCCTATTCACATTAACAAAATAATGTGCTGTCAACATGTGTTAAAAACACAAGCGTGCCATTCACTTCATTTACAAGCACGTTTTCAACACATGCTGTTATTGTGCATTATTTAGGTAGTATGAACAGGGTATAAAAGACAACCCGGGAAAGGTACATAAAGCATTCAAATAATCAATCAAAAGTCTTCTTCCTTTCAGAGTAATGTACTTCAACACTGTAGTGTTGTCAGAGTGGCTGGCAGGTAAGCATGTGAGACCTAGGAGAAGCACATTGAGGGGTGTTAACATGGTTTCTTTTATTATTATTTATTTCTTAGCAGACGCCCTTATCCAGTGCGACTTACAATTGTTACAAGATATCACATTAGTTTTACATACAATTACCCATTTATACAGTTGTTTTTTTTTACTGGAGCAATCTAGGTAAAGTACCTTGCTCAAGGGTACAGCAGCAGTGTCCCCTAACTGGGATTGAACTCACGACACTCTGGTCAAGAGTCCAGATCCCTAGAAACTACTCCACACTGCTGCCCTCTACTCCACTTCTTCCACAGTAGTTCTACCCCAGAAGCATTTTAAAATGACTTCATACTTTAAGGCCCATGGGCCCAGATGTACCCACTTCCTTTGCTGTCACTTATACAAAGTATAAACATGTTGGACATATTGAAAAAAGGGGCTCTACCTGTGCATAATGGATTCTCAGTGCATTTAAGGAGGGATGTTCTTGATTATTTACTGGCAATTATCTTAATGGCCTTTGATATGGTCATAGCCAGGTCCATTGAGAGACATTTGGGGCCCTGGTACATCATGTTGGCCACCTCCCATCTTTATCGCCATCACCTAATGGTTTACCAAGCCTTACAGAGTTCCGAAGTGTATCACGTAGTTTTATGCCCCTGCCCCCACCCCCCCAAAAAAAAAGAAACAACAACCAAAAACCAGTATATAATCTGCTGTTATTAATATAGAACATCCAAGTGACAGCTGCCTAAGGGGATCTGGCCTCTACTGTGAAAATTTGGAAAGGGGGGATTCGCTGTGAAGCAATGTAAAATTCACAACATAGTGGTGTTGCTTCTTCCATTATCCACTGGTGACCTAGATGATCACAAGAAATACACAAGAGTAGCACATTTATTTATCAAGACACACATATTGCATGTTGTTTAAAATTAGATGTTTACAATAAAAATAGAGGTAGTATGCTATGATAGTAGTGTTATTATTCCTGAAAAATCAAATTCACACTGTCCTTTTTTATTTTCACATGAAGTAACACCAAAGTTCCACACCAGTGGGTGTCATTTTCATTGGCAATTATGGAGGTGCTGTGCTAATATTTTGGATGTCACGCATATTAAAAAGTTAACATGCATTGCATTAAAAAAAAGGGTACTAACAATGACTTTGTAATCTTTAAATGATATTACAGAAACATTTGGATTTTACTTACCTATTCATGGTCCACAAGGGTATACAACTGATATAGACTGTTCTACTTGTTGGCCTTGCTTTTTTTTCTATCTCAGAGGATGGTTAAATGTCATTATTGTAATTATTTGTTAAAGACGTTTCCCTTTCTGGCAAGAAAAGGCTTTATTGATTGAGCTACACAGAGAGTTCAGCTTGCTGCTGAGATGTCAGTGGTTTTATCAGCAACAGTCTGGAGGTGTGTATATGTCGACTTGTAATTTATAAAAAAAAAATTACAGTTTAAACAGATTAACTTGTTTGAGATTTTTCAGTAACATTGGTTGTGGAATTCCTGAGAATGTACTTTTGACAATTGTGGGGAAACAATGATGTAGCTCTGTACCCTTTTCTTGGTTGGCTTTTTTTATATACTGTTTCATTGGTACCTTGTGTTATTTGTTTATTTTGACCTGGGAATGATGTTAATCCTACCAAACTGACGTTGGTCTACCTCCTCCAGATGCTCCACGTACATTTCCAACATATTGAAAAGTATGGTATGATGACGGTATGACATCAAAATTCTAGAAATGAGAATGTTCCATTCTGGGTGCCAAAAGTTGTTGAAAAGAGACTAGTACTGTATTCAATATCAATCCATTCTTACAGTCACCTTTGTAGAATTGTTGGGGATAAAATATGTCCCAATATTCCAGTCATTCATTGGTAATAATAGATCATTTTTGGGGTACCACTGTCTTGGTTATCATTCAGGGATACTAAGATATTTAGTGAATAAGGGGGTTGTTTGGGGTTAATTCTTATGCATTATTTGGTCTCAATTGTGGATACTTATTTAATATAAAAAACATGTATATTTATTTATTCTTAAAAAAAAGACATTTGAGGCTGATGCCACATCTAGTTTCCAGGCAAACAATACTAGAACTAGTGGAGTGCCGACAAATAAAGAGTTCAATGGGCAGTAAATTCCCTCCTACTGCTTTAAAGCCTCATGTACAGCATACTATATGGGAAATGACAATAATCATCATCATCATCATAATAATAATATTGTTGTAACAAGATAGCTGAATTTAATCACTAAGAAAATAATAAAGCCATATTTCACTGCTTTATTTATCGATTTAAAGACTGGATACTATTCCATTGTCTCATACTGTTAACTAAGCTGTTTGTTTTAGACCCAGTTTATTCATTAGCATGGGAGTCTGTCTAGCATTCATATAACTGAATTAGAATGTGCTTTCCCGGTGGCATCTTGTTCTGTGGAAAAATCAATATCTGAGCAAGCCATATTTAAATGGTTTAGTCTCTTTGAACCATCTTAGATATTTTCTACATATGTTTCAAAATATGTGAAGAGCGGTTTATTGGTTTACTTCAGAAATATTTTTTTTGGATACTTTGCTTATGTGTCTGTGAGCTATTGCTTATTTATATCTTGTTTTGTAATATGCAGAAACAAAACCATTAATTACCAGGTGGTCCCCAAACAAGTCCCAAAATTCGGTTAAGCAGTTCAAAGCAACACAACTGAAGACAAGTGTCATTCGGGACCCATGATTGGGTCAACATGATAAAAAAAAAAAAAAACACACACTTCATTTCTTTGACTTGCTGGGCCACCATAATTTGCAGTACAGCTTGTTAACACATATTATTGGATAGGGGAGTAATTGAATTTCACTGCCTGCTTGTTTGTTTTTTCGTATGACATCACTGAGACAGGCATTTCATTTTTAAAGGGCGGAGACATTTTCAGCAGCACAGCGAAACAAAACATAACACAAGAACTTGTTTACAGCTGTCTCATGTGTTTTAATATCTATCTATCTATCTATCTATCTATCTATCTATCTATCTATCTATATATATATATATATATATATATATATATATATATATATATATATATATATAGTAGCGAGCCGGTCGATCACGCAAGCCACCACCACCTGTCGGACAGCCTCTCCACTAACACGGCAGGACTCTAACTCAACCAGGAGGCTCATTTGCATGAGTGGCGGATGGGAGGTACTGTTTTCGCCATTAGCACTTATCTAAATGCTCTAGGACATTGTAAATAAATGTAAATAGCTGTGTAAATGCTGTATTATCTTGTCCTGTTTACCCCCTACCTGTTCCGTGTGATTTCGGTAAATAGTGTCGGTGCCACCTTAAGTGGCAGCAGAGTGTGTGAGAGTCACCCCCCACCCCCCCCCCAAAAAAAATGTGTGCTCACTTGGTGTCTGGTTTGATTTGTGTCTCTATTAAATGTGAGAATTATGGATTTGATTCCTGTTAGGGTGGGTGATACTGCCCATTTGTACTTTGGTACAATACTGGACAAATATTGTTGATAGTGATTACTTTGAATTTTATTTAAATATTGCTGAGATTGTTTTACTAGGGGAACAACACTGAAACTTTTAACTTTAATTAACCAACATAAGACTGTACCTTTATAACTACCAACATTTCTCTTGGTAGCTATGTTGCATTACAATAAAATTGATCATTTGCATCTGAATATTTATCACGATTTAAGCATTCACTTTACTTCAAGGTTATTTTCAATTAATTCCACATTGTGTTAAGAGGCCAGATATAAAGGCACATGTTTTGATTTAATCCAGGTCAGGTTATTCTTTATAATTAATAACCCCTGAAACAGCAAATGTACTGGTATAGTAAACAACCACATTTATACAGCGAGGATGTCATTTATTGCAAACCTATTAAAGAAATAATAACTTAAAACAGCAGAATCAAAGATAAACTTTCTTTTATGTACATGTTTGCAGTCATGGTTTTAGATATTTTTTTCACCAATACAGAAGACTGCCTGCTACACAATCAACAAAGTTTTTTTTACCTGCCCCTGTAAACTATAGAATAATAATTTGTTACAGCTTTCAGGTGTGCTTATAAACCTCTGGAAACCCATTTAAATAAAAATAAATAAAAAATAGAAAGAGCTGTTTACAAAATATTAAGGTTTAACTATTTTCTTCATGTTACTATTTAAAAACAGACATGCTTTGGCTTCATCCGATTGTGTCTGTGACTAATTACTTCCCCTGCTTTTGAAAAAACTCTCTCAGAGGTGACTGATGAGGCAGCTATTCCTAGGTATTTATGAGTAATTTTGCTCAGATTCTTGAATGTAGATTAATTGGACTTCCACCACTGTAGTGGATCTTCATTCCTTGCAATCACCTTTTCCTCACTGTATTGGCGCATTTCGACATGTGCTTCAGTGGTTACTGTGTGGTCTAGTGCCTGCATTTCACTGATGAGTCGACCTTTAATGTTCTCAACATTTATATTGTCATAGAACACAAGATTCTTGAATCTGATGTCCAACATTGTGCTTGCAGCAAGAGTATAATTCTGTTCTATATTCTGGAAACAACATTTGCATTGCCTTAACAGGTGTATTGCCAGTGAATTATCTTGTCGCTCTGCATTTGACATTGTTCTTTGTAGTAGTGTAACAAGGGGTATGACTTTTGATATTGAAACGTAGTTCTGAGCTGACACCTTCCATGTTACTTCTTCAAAAGGTTTTAGAGCATCAGTTGTGGACTTTATCTGTGCTAGTTCTTGTTCATTTAAGCACAGTGTGTTCCTTCCAAGTAGACAACGTGACGCTGTAATAGCTTGCTGCTGTTCTGCTATTCTATCCAACATATAGAAGATGGAATTCCATCTAGTTTCCACTGACTGTATTAATTTATGTTCAGGAATATTCAGCTGCTTTTGAATTTCTTTAAGCTTCTCTGCTGCTTTTGTGCTGCGTTGGAAAAATCCAACAATAGCACTATATTTCTTGCAGAAGGGACTCCAAACTAGAGTCCTCCCATCTACAGATGTCAGGACTGCCCAGTCCCTGACCACATTCCGGCGCCTCCTTAAGACTCACCTCTTCAAAGAGCACCTGTAGAACTCCTCTGTTTGTATCCTGGGACACTATCACCCTTCATTTAAATGTGCTTCATTTTGCTCTTATCTGCCCCCTATTTTACTGCATTTAATCCTGTACTTCAGAATACTGTAATCTGCCAAGTGTTTAACCTGTAGTACTTTGTATTTAATCATATCCTGATGTAACTATCACTATTTAATCATATCCTGATGTAACTATCACTATTACCTGCTGTATTATTGAATTGTGGTTTGTCAAACTTGTACTTTACTTGAACTAAAGTTATTGTATTTCTTGCTCTTATTGTATTACTTGTATTGTAACGCTTGAAATGTTTTTGCTTACGATTGTAAGTCGCCCTGGATAAGGGCGTCTGCTAAGAAATAAATAATAATAATAATAATAATAATAAAGTGAGTCTTTAACTACTAAATTCAAAGTATGCGCAAAACATGGAATATGTTTCCATCCTGCTTTACGCACAGCAGCAACCATGTTAGCCCCATTATCTGTAATCACAGCTTGGATTTTGTGACTAATGCCCCATTCTAGTGTGATTCTTACCAGATGCTCAGCAATGTTATCTGCAGTGTGCTGTCCAGGTATATTTGATGTTTCCAGAATGTAGGCCTGTTGTTGCCAGTTCTCATCTATAAAATAACGAGACAGTGAGATATCCCTCTGTTGCCCTTGATGTCCAGATATCTGTCAGAACAATGTTACCTGCAGCTTCCAGTGATCTCTTCACATTCATGTTCACTTTATCATATAGTTGATGGAGTTCAGTACGCATCAGAGATCTCCTGTTTGGAATCTTATATCTGGGTTCAAGCACCTTTACAAACTTCTGAAATCCAACATCTTCAACAATAGAAACTGGCTGAAGATCCATCACAGTCATATCTATTAAGCTGTCTGAAATGGCTTTTGCTCTGGGGGAAGCAGCTAAAAATAAGAAAAATGCATTACTAGGCTGTGCTACAAAGTAGTAAATTAATTAAATAAGTACACAAGTCTGCTAAATAAGTATTATACAAGTTTAATCAGTGCAGAAAAAAGTGTTTTTTATTAATATATGTTGGAATACCTTGTATAATGCTTGCTTTTGACTACTAATCCTTTTGTGTTTTGCTGTTATACTTTGATCTTTCCCCAAAGACCTACAGTTCATTATTAATGCTAGATGGCCTGCTTCACTTAACTATTCTCAGCTTCTGACAATCAGTCGCATGTGTAACAGAAAACCATCTTTGAATTTAAGATTAATTATAGGTGTTTTACAGCTTTGGGGACCAACCTAACAGTAGCAACTGTACAGTGTATGCGTGTGCTAAAGACAATGAACACTGCTGCCTGGCTTTGGGAAGATGTTATCACTGTACAGTAGCTACTCTATATACATATCATATATTTTGCAATTATTAATCAATAGTATAGTAGGTGGAAAGCATGACAGTGAAATATACATCACAGTCCAAAATGTATTAATACATTAATTCATAGCAATAACTCTACCACTGAAGTATTAAAGGGAACTGGATTTAAACTGTGCAATGATGAACGCAGCATTCATATTCATGCAGAACTTTGACAGTAGTCCTAGGACAGATTCAATAGAAATACAGACAGCTTTTTATATTATTTTATTTTATCTATTTTTTACATTTTTATAATAGGTTCCCTTAAGTCAATAACATACACTTTTGTGTATAGGTCACAGGGGAGCTTAAGAAAATGTGAGTACAAATCAGATCTCAAGTGTTCATGCTTCAGTGCCTTACTTATAGTAACGAAGGCTTTGGTTCCCTTGCTGAAGGAAGTGCAAATCATTGACAGTTGGCTGTCGAGTCCTTAATGTGTTATCGTCTGTTAAAGTTGAGGGTACTTCTTGAGTGCTGGCAAGATTCTAAAGTGGAATCAATTCTGGCACCTTCAAATATACTGCAAAAAAATATAAAATATATTATATGACTTAACATATTGTAAGGAACAGTGAAAGTAAGACTCCACAGACCGTAATGCAGTTCACAAATTCTTGGTTTATTATAGCAAATTACAGTAGCAACAGATAGCTCTCACTTTTTCAACCCCTGCATTCACACAGACACTCATATTTATACTTACATACAAGGACATAAAAACAGTACAACCAATCATAAAACATTGACCTTTACAGTAAATACGAAGTTTTACATTAAATATATCCCACCCAATCATAACCAGTTCTCCGCATTGCCAGGCGTGCTCTGCTCTGTTGCTACAAATGAAGTGCATACTGCACGTGAACTAAGGGAGCCTGGTGCGAGACTTTAGGGCCAACAGTCCAGCCGTACTCCTGGCCACAAATAATAATGCTGCCCACGCTCCCTGTTACAATATATTTAATACTCATCCCAAAATATATAAATGAGCTGAAACAAATGTTGAAATATATTTTAAATAGAAGCAATATCACACAGAAACATAGTTTATATGGTGTGTGTGTGTGTGTGTGTGTGTGTGTGTGTGTGTGTGTGTGTGTGTGTGTGTATATATATAGTGTATATTGTAGCGTTTCACAGACAGCCAGAAAACAGGAGAGACAAACACGTTGGTTTCTCGTTCCAAATGCTTTATTCAGCTCTCAGTCACACACACAGCTCCCTGTCAGCTGCTCCGGAACCATGGCAACCACGACACAACCACACACACACACACAGGGTGTTGCAGCGCCTTTTATAACTCCAGCCCCCCCTTACTCTATTCAAAACTTACACATCCCATTGGTCCTCAGCCACACACTTTGGGCCAATGGGACCACACTGAACACGTGAACACACAGTGACTTACAGACGGGACCAAATCACAGGGGAGGCACAGACCACGGACTACACGACTGATACAGCGGGAAGGGCCACTCATAGGGCAGACAAAACACATGCTCCCATGCGCAGGCTAGCGTCACACAGCAACAGAGACAGCGTTTCACCGACAGCCAGAAAGCAGGAGAGACAGACACGTTGGTTTCTCGTTCCAAAAGCTTTATTCAGCACTCAGTCACACATACAGCTCCCTGTCAGCTGCTCCGGAACTATGGCAACCACGACACAACCACACACACAGGGAGTCACAGCGCCTTTTATAACCCCAGCCCCCCGCTACTCTATTCAAAACTTACACATCCCATTGGTCCTCAGCCGCACACTTCGGGCCAATGGGAACACATTGAACACGTGAACACACAGTGACTTACAGACGGGACCAATCACAGGGGAGACACAGACCACGGACTACATGATTGATACAGCAGGAAGGGCCAATCACAGGGGAGACAAAGAACATGCCCCCGCACGCAGTCTAGGGTCACACAGCAACAGAGACACAGTTAAACAACGGCGGGAAATACAGAGGAGGAAGGGAACACAATTACACATTTGTATGAATATGGAATATATTTTGTATACTTTAACATTATGACTATTCATATTTTTGCATTGTATGAATATATTTTACACATCGTCCTGCTAGACCTAGAGAGCAGTCTTGAAACGGAAAGAGGGTAGGACTTTTACCTCTTTTTACCCCAATCCGATTCTGTACTTAATTCTCTTTTGATGAGAAGATCATCTCACAAGTACAGCTGATTCCAAAAACGATTCCTGTTGATTCCCATTTCTACAAATGCAGAACATGGGGTGGGGACTTTATTGTTTCTTACATCCCACTCTAAACCCTTGTTTACTAAATGCTTAGTGTTGACGAAGATACCTGAATGGTCTTGAAATGATGACATGGCTTTTACTATGTACTAATACAATAAGGAAAGCTACTTTGCCTCCTCTACTAAAACATTTTGTAAAAGCGTGGTACTCTGTATATTATAAGTTTTCTACCCATGAATGACTGCGTGGGATGTGTTTTTTTTCAAAATGAGATGTTGTAGTGTTTACTACCAAAATGGGTATTGCATTGAATTAGTTACCAGTCTTATCATTCATCTCTGCATAAATTAATACCTTTAAAAAAATTGAAAATAAAACATGTTTCCAGTCTTTCCCTATCAGTTGTAAAGACAAATATTGACAGTACAACACAATGTAACTGTTAAGTTGAATTTAACTCTAATGTACATGTATATGATTATTATTATTATTATTTATTTCTTAGCAGACGCCCTTATCCATATGATAGATCAGTGGTTAGACAGATGTTGTCTGGCCTGCAGATACCTCCTGGCAGGGCTGTATCAATGACTGAGCGAGAGTGGAACTTCATTTTAATATTACCGCAAGAGGGTTGTCATGGGGGATTCTCCGTATGACCTTCATATATTTCTTGAGATTAAGCAGAAAATTGTGTGTTTTGCAATATCAATTCCAAAGTACAGTACTTGCTGATTGTGATGATACATTTATGCCTCGCTATGGTACTGGAATCCTCATATGATAGACAGGAACGCAGAATAACATAAAACACAATTCAGAAGAAGCATACATTTTTATTTTAAATACTTCATTGCGTTACGACAAATTAAATGAGAAAAATGGCACTTTAGTTCTACAATCAGCTTTAGAACACCAGGGGTCGGTTGTACTAACGAGATCGAAAAACAGGATCGGATCCAGGCTCACTGGAGCCGGATCTTGAGAAGGCGTTGTATTAAACGGATCATGAGCAGGCTCCACTGATCTGATTTTTTAATCCAATTCTAGCGCTGTGAATGCCGTAACTATGGAAACTGACCAATGAGAAGCGATTATTCGTGGCGCCGCATTTAAAAATTCTGAATGTTAGAATATTGAGTACATTTAATTTAAAACAACATAAATCCCGTCCATACTGGAACCTATTAGAAGCAACTACTACGTTTATAATTTAAAACATCCAACACTTCTATAAACACATTGAGTATGTTAATATCTGGTTGTTGTTGTTTTTAACTTCTAAAAAGTTTATAATTAATGTTACCGTTCACGGTCGTGTGTATTTTCTGACGGATACACTCACAATGCTGTATTCTTTACAGCGGTAACTTAGCCACCAAACACACAAACAGTTAGCTGCAGCATCGGTTCAGGGCAAATTACCAACATATTTTGAGCAAATTGAATCAAGGGCTGATGATAGCTGCCACTAGAAAAATGTCACAGACAGGGAGATCGAGGCTGTCAGAGAACGTAAGCTTATTAAGAAAAAAAGGGAATTGACCAAAACATTAAAAAAAAAAAAATCTGATTAAACCAATGATTTAACTGTAATCGATAAAATGATAACGGCAGTATGACTTTGTCAACACACAAAACGTGTGTAAAAATATTTAGTTATGAGGCTTCGTCACTAGTCAGGTCAACTGTATTAGGCCATGATATAGTGTATTATAGACAGAGTGTTTTCTATACAGCATTTTTGTGAAATCCTGCAAATAGTTTATTAAGTTACTGTTATGTCGATCAATTATCTAAATACAGTGTGCTTATTTAAAGATTACTTTAGCAATTGTAAAATGAGTTTGCTTTACGTATTATGATGGTGTATGTCAAACATCTCTGTTGTTTAATATATATTACAGTTTCATTTGTTTAATTCACAACCATCAACCCTAGAGCAGGATCAGATTGGGATCAGAGCTGAGTTTTAAATGGAGGAATTACATTATTCCTTTGTTCAAAACTAAAAACATTTAATTTCTCCATTTATAAAATGTTCAACGAAGCTCTGATCCCACACTGATCTTGGTCTGAAGCAAGGTCGAAATAGGATCAGATTTTGAGTCGAAACTGAGCTCAATATGAGCTCTGATCCTTTTAGTGCAACCCAATACGTCATAGGATCAAGATCGGAGCCTGGATCCAGGATCAGATCCGTTTAGTACAACCGGACCCAGGGGCTGGTTAACGAGATCAGATCCCAGACTTGGGCTCTGATCTTGATCTTCATCTTGTGCTACTTGCATTGTACTAAATGGATGTCAACTCAAACTTAGTTAAATTCCAGCTCAAATTCTGATCCTGCTTTTAGGCAGGATCGTTGCTTGATCATACTTTTTTTAAATGGTGGAATTACAAACAAACACGTGTGCCTATGGTATTTAAAGACAGAAAAAATCCACTTGAAGTTTTTGATGAGGAGGAGGTGTGAAAGAGGTACCGACTCGCACCATATACAATATTAAATGTTACTGACATGATTGATCCTGTAGTGGGACTGACGACTGAGTGCATCCATGCCCTGCCCACACTCTGGATAAGGGCGTCTGCTAAGAAATAAATAATAATAATAATAACTAGGAGGTGAAATATGCATCAACAACTGCTGCTGCAGAGTCACTTACAATAGGACCTTGTTTTTATGTCTTATCCAAATATATAATTCCCTGTACATGTTCTTCTTGGCAGATAAAATGATGATGAAAACAAAAACAAGGGTTGGGGGAGAATGTCTATTGTCTGTTAAATTTCTGTTAATTTTTGTGTTATTGTTATTGGTTACTGTTGTTGTTACATCGAGTGTTTTAATTGTGAAGTGTTATTGAGTGTTGTTCCTGTATTTATGTTATGTCACCATCAGCAGTGGTAGGGGCTGCAGGAGTGGTGGAGGGTCTCGCTCCTGCAGTCAATAGAGCCAGAGTGGATGTTTCTACTTGATGAACTGGTGCTTGCTGTTTGTTTGTGAATAAACAGCATTCTAGAGTTTGAATCCAGTGTGTCTGTCTCATTCTTGACAATGGTGCTTTTAAAGTGCCCAGCTTTGCTACAATATACATAGTGTTCTGCATTTCTGGTTTATTCCGAATTTTACCGAAATATATATATATATTTTTTAACTGAACCTCGGTTTTTACTGACTTATACCCCATTTTTTGTCTACTATTCAATATTTTACCAGTACTATTTTCTAGGAAATACACAATATTTTGATTAAAATGCTGTTTTATTTTGACTGGCAGCCTTACATTGCATCCTAGTATACAACAGGTATGTTTAGACGTCAGAGGATCAAATGACGTTCAAACGTCGCACATTGGTTCACCTGATTCTGTTGGCCAATCAAAGTCTCATTATTGTGGCAAGTGCTGGGCATAGTAACTAGCTTGATCAAAAACTAAATTTAAATATTTACACGAAGATTATCTGTCTGGAGCTCTGATTTGTATTTGTACTAGTTGCCTTGCAATTATTATTTATTTCTTAGCAGATGCCCTTATCCAGGGCGACTTACAATTGTTACAAGATATCACATTATTTTTACATACAATTACCCATTTATACAGTTGGGGTTTAACTGGAGCAATCTAGGTAAAGTACCTTGCTCAAGGGTACAGCAGCAGTGTCCTCCACCTGGGATTGAACCCACAACCCTCTGGTCAAGAGTCCAAAGCCCTAACCACTACTCCACACTGCTGCCCTAATTAGGATAAAGCTGTTGCTTAATTAATATAAGCCACAGGTATTGGAAAAATCAGTACCTTATGGCTGAATTAGTTCAGTTGGTTGTGCCAGTACTGCAGGCAAAGCTGTGCTTAATTTAATTTTGTGGGAAAGATGATGGATAGTTGCACTGGCTAGAGTCAATCAGGTGCCAGCAAGTACCATGAAAGCTTCCCCTCACAGCTTACAGCCATTTCAAGCAGGCTGACTTATAATTGTGTTGAATTATGTGATGGTTTTGTGATGTGGAATAATGTCCACCAAACATTTCACTTGAGAAACCCAATTTGAACCCAGACCTCCAGATGTAAATAATATGCTTGCTCATACCCCTGTATGTAATTACATTTGAATTGCAGAAGGATTTATCCCTGACATATACTGTTATGAGCCTTTGGCTCATTCATTACTTTCAAAACTGCTCTAATGCTGGTATTTATAATCAAGTACTATTCAACTAAAAAAAAAAAAAAAAGAAAAAATTGCCAGAATTGTTAGATACATAATTTATCTCACATGCACTGTGAATCTTTGGGAGAAAGGGCATACTTAATAGTATACAATCAAATAAATACAAATACTTTCAGTGACTGGTCTGCTCATAATTTAAATTGATCCCAAACTTTTTTGTTTTTGTAATATTTTATGTTTGGCATTCATTTTATTTTTTTGTTTTAATTATTATTATTAACAACACTTTGACAATGGAACAGGATGGATGTTTTAATGTGCAATGCCTAAGGGATGCTGCCACTAAATCAACAGACACTTACAGCTCTAATTATTATTACTACACTGTACTTTTTCAAGCAGCCAGCACTATTTCCAAGAACACAGTTAGCAGCTATTGTACAAAATATCCTTTACTGGCACATAGCACTCTTTCCTGGTACACACAGTTCTTTTTTGATTATTAGTCTTCTGCATTTGGAAACTCTTGCATTTTTTTTTTTTGCTTGATGAATTAATCAATGAGCCTCTAAGTTCTAAGCAATGTTTAACAAATGTTTAAAGGTGTTTGCATTTTTTTTTCGCTTATTACTATAGTGATCGGTGAACCTCGTTGTGTATTTTTTTGCTGTTGTTTCTGTTTAAATACTTTACAGTCTATTGAGATAATTAACATGTGTGTACCAAGGTTTTGTGAATCAAACATGACAACCTCCTTAGTGCATTTCTGTCAGTAAAAATATGTACAAACACCAGGGAAGGTTCTATTTACTGTAGTAGTTTTACAAAATAAGAGTTATTTACTAGACTGTATGAGGAAAGAAGCTCAGTACTGTCTAGTAACCTCTGAAGAGCTATGTTATTTTGTTGTACACTGTACTTATGAAGATTTTGGGCCTCATTTACCACAGGGCACTACATTTAGAATAAGCTCGCAGGTAAAGTAGTGAGCCTAACGTGTGTGATAAATCTAAATGTACTGCCCCATTTACAAATATAAATCTAAATATAATATAAAAAGCCCCAGCAGTCCAGGAATATCTTTTGGTCAGTGGCTTATTGTGAAAGGTGTAGGTGGCTTACATTGACTGAAAATGAGCAATCAATAGACACAGCAGGGGATGGGCTGAGGCAACGTAAAGTGAAACTGCACTGCTTACTTTTTAATTGTAACATATATTCCTTGTCTGATATAAAAAAGAAGAAAAAAAAAGCCTTTTTCCTTTCTCTTTTAATGCATATACAATAAAATCATGTTGTGCAGTCGCATATTTTTCTTTTTGTTCTGCTTACTCGAGAAATGTTGATTAATGAGACTCAATTCTCTTCCTTGTCGGCATTGTCACCCTGCAGAGCAGGCTCCATGGATCAGGGTGACAGTGCTATGTTAGTACAATCAATAGCACCCATCACATTGGGGAAGCCAGCAACCTGATAGAAGCCCACTTTCGTGTACTGTAAACCTGTCCTCTGTGTGGGATATTTAATATAATTCCCAGTGAGCTTTAGCAGGTCATGCAGTTGCATTATACACATGAGTAGCTACAGCTTTTAATGACAGGGAGCCTGTGAATCCAACAAAACATAGGCTGGGAGAAATTCTAGTGCACTGGACAAATGTGACAATAAAAAAATTTAACTACACACTAAGTAAATTAATTTTATTGGAACATGCAAAAGAAAGTACATCTGTATGTTTGATATTGTGGACATTTCCACACCAGGGGGAGGAGTTGAGACGGCACTGTTAATTTATTTCCCCTGTCACTGACACAGCAAACACACTGTTTCAGCAGAACAGACGGGAGGAATAAAAATAAATACAACAACGTCTCGGATTTCAGTAATTATTCAAGATATGTGTCTCAGAGGGGTGGATAATGTGCAGAAGTGTTTTTTTGTGTTTTTCTGTAGCGTTTACAAACATCTAAAAATACATTATTTTAAGTGACAAAGTTGGGGTGACTGAGTACAAAGGCAGCATTTTTTTTTGGTATTATTTTTTTTTTTGCTGTCTTCCAGTTCATTCAATTGTTCTTTATCGGCATGTCTGCTTACTACTTTGGGATTTTTTGCAGGTAATTGGTCACTCAGTTTCATAGTTACTGCTGTACATCTTTAACTGTAAAAGCAAGATGGCTACTGTCCAATACTTCTGTGAGGCAGCACAGTGATTTAGAATATGTGACAAGGCTCCAACTAGCCGTATCCATTTCATATATATGGACAGCTGGAACCTTGGTCAACCAATCACAGTGTCAGTGGTACTTAACAGGTTAATTCCATTATAGCCTATTGAAGGCGCTGCACTGCTTTAATTAATGACATTCTTTTTAGAGGAGACCAAATGTATCATCTTAATTAGTGTGAAAAGTACTTGAGCACCTTATGATTTCTCTCTACCTCCTGAAAAGTGAAGACAGCTGTAAACTAGTACTGAATCAGCACAAAGCAAATCACAGCCCTAACGAGCTGAACCCTTTTAACTTTGACTGAACTCTCTTGATAATAAAATAATTAAGAAGGTATCTGGGTTTTATTATATTTCTAATTGGATGACTACATAAAATAACAATACTCCAGTGGTACTCACATGCTCTTTCAGTCCATTCCAAACCATGATATTGGGCTCCATCATCGCGGTCCAGTTTTCCAATGTTTGTGGTACATCAAACACTTGTTTCCTTGTTCTGACTACCTTATCATGTCAAAAAAAGAATGTTTCCAAAAAGACTTTGAGGAATTGCTAAAAAACAAAAGTGTTGCTAGCTTGCACATCATTAACTCTTATCAATTGATGGTTCAAAGTGATTCAGGTACTGATATTTCATTATTTTATGAATGAATAAGGGAACTTTTCTCTGTTGGATTTTACCATGAGGGTTGGTGTGTCCTACATATGGCAAGACTGGGAGTTAGAATCCCTTATCTAATAAGACAAGTGTGGAATGTGACCAAGTGTTAATTGATTATCCACTAACCCTGGCCACATGCTTTAAAAAGGAGATGGAAAGCCTTGTTTTTTTTTTCTTTGTCTACCGGCTTAAAGCCTCACAACTGTGTGTACAGCCAGGGTGAGTGAACCAAATACGCGACCACCGTGTGTTTGACTGGGGTCGTAAGCACAACTGAGGACCACTGTGTGTTTGACCGGGATCCTTGGTATTTAGCATAGGGATTTGTTTAGGGAATTTCTCCTACTGTATCTGAGTGTATTTCAGGGAGAAGGTTCTTACAGCGGGACCTCCGTTTAGTCGGAGCGGCGCTGAGCAGTTTGTTAGTGAACTTTTATTGTGTAGCTGTTTTGCCAACTGTGTTTTGTTTTGACTTTTTGTAATTATTACACTGTGTTTGTTTATGTCCGTCCGCCCTACCATTACCATTGCTGGTACCCTAGTGGTGGCCACCTGCCACTGCAATAACAATTGTGTGTAAACATTTTTAATAAATCCTGCACACCTGCAGGGCATGGCAGATACAACCTCCAGTCTCTCTCCTGTCTGTAAGCAGATACTTACACCCGTAACACACCCCTGTTACAGTTGGTCTCACCGAAACCCTTCTCAAATAAATATGCTTGGATTTGCTCTATTGGGTATTGCAGCATCTTTCATTTTGAAATGCTCAACATGCTATTATTTAATTGTTTATTTTAAATGTGCAGTATGTTGGTAAATAGGGGAGCAATGACAATTTTGCTACTTTAAAAATAGATGCATGCAATTGTTTAAGCATTTGCTGTATTTTATTATTCAAAAGTATCAAAATATAGAAATCAAGTATTTCCAAAAATATATATGACTATTTTTTAGTTACATGAGCTGATTCAACTGCTGAAAAATCCTTGAAGACAAATACTAGTCTGAACTGTAGACTGGCAAAACAAGTGTAACGCAAGGTGACATGCTTGAACTGATTCTAGTGAAACATTTCAGAACATGTATTCTATCTTTTATAATGGATCAGATTTCTATGTTTTTTGAACTGACATTGACAGCTTTTCCTCATATACAATATGGGTGAGGAACCAATTTGCCTTCCTTCCTCCTTTAGATATATTCATGGATTTGAATAGTAAGACAGGTGCAACCTTCATTATATTTCTGTACAGATCTAAATGTGTATGCAATGACCTTGACAGTTGCAAAGTAATTCAAACTCAAATACTGAGATCGTAAGGACTCTGATACTGGGAGTGGGAGACAAATAAAAACACTGGTGCTTATTAACTTCAACTTTCAATTCTGTGGTTCCCATGGCTACCCCACAATCAACCTCGGTTGCTATTACTGCAGATGAAACCTGGCTTCTGTCTCAATCATTGTTTGTTAGTTTGCATAACGCATAGGTTGTAGGAGTCCGCCTACCCAACTTGTCTTGAAACTGTTGTTATTAAGTTATTTGAAATAGTTTTTATTAAGCATATGTATGCTTTTCTCATAAGTAGTGTTCCGCGTTTTCGGTTTTTATCTTTTAAAAAAAAAATCCAGGAATTTTTCGGAGTTTATTTTGCATATATTAAAATAGGGATACAATCGGTAAAAAAATAGTCGAAACCACATTTTCCAAAGTTTGGGCAATTGCTGTGCTGACGGAAATAGTATCAACAGAAGGCATGACATCAGCACAAAACAATACTCTTAACTGACCTCCTCTCGACCCACACATGTGTACATGGAGGAAAAAAAATAGTGGTTAAAGTTACAAATCTTCTGACTATGAAAACGTCACAGCTATACTGCTTCACTGTTAACACAATAGCTGTTAATTTCTATGAATTTCCTTATTCCCAGCCTCCCGAGCCATTGATTTGTCAACATTCAGACTGAACCCGCCCCAGGGATCCGTTGCAAACAGCTATTGGTTAGAAAGCTGAGTAAACTTAAGTCTTCTGTTTGTTGTAACTGCAATGCTATAATAATGCAGGTGTCTGTCTTTGAGACGGGATAAAGTAGGACAGTCAGACAAAAAACGAAAATGCTACACCACAGGTTTGAAATTGCGCATTGTTGAATTTGCCGAAATGCATGGCAATCGCTATGCTGAAAAACAGTACATGACTGGAGATGAAGCAAAGACAAACTTCAATATAGCGAAAGAATAACAAGCTGATAGAGGAGGAAAGTGTTTATGGCCCGATGTAGAAAACATTTTGTTTGAATGGAGTACTTTGAATGACTTTAATACATACTGCAACTTGTTCTAAATTTCAACGCAGTGGTACACTTGTAAAGTATGGTTCTGATTAACAAAACAAAATTTTTATTTTGCAGTTGGAAATATAATGCAATTGTACTGCACCGCATGCAACACTAAGATGCTTTGTTTACTGGTTATTAGATGGCACACTGTTTAGTTTATTGGGGTTTCTTTTGCTTTTTTAATTGATGCAAGCAGCACTGTTTAATACTTTTCTTTTAAATTTGAATTAATACAACACATTTGTAAAAGTCAGTGCAGCTGGAACTATAGTATAAGTATGGTTTTGGAAAAATTGTTCAGTAAAGCAATGAATATATGTTCTTGAACTTGTTCGGATAAGCTAAAATAAAACAGGTTAATACAAATGTGATGTGGGATGTATATCTTGATTTTACACTCTGTTAATTATTACTTTTAAATCCATTAAAGTGACATTTATCTGTGGTTTACACTGTTACTACTGGAATTTACATTACTGTAGTAGTATTATATCTATTTTGATATATTTCGACATTGCATTTAAATTTACATTGCACTTAAATTTACTGAAAAACAGAATATTTTCTAGCAGTTTCACTAAATACAAAAAACGCTGTAAATGATTAATGGAATAAAATGTTGCAAACAAGGGTTATTTCGAAATTAACACTGTGTATCTTTATTTATTTATCAGTATTGAGCATGTAGGGACAAAATCAATTATAAAAAAAGTATTTTAAACACAAAAAAGATGGTTTCCTAAAATTTAAATTTCAAAAATTGTGGAGAAACTTTTACACCAGTGCGACCTATACCACGTTACTCAGTAGCATGACATCTTTCATAGGGTGAAATGCCATTCTTTTGCGAGTTTGTTTATTATTTGTTATTTATTTCTTAGTGGACGCCCTTATCCAGGGCGACTTACAATTGTTACAAGATATCACATTATTTTTACATACATTTTACCCATTTATACAGTTGGGTTTTTCACTGGAGCAATCTAGGTAAAGTACCTTGCTCAAGGGTACAGCAGTAGTGTCCCCCACCTGGGATTAAACCCACGTACCCTCCGGTCAAGAGTCCAGAGCCCTAACCACTACTCCACACTGCTGCCTGTAACAGCAGAGCTGTACACTTTAGTTCAGAAGTTTTTTTTGTTTTTTTTGTTTATCTGTTTGTAGGAGATATGAATCATTATATGACGTAACCTACTGTACAATGTAAAGTGAATACATATTTGTGTATTCATTTGTTAGAATAACTAGGTAATTGCGAGTTTGAACCTTTTGATTCAGAGGCATACGGCTCGAATTGATACAGGAGACAATCCCTGTTTTCTCTTTCTACATCAGATCCATCACTACATAATTCACATCCATAAGAGGTGTCTGAAAACTGATAAAATTAGGCTACTCTCACTTTCACTGTCGCTGTCATCCATACTGGCAGATGCAAGGAGCCTGAGGACACAGTCACCTGGCCCCACACCAGGAAATGGAGATGTGTATTTCCTGTATGTTTCCTGTGCTGCTGTGTATTATTTGATTCATTGTAGCGCGATTAAACATAATTTGGTAAAATTAATATGATTATATGTTTAAGTGAGACCTGTTGATATTATTTTGTATGTTTATGATAACAGTCAAGTTCCATGTCATAGGCTTTTTTTTTGGTGGCAGAGTAGTCCCATTCCTTCCCATTCCCAGAAGCTTAAATCCCGTTCTTGCCCGTCCACAATCTTTTTCTCGTACCGCTGGAATCCCGTGGTTCCCGCGGGAGTCCCGTGGTTCCCGCGGGAGTCCCGTCTTCATGTCACTCTCTAGTGGACACCTAGAACGAATGGTTCCACCTCAAGAGGCCAGCTAAGGAGCCCGAGTGTCCACAACCCAAGAAAGGGAAGCCCAAGTCTCCAGTGACCAAGGGAGAGTCGTACCAGTCTCCAGTGACTGAGTTAAAAGTAGGATCGGGGATGAACAATTCACGTAATGTGTCAGCTCTGTTTGAAATAAAATTAAGGGGACCAGAATTAGGCTCAGGCAAGATATGAAGGTAAAAACAAAGATTGTTTTGTAATTAACAGCTTTTTCTGAGTTTAATTATGAAACAAAATCAGCTCAATTTGTCACCTGATTAAAAATAAAACCTGACAAGCCCTACTTGTGTGTGTGTGTGTGTTTGCATTTACATTTTCCAAAATAATTGTTTTATTTATTTTTGGCAATATGGACCTCTATTAATATGGGGCATAACACATTATTTTAAAATAATTATAGTGCATGGTGGGATACTATTGTATTAATTCCCACTGTTCATTGCGCTGCTAGGAACTGTAACCAAACTATTTTAAAAGTGTATGTACGCATTAAGCCTGACTAAACATGAAACAGTACTTCAGTGTGGACACTTTCAGCTGGATTAATTATAAAGGTTTCGAGTACGGTTCTCAAGATTAGTTATGCAGTGTGGAAAGGGCCTAAGTGTTGCTCACTCTATAGAATGAACACATTTTGCTTCATAAAGTTGAATGAAATCTGTTGAATAATGTTATGTTAACATATAGAATTACACACAGCTTTGTAGTTTTCCATATACTTACGAATAATTTACAAAAAAATCTAACATGAAATACTGTACCACTATTATGGCTTCCGGTAGACTTTTGCGATTTCATTTTGTACTTTATTTGATTACATGATGTTAAATAAAAGATTATGTTAACATAGTTAGTTTTTCAAATGATGTCTCAATCCTAAAATTCTAATGATGCAAAACTTTTGGCCATAGCTGATTTCCATTACACGAGAGTAGATGTTAAAACTTCATGCTGATTTGAACCCGGCTCTCGCCAAGATAAGCACCAACTGAGACGTAGCTTTACAGTAAACTAATGTGATCCATATGTGTCTCCATCCATTTACGTTTCCTTCCATATGATGATGTAGATATCCTTCTGTCTGGTGTTAATGGCTGAAGTGTAATGCTGGCTCCAGGGATCAGCTTATTTGTCTCCCTGGCGCATCAGCACACACAACAGCTGTGATGCTGGCTCCGGGGATCAACCACTGTGCGGTCTCCCCAGCGCATCAGCATGACAACCGTCTGGATTGAGCGAAGTAGGGTACATCTCTGGGGTCTTCAAGTGGGCACCTTCCATCCTCAGTGTTTCATCGACTAGCCCACGACACCTCAAGCGAGCTCGACGGTGATTCTGGCGTCCCAGCATCACCCCCCTCCGTCCCCCACTCAACTCAGCCCAGCTTACTTACGCATACATCAGCGTTTCTTTCTTTCTATTGTGCTTGAGATCCCCAGCCAGAATCTTTGCATCTCAACCACAGCCAGTTGTTGCTTCTCTCTGCTGCTTCAGATAAGTTCTTCACTGTGCGACGCAACTCTTGGCCACTGAATTCAACGTCTCTGTGAAACCAGAGTCCAGAGCCCTAATCACTACTCCACACTGCTTTCCTTAGGTAATAACAACTAGTCTAGAGGTATTACAAGCTTAGCATTAATACTTCAATACAATAATACAGTTATATGCATTATGTGCAGCCCTCAGGCTGGCTGAGCGAAAAGCTGACAGCACCCATTGCTATATTTTAGCACATTCAATACATCACCCTCTTAATACTAAAACATAGTTTCCATACCTTATAGCAATGCATTCAATACATGTGAGATATAATAAACATTCCCTTACCTTCCAGTAACAAGGAAGTGTGGTTTGAACAAAAAGAAAAGAACTGTCTTCAAAAGGCAGATAATTCTAAGTTCTGATCAAACAGCAATTAGCTCTATACGGAAGTCTGCAGAGGAAGGACCACGTCACCTTGCCAGGCTGAGAAGTGGTAGTGGTGTGGTGTTGGGTTTTTAAAGGATTTTTGCCCCATTGAACGCAATGAGAAGCCCCAATTAAATCCAATCATCAATCTATGTGGACAGCTCTTATCTTTTTGGCAAATAGTAATCTCTAAAAAATCTGGCTAACTCTTCAGACTTAATTGGAGTCATATGCCAACAAATTAAAGGTATAACACCTGTTCAAAACACTGGCCCATGATCTCATCTACTCATTTCTCACCCCCTCCTTTATCTGAAAAGTTAGGTGAAGCAGAGTTCACAAGATCCTTGCTACCTTGAATCACTACTTTTTATATGTGCATTACAAAGAAAAGAGTGTTGTCTGAATATATACAACACCAACAGTTGTATTATAATATAACAGTTATAGTTATAATTGATTACATGAACCTGGCTTCTAAAAATATATTCCCTCATATCATATCATCTTTTCAAATTAGTTTCCTTCTCCCTACAGGTGTGTGTTTAGCAGATATTATAAATAACTTCCATCCTATGTCTTTTTAGTATAGAGTTTCTCCCTGTGGAAAATCTAATTGTTTCTATTTGAATTGTAAGGCTGTAGTGTCTCTCTCCCATGAATTTTCTAGCAGCCTGAACTTAGCTGAACTTTAGATGAATTTTTATTTTTCAGCTGTACACAAGCTGGCTAAAACCAGTTTACTGGAGACACCTCTTCTTTTGCCAATTTTAGCGTTGATAAATGTTTTTAGTAACTTTCCCTATTTCTACACCTGTACCTTGCGTGCTTCTTTCTGCCAGGCAACTAATTATTTTTAATATATATTGGAATAAGTCAATTTCTGCCCTAACCTCCCTTCCTCTAAGATGAGAAGGTATTTCTCCTCATTAATTCTGGCCTTGGCGCCTTAAGTTTATTGATAAGAGGATCCCTGCTTTTCGTGCCAAGAATACCGCTCTGTACCAAGCAATGATCTTTCCAAAGACAGGTTTATAAAAAGTTCAGGAATACAGGTTACATAGAGTTTACTTTTCTAAAACCTATCTTTTGCTTTTAAAGTTACTTTTCATTGTTATTTCTGCATTATTTTCAGCTCGGGGCTAGATTTAAGTATTCTTTATTCTTTATCAACTAAGACTTTCTTTAACAACTAAGACTCCCAAACCATTTTCTTTTTATTATTTAAAAGGCAATGTACTGACTCTTTCAGGTCCTTATAGTTTCTCTTTTTAACTTTTAAGAAACCCCTAGCCCTTGTTATCACAACAGTTTATACTTTTTAAAGCAAACATATTAACACACATCTACTTAGTACAGCAACATTTTACATTCAAACTGAAATGTGTTTAACAGAGACTTGGCACTCAATTCTGGAGCTGTGCCTATCTTGATAAGGGACTGCCTGAGGCTAGCTAGTTTACCAGGCAGTGCTAGTTTCTACTATATGGGGCTACATAGAAAGTATACATAGTATGTTCACAATATTTCTTACAGACTAAAGATTAGTAAGCACTATTTCTAGTTACATTACATATCATTTTATCAACACATGTCATTTTTAAATCATCCAGTCCATGTCCAGCAGATCCGCACGTTCCCAGCAGGTTTCAAAGTCTGTGTCAGGTTCAGCTCGAGTGGGTTCTGCAAAGACCACCACAGGCCCTTTAATCCAGCGTCTCGCGTCACAGGTGTGGGCTGCCATGGTCCGGACTTTATACCTACAAGACACTTGTACACGCTTAATAGGGACACATTCCTCACATTCCAATTTTCCCAGATGTGGCCATTTTACCAGGTGACCGCGTTCACAGTCCATGCATTCAACTCTTTTTACATCCCTTGGATGTACATTCAAGTGAGAGAAAGATATCCCCTCAGAATCTTTACACTCAAACAAGATTTGACAGTGTTTAACTAGGTGACCCCAGGCCGGACATGGCTTGGGCCCTGTCAGGGGTGATTCACCTCTGCACCTGTCACATGCACACATGACAAGAGGATTTTTTCCCATTTTATGGGTCAGAGTTAGCTCTGTACCTTTCACAATCATTCTGGACCTGTACATGTTTCTTTCATACATTTCATTTTGTTCACATAGAGACACTTTACGAGGTATGCCATCCATCCAGAACACAGTAGGAGGCCAAAACTCACTGTTCTTCATATCAGTGTGCACCCAACATCTGTTTTGCTCTACATCATCAGTGGACAGACTTAATATAACTGAATCTGAATCAATCGATGAACCGTGAACTCTAGCCACTGAAATTCTCCATGCAAAGGGATCCAATGTCTTACTACACATAATAACTGGTTCGGGATCATCCATGACACCACCATCGCTGTGTAAACTCCTGCTGGATACTGCTTTACCTGATCTGCTGCAGACATATTTTTAGCCTCTTTAGAGACATCCATTTTCTTGTTTACAGTGTGTAGTATTTTAATTTCCCACTTAGATTGCATATAGTGAATATTACACGCAGGCACGTAGCAGAGCTATACAGTTTTGTTAATGTGATTTAAAAAAAAAATTGTATTATGAAATTATTTTTATTTCTTAAGAATATTGTAAAAATCGTGGTATTGGGCTAATTTCACGATTTCCGCGCAGCCCGTGAAATCGTGATTTTCACAGGGCCTTAGTGATGAGGCCCTTCGGTGAGCTGGCACACTAAACTTGCGTCAGTGCTTATATAATGCCCTGCTGGTTGAGAGCTGAGTGAGATACAAATCAAATTGTATTTACTTACTTACAGAGTGATTGGTCCGTCGACTGCTAGCCTTCCCGCAATGTTGTTATTGCAGACCCCAACATTGCTGGATTAATATTGTAGCCCCTTCTTTATAGTTTTAGATTTATTTACACAGAATTATACAGAAAATATTAGTTTACCTTATATTGCACTGCACTTACCTTATATTGCACCCTATATTGCACTGCAGTGATAAAGGAAGGTAATAAATCAAGAACAAAAACCTCCCATTAAATCTAAATATACTATAGTTTAATAATAATATACACAACACCCTTTTTTACCGTACTATCAGATATTAGATAACTATTCATCCTCCAGCTGGCTAGACGCAGTGTAACAGTTTTGTGTTGTGCAGAGCTTTTGTTTTCTTTGCCCTGTGACCCGCGCTGTGGTTTGTTTTGTGGGTGGAAGTTTAGTCTGGCTTGAGAAAAGCGTTCTGTAATCAGAAGTTGAAGTGGTTTGTCTGGCTCTGGTGTCTTGGTGAATAAAACAACGGTGTCTTCTCCACTTCGAGAGAATCTGATTCAGTTAGCTCTCTCCCTACCATTTTTTCTGATATCCCTTTGACTTGTCCAATTGATTTTTTTTTCTCTCTTGTATGGTCTGTGACAATGCTTTGACCTCTCCCCTTATTGGAGTTCTAATCCTCACCCCCCCATGATGAGCCCCTCTGCGAAGGTGGAGTAGTGGTTAGGGCTCTGGACTCTTGACTGGAGGGTCGTGGGTTCAATCCCAGGTGGGGGACACTGCTGCTGTACCCTTGAGCAAGGTACTTTACCTAGATTGCTACAGTAAATACCCAACTGTATAAATGGGTAATTGTATGTAAAAATGTGTGTAATGTGAAATAATGTGATATTTTGTAACAATTGTAAGTCGCCCTGGATAAGGGCGTCTGCTAAGAAATAAATAATAATAATAATAATAATAAATTCCAAGGGTTAAAAGGAAGTCAGTCATTTAGAAAGGGGGCGGAGCTTCAGTGCACTAACTCATCGACCCGGAAGGGAAATGATGTGGCAGCCGCAGATTGGCAGCTGCAATCGTTTACCAAGAGGTCATGTGTGACAGTATAACTAGTAGGGATGCATATTGGACCACAAAAAAACGGTCCAATATCCGGTTCAGCCCTGTACCGGATATTGGACCGCCATTGGCGAGTCAAAAAAATCGGATAGGACTTCAACATCAGCGGTCGATACCATTTTTTCTCTACTGAAGTGATCAATGCAGCCGTAAATCCCAGATCAGGCTCCCAAAGCTGGTTAATGGCTCAGGACTCATCAGTCTAAAAAGACGCTCCAGGTGTCTGTGACACTGCTGGTGTTGTAACCAGTTCAGTACCTCCTCAGAAATCTGTATCCCCTGGCGCATGCGTAAAATTAGATCATCCCACAGACACGTCTCATTTTTCTTTTGTTCGTGTCTGAGGTAAAATGCAAGTGAATTTAATTTAATGTAATTTAAACACGCACGTGTGAATTATTATATATGACTATATTATTTATTTTGGCGACACAGTATTTGTCAGGTTGAGATGAATTGATACGTATTCAGGTCCCGGTAATGTATAGACTGTCAGCGTTAATATACCAAAAATGTTTTGATTCACCAATATGAAAATATTTAAGTATGTATTTTAAACATGTAGCTGTAATAGAGTCGAATTTCACTAATGAGAAGAATATTCTGTATAAAACAGGCGATGCTATGTTCGGTATGATTCTTTTGCTACATTGCATATCACTGCCTCACATCAGCTGTGACAGAAAGGGACACTTACTGCAAAGCAGGATTTTTTTTTTTTCTTCTCCTGCACACACTTCCCTGCCTGTTACCAGGGTAAGTCAGGAAGCAATCGGCGCAGAGCACAAACAAGATGCTGACCAAGGCCTGGTGTATTAATACAAAAATGTTTAAAAAAAGTAAACATCAAGAAATAATAAAGACAAAAAAACTGATCTCCAAAGAAATTAACTTGTTAATCGCATAAATTTACTGCGATTAATTGTCAGCCCTGATAAACAAGTAGCTTTCGAGTTAAGGTGAAAGAAAGCAGTAACTATAGAACTGTGGGTAGTTGGGATTTATGCAAAAATCAGAATTACAAGAGCCAATCAAATTGCGTGAAAGTCACCAAAAGACTTCTACATTCACAGCATTTTAAAAGTCAAAGCACAGTACCTGCAGACATGTTTCACCCTCTTTGGGGCTCATCAGTGCGTAACTGTACTTTGGCTAGTGAAAAGCTCAGGAGAGTAAGTAAAAACATGTAGCTTTCAAGTTAAGGTGAAAGAAAGCAGTAACTATAGAACTGTGGGTAGTCGGGATTTATGCATATTTCAGAATTACAGGTTTACATATATATACACACAACTGACTTTTTCATCAAATTAGAATAATTAAACAATCTCTAATCTATTTTAATGAAGACAGTTTAATTGATTCGATTTAATCTCTCTCCATAATGATAGCATTACAGAAATTAAGGAAGCACTAAACAAATTACAAATGAATAGCTAAACAACTAAATAAATGGCATATTTTTTTTTGACATGCAACAACTTCACCTTTTTTGGCTAACATTACTTTCAGCTACAGGGTACAGCTATGGGAACACAAATTGCTCCCTCCTACTGTATGTCAAAAGCAGAAAAGAGCATTACATCTGTACCAGCTCACCACACAAACCTTTAGTGTGATGGATATACTGTATAATGCAACAATTTAATAAATACCATAAACCCAGCTATTAAATTCAATTCACATCATTCAGTACTATTAATAAACCGTATTTGCCATCCTTAGATGTAATTCTACAGAATCTCTCTACAATAAAATAACTGAAACAGACTTGTACTGTAAACCAAGTGATGCATGTTTGTACTTAAACTGGTTATCCTTCCATCCTAGATACACCACAACCAGTGTTATTAACAGTTTTACATGAGATCAATCAGCTACAAGAAACTAGACAAACTTAGATGGGCCAAATGACCTCTTCTCATACATACATTTCCTTCTGTTATGTTCTTACAAGAATATACACGTCAGTTTTAACAGTGTCAGTGCTGGTGCTATCCCTTACCCATTATCCAGTAACAGATCACAAAATCAATGATTATTTGGGGAGTCTCAATCATTATTTGTTTGTCAGTTTGAATAACGCATAGGTTGGGAATCTACGTGACAATATAACCTCAGATTGAAGAAAAAAAAAACCTCTGTTAGCTTTTTTGTTAATTTCCACCAGGCATGTTGTAGCTACAGTAACTACAAAAATACCATCATGGATTGCTTTCCCATAATTCACATAGTGTACAAAAAACCTTTTTGAAACCACTTATGATTTCAAATCATCAAACACCTTCATAATCTCCTGGTTGGAGCAGAAATAAAATCACTAGAACTGTGTCAGTATAGTGTTACACTGTTGTCATCTCCCAAGAATCTGTACTGTATGTCCATAGAGTCCATATTAATAGACTCTTATAGACCTGCTGATCTTTAAGCACCATCCAAATTCAATTCCACAGTCAGCAGGCATATTTCCAAACAGCTTGTACTTTTAAATGGCTATTTAAAACTGAAGGTGTAATAAACAAATAATACATCAAAAACACTTTCAGTCGAATGAAGTGGGAAATACAGCATCTTGAATTTTAGTCACATACTTTAATGTTCTGCAGTTCCTCCCGGGTTTGTAAATAATATTGTTAAAGAAGGCAAAGATATGCCAGGGTATAAAAACAAATGTTAACAGTAAAAAAAAATGTACAGTATAAACTTAGTTCACAGGACAGGAGCAAAGGCTGCGTGGAGGAAGAACCTCAGGAATTGTGAATAAGAGAGAAGTGCTTTGTGACTTGGGAAGGAGTACATGGTTTCCCCTTGGCTCACGGAGAGCCGTCCTCACGAAGGTGAGACCGAACCGGTCGGCCTCCAAAGCTGGGAAGAAACTGTTATTTCCCCCCCCAAGGGGAACTTAGAGGGTAGAGAATGGGAAACCGGGAGATAGTTAGGATAGATTTGGCTGGGGGTCCCATGGCCCACGGAGAACCTTCCTGGAGGAGGACAAGGCCAGCACGGCAGGGCCTCTAAGACCATTGTAGAGGTAGAGCGGCATAGTGGAGGAGGAGGGAAAGATGGTGGAATACGAAAAATGCGAGACAGAGAACAAGGACATGACTTGGGGTTTAAATAGGGAGGTTGGCAGATATTATTGGCGGGACAGAACAATGGAAGAGCCCTATTTACTGCCACGCAAATAACACAGAAGGTTAGAATTTTAGTTAAGAGCTGTTTCATGGTCTCAAAAATGTATCTTTACTTGAGTTACAGGGTCAATTGTACTAAAAACAACAACGTTTTTGATGATATTTTTTAAATATTTATGTTGTTTTTTATTTTAAATATTCAGGCAAATTTGCCCTTGTTCGGGCTCATTGTTTTCTTACAGTATTGACATGCTGGCAGCGCACAGATCGACAGGGGGTGGGAGGCATTGTTACCAAAAACTTATTTCATACCTTTTTTCAGGTATGTCTTTAAAATATGTCATGACCTAAGAATGACTGCAGCCTTCTTGTCATTTTATTTTTTCACAACTGAGCTTAAATGATTTGAACAGCGTTAAACAATGAGTGATGCAAACAAATTCCTACACTTTCGAATGTTAACTAGTAACAAGCCTCAATATGAAAGCTTAGCAACTACAAGTTTGTAATGATTTCAAACAACACTTCTGTTATTTTGAAATACAGTCCCACTGCTTGAAATTCTTACTAATGCTTAATTACAGTTAAAAAAGAAAAGATTATTGGGAAGGTGTTGAACTTGAATCCGTTAATGGCTGCACGGGATCCTTAACTGCTAACTTCCATTTATATACATAGCGGCCTGATTCTCTCTTGCCTTTCTTAATGAGTTGAACAATTAATAAAACAACAACTACCTGGCCTATATAATTAAGTAATTTATATTTAGATGTGTCCCTAGGCCAGAATGTGAGAACTTAACATGCAAAGGGCTACGAGTCTATGAAATGGAAATTGTTGAAAGCGGTTTCTTTGACATTACTCTTTTCTGGGTCATTTTATTTAATTTTTTTGTAGATATAGCTCATTTGAAAAGGACTGGAGCAGGCTGACTGAGAACAATGTTACTGAAAAAGAAGGAGACTTTGTAATAAGTTCAGGGACCCTGGGAAACAGTAATATCTGGGTTCATCTTTGAAAATATATAATTTAAAAATCAGTTCAAACGCATTCACAATTTATGATTGTCCTGTGGTTTACAAATCTCTGAATTAACTAGCCACCACTATTCTATGGCTCTTGGAATACCTGTAGTTTGCTTCCCTATAAGATACTATAGTGTGTTCTACACCTGCACTTTATTTTATTTGAAGAATTAATGTAATGTACATTAATGTAATGCATGCAGCACAGTTGATAACATTACTGCACACATACTGTACTGTATGGTTAGAATATGTTCAAGGAATACGTTTACATGCAGCTATAGATAATGCCCAACATGTGCAGGCAGTGAAATAATATACCACTAAATATATATTTTCACCATTGAGTCTTTTTATTAAGTATGACAAACATACTGTCCTATATGTCCACAATCCACCTACATTAATTCCAATATTATCTATTTGTTTTCTGGGGAAATAGGAACATATGGAGCACGTGTTTCCCGTATTAACAGACTGGTTAATATGTGTATATCAGCTGGATGAGCCCATTACTGTCCTGTGTCATTAATGATGAAACATTTGATGCAGTTTTAATGCTTATAATTTAACAAAGAAAAGAATACACTGCATGCACCTGAATATCAAATAGATGTAAAAGCCCTCTACTATTTCAGTATGATCTCTAATGCACCTCTGTTTTATTGTGTTTGAGGTCTTATGTGGACCAAAACTGAAATTTTAGATTTTGCTCTCCACCAGGTATTAATTTATACAGCATACATTTTCTTTTAGAGGAATCCATGAGAAACATATAAAAAGCAGTGCAGGTTCTGAGGTATCACCTAAATAATACAGGTCATGTATGGGGCTATATCCTTGGTTTCTCTTGACATAACCTTACATGTTTGTCTATGTTGTAAGTCACAGTCTGATGCATTGATATCTGTGGTCATCAGAGGTCAAAAAGGTCATCCTTTGAAACATTTCAGTAGAATTCAGCACCTAGTTGCCTTACGATAGCTCTATTTTGGTTGATTTCAAACAATTAATCAAATGAGTAAATAGATTATGATCTCCATAGATAGAAGCTGTTTTTTTTTCGGGGGGGGGAGGGGGGGATAGTTCCTATGCCTCATAGTTTAGAAGCAAGAAAGATTTTAATGGTGTAATTTGCCTGCGTCCCCTTTGAAGATAGGAATACCTACAGTAGAAACATACGGTTTCTGTAAACTTTTTTTTACAGACTCAAGTGTCCTTTATTGTCTTTCAATAAAATTAAGAAAATAAGAACGTTTGGGAATGAGAAAAGGCTGTTTGGACCATCAAGCCCCATAGTGACCGGTAGTGGCCATGTGGGCTGCGCTCAGTGGGGGGGGGGGGGGGGGGTATATTTCAATGTAAGGAATTAACCCCATCCCTGCCAGGACCCACAGGTGTAATGTAACCATTCCCAAATTAGATAATTGAGTGCTAATTGAGGAACGGCCACATGTATACGAAGTAGGGCTGTTCCGATTAACACCTTAATAGGACTGATTAATTAACTAAAGAGTTGATCGCAGATTTTTTTTTTTTAATATATATAAAATCAACCAATAGAAGATCTGCATTTTCTCTGCGGCAGTACAATCATAAGTGAGCAGAGGCGGTACATACACCATTGAAGGTATTCTCCAGCTGTACAATCATTAGTGAGCAGAGGCAGGACATAAATATGCTAGAGTAAGCGGTGTAAGAACAGCTGAATTTCGTGTGACATTGCTAATATTATATTATTGAGAATTATTTTGAGAACTTCGAAGTAATACTTAGAATTGCTTTTTACAAAGAATAATAAAAAAAACCTCAGACAATGGAGACATCGTAGTCAATTTGGTTACGAATCAATTTTCAAGAATTTTTTCAGAAAAATTGGAGATACCCCAACTGACACAGGAAGGGAAGAGATATACTCACCACTTCCAAAATTGAAATTATGAAAGGTATCCGTGGCTTACTAGTAGCTGTCAATTAAAATAAATGATACTGCTGGAACAAGCTTTTGTTCAGTTCACAAAAAGGCGATATGGAACAGCACTGGCTACAGCAATCTAGGATGTCTAAAAAGGTCAGCACAAAAACATGAGCATTCCCAAAGTCACTTGCGAGCCACTGTAACAACATTCAAAACCTTTGGACAAACCTGGATTGATGTTTAACTGGTGTAAAACGAACTCACCCACTTGGGTTCGTTGCCCCTTTAAAAACTGACCCAGCACACAGAAATTGAGTTTTCAGCGCTGACGCGCTATTTTTTTAATAACACCAAAATAAAACAAAACACAAAACAAACACCTAGCTCTTTCCGAGCACTAACTACACACGCAGGAACCTAACTACCACAGGACGGCTAAGCCGTTTCCCTGTCCCAAAACTTAACCACACAGGTTTGCACTATACCTTTTTACCTCGGGACTGCCAGGAAGCAGAGCACTCCCTTCTGCCTCCTTCTCCTTAGCAGCCCCGAGCAGACTGCCTGCTCTCCTTTTAAACCCCGCACCTGGGCCTAATTTCCAATAACGCCCAGGTGCGGATGATAATTAATAATAAAACAATTAAACTAAACAATAAGCAAATCAATTAGTAAATTAAGTGAAACAATAAAGCAATACAAATCCAACAAAAAGGTGCATTTTCACACGTTTTTCTTTGCAGGGAGGTTTTAACCCCCTCCCTGCCGTCTCTCACAACCCGCTATATTACACTGGATAAGCAGAAGCATAGGGATACAATACATCACAATGAGCAATTAAGAAAAAAAATAATTGTGAGGTTCTTAAACGCTTGATTGATTCTGTTGTTTACCTTGACAAGCAAGAACTGGCATTCAGAGGGCACAATGAAGCACCAATTACTCAAATAGAGGTAATTATGTGGAATTACTTTCTCTGATTTCAGCATGTTAAGCAATCACTTGTCAATAGCCACAGTATTCTTGAGTACCTCTAACAAGATTCAGAAATAATAAAAGCAGAAGTACAGGAAGCCAAGTGTATAGCTGTAATGTTAATGGTAGATTAAACAACCGACGATGGAGACGCAGCTCAGCTGTCTTGTGTTTTCAGGCATGTGAACATGAGTTACATTTACTAAAATAAAAATATTAAAATGCTTTTTTTTTTTTTTTTTTAAATTGATTTTTTTAGTATTACTATGCAGGACAGCTGCCATAAGATTGTTACCTTTATTAAAAATGTGCACAGATTAATCAACCGATTTAATCAACTAATGCCAATAAATTAACCAATCCAAAATTTTAACAGAGTGACAGCCCTAATAAAAAAGGGAAGAAAATCCTTTGTTTGGGGAAGGAGTTTGAATGTGAGTGTTTGACCTGTGTTCAGTGAAGGCTCTGCCCAGCCTGGACAATATGATACCTTTTTTTTTGTTTGTTTTAACAGAAGGTAATTGTGCTTTTATTTAGCCTTTTATTTTGGCCCTCTTGTCCTGTTTTGTTTGTTCCTGCTTTTGTTCTAGTTTTGTTAATAAATGTGTGCAACAGCGCTAAAACTGCAGCTTCCCTATCTATGTCTCCTTTTCTGCCAGTAACATCTGGGGCCACCGTGCTATCTGCCACAGTAACCTTTAAAAGATACTCACCTTACCTGCTGTTTTGTGTTTGTGGTATTTGTTTAGCACTTCATAACTTGCATGTGGGAATTATATAGCATTGTGCAGAGATGCCATTGGCACTGGCTCTGCCATTTAGTGCTACTTGCATGTATTAGTAAGTACATACTCAACAATTTATGCTGAAACACCTGCCCAATTGTGTCTGTTTACAATTACTAAAATAAGTAACTTTGAACAGCAAGGTTTGCTTGGTTCCTCATGGATTCTTAACCATTATTTAAAAAAAAAACTGAGATGCAGGAGATGTGAGAGTTAAAAGAGGGAAAGGAGAGGAAGCTCTGGGCATCATCAGCATAGAGATGGTAGGAGAAGCCAAAAGAGGAGATGACAGTGCCTAGCTAGCGGTTGTAGAGTGAGAAGAGGATGGGTCTCAGGACAGATCCTTGAGGTACACCAGTAGCGAGGGAGCGAAGAAAAGAGAGAAAACCACGTCAGAAAACCTAGAAGGAACAGTTAAAGATAGGAAGAAAACCAGGCAAGAGCAGTGTCTGAGATCCCCAGGTCAGAGAGAGAGGAGAGGAGAGAATAGCATAGCACGATCAACAGTGTCAAAGGTAGAGGAGAGATCAAGGAGAATTAGAATAAAGGCAGCCCAAGCAGAGAGCCTGAGGGAAAAGCCAGAGAGCAGAGAGGTATTAATGAGGGAGGTGATAAAAGGAAGAAGAATGGATTGGAAGAAGCAAGAAGGAAGGGGATCCAGGAGCATGGAACAAGTCTGAGTCAGAGGTGTGAATATCCCAGTGGGTTTTAGGTTTATGCATAGTCTAATATCAAATAATAGTGGTTCTTTAGAAAACGGCTGAGATAAAGGCACATAATCATTTTACTTAGGTCTTGAACATCTTTGAAATCATAATGCAACAATATGTCACTGTGACCTGTGCTGTTTTTTTAGTTGGTTACTAGAGATATAAGGCATATTGTTACTGGATGTTTTTTTTTTTTCATTGAATGTAGTGTGAACCTTTCTGCTTTGTACACATGAAAATCTTTCTAGACCTTTACATCTTTTGGCAAATAATCATGGGCAGCAGTGTGGAGTAGTGGTTTGGGCTCTGGACTCTTGACCAGAGGGTTGTGGGTTCAATCCCCGGTGGGGACACTGCTGCTGTACCCTTGAGCAAGGTACTTTACCTACATTGTTCCTGTAAAAACCCAACTGTAAAATGGGTGATTGTATGTAAAAAAAAAAATAATGTGATATCTTGTAACAATTGTAAGTCGCCCTGGATAAGGGCGTCTGCTAAGAAATAAATAATAATAATAATCACACAAGGCAATTAATCTATTACTTTGAAGTGAAAAGAAAGGTAGGTTGTCAGTTGCAGGTTTACTTTTGTCAAATCTTTGTTCATTAATCCACCCAGAGTACAGAGTCACCTGTCATTTTGTTGCCGATGATGAAAGGACTTTGACCATGGCTGTCATATAAGATTGGCCTCTAGCAGAACTTCTACCTTGAAAAGCCTTTAGGGGGTCTGTCTCCAGTGTTATTAATATAAAAATACACAAGGGAGTAATTGCTGTTAGTGTATCCAGTAGCAAGTATGTTGGCTTCTAAAAAACATGTAAACATTAGCTGGTTTGTAAGGTGTGTCCTATAAGATATGTATAACTACAATCCAAAAAATTACTTTTTCATAGAAAGTGGATGATATAATACTCCTTTATCCAGAACATATGATTCTGTTTTTTTAGATGCTTTGCTGTTCCCTTTTAACCTATTTTTTCATAATCTGTGAGAGTTTCAGTGTTTTTTTAAATCCCAAACTCATTATTCAGTGTTGAATGTTCATTCACAGCTGTCAAGCCCTAAATGGTCTTATGATTAACTTAAAACACATTGCCAGTGTATTACTTTACTGCATTTCAGGGAAAAAAGACAAAGTTGAACTCCCCTATAAATTACTCATTTTAAAAAAAAATACATAGCAATTTATTTTTGTTGAAGCCACTCTTGCCTTTGGTGTTACCTTAATATTATTACTACTGGAGCTGGAGGCTGGTAATATTTTTGAGGTGTAATTGCAAAAAGAAAAAAAACAATATTTTTTGTTCTCCCTTGTTGTTGACATATCGTATATAAAAAAAAATACAATTGATATTACATTTTTAATGGTTTCATAGCACCACAGTAACCCAGCCTAAAAGCTGTCTTTTTCACTGTCTGCAGGTGTCCTTCTTCTTGTTCATCATCTTCGTGGTGTACACCATGCTGCCCTTCTGTATGCGGGATGCTATAATTGCCAGCGTGCTGACCTCGTCCTCCCACACCATTGTACTGAGCATTTGCCTGTCAACCACCGCTGTGATAAAGGAGCACTTGGTATGGCAGGTTAGTGTCCATTAAAGCTTCTTCTCTTCCGGACTTGAGTGGGTGGCATTGATAAGATGTTATAATGGTGCAACCTGTAACGGTCAAAACTTGACAGGTAATGATTAAACAAGGGAGAGCAATACGTTATGTTTTGAGTGGTCCAGCAATGTGCATTACTAGTTAATTTTAAAGTTGGACAAATGAAAGCCAAATGGGATTTAATAGGCCTGTGCACGAACCTACAGTATTTGGAGAGTAAACCTAATGAATATGTCTTGTATACAGTAGGTCATCAATACATTGGCTATTTATTTATTTTTTTACTATTTTTTATCATTTTTCACAATTGCTCAATCTAACTGACTAGAATATTGGGTTTTTTTTCACTTTCTGGTTCCTCAGAAAAACCCAAATCCCCTCTGGTTTTCTAAAAAAAAAACATTAATGCAAACTCAATTTCAGTATTCATGGAGTACCTTCAATTCGATTCATCACAGGGAGTTCGCCAACATGTGAAACCTAAGACATTCATTTTGATTGCTATTAGTGGATAACGTTGATATGAAAGTCATGCATGCATGTGATCAAAATGATGTGAAACTGAGTAGATTATATTCAGTGAATGATGCTCTATCTATTCTTCTGAAATGAATGAATCACTGAAGAAAGATATTGAATAACAGCACCAGGCCCGCTTATACAGGAAATGAAGATGCTGTGTATTCTCTTTCTTAACACACAGTGGCCTAGGCTGCATGTGATACAAAACAAGAAAACCACATGACAGGTTATTAGTTAAATGACATCCTTTGTTGAATGCAGTTTATTTACAATATAGTCACTTTTTACTTAGTAAGGCTGCACCTCAATATTTGCATTATGACTTCGCCCCCAGTTAAGTGTTCGCTAAGGCATGGATAAGATAGTTTTACTGCTACTGCCACCGGCTGCATGGAAAAGTTTTCAAATTTGAAACTGCAATTGGATAGCTTGATAAAAAGGAAGACTCATACAATTGTAGCACAAAACAAGTACAATTTATTTACTGCAGACTTTTTCCTGAAATAAACTGTTTCATTAACTAAAACAACTGTTTATCATGCTGTTAATGATTGGTGCAAATTTATCAGCTGGAGATTACACGTACTGTGTAAATTATGTAAAAAACGCATAGGGAAGCAGACAAGTGTCATACAGCATTACTCTGTGTGCTTTGTCTTTCAACATCATATAGGCAGTACCTGAGTAAAGGAAAGTGTTTTATCCAATGTGTAAATGTATTTCTGCTGCAGTTTCTTGCTTAATAAACCACAGAACATCAGATTAATTTAAAAAAAAACAAGTTATGCTCCTTTTTAAGTAGAATGACTTGTTTCAAGAAAGATTAAAGCAGTTGGACTGCCGTTACAGATTCTGGCCTGTCTATCTGTGAGATGATATGAGGTTAAAAGCTCTGAAACAACGAATGCAGATGAGTCCAGCTCTTTTGCATTGTGGTAAAGACACTTGGGGTTTATTTAATAGCAAGTTCTTGTGGTTCCTCCTGGGATAAAAACAAAGCAGTTTTGTTGTTCTTCTGATTGACCTACAGTGCGTTTTGTGTTCTGATTTGATCAGCTGCACAGGCGTCTGTGAAATGAAACAGGCATGACAAGAGGCTAGCTGACAGGAACAGGGATAAGACAGGCTTGAGAAGAAAGAAGTAAATAAGAAAATAAAAAAGAATGCCAAACAGAGTTTGTATGTGGAGCTTTGTGGAAACTTTTATTGTGGTGTACAAACAACCCCCACCACAGCTGTAAATTCAGAATTAGAGCTGTCAATATGATAGGGTTGCAACGATACAAGATTTTTCACATTACAAGCTAAACAGAAAATGATGATATCCCAATATCCTCACGATAAATTATCATTTGGATCTAGAACTGATATTTTTTCTTTTAGATAATTCTAAAGAAAGGAACAGTTGTATTAATGTCAACAATAACAGTACAGTATAGATTTTCAAAGAAAATATACATATTTTACAGACTTATCCTTGTAACCTTCCAAAAAGGAATGCAATAATAGTACATGTTCAGAAGTAAACGGACTACCACACTAAATACACATTAATTTCAGTGAATGATGTGTTGATGTTAAATTAAGAAAGAAAAAGAGGTATTCAGGAAATGGCTGGGGACGATATCCGCTGTTGTCTCCAGTGCCAGAGGAGAAGTGGCTGCCTGTCAGAGTGCCAGAGAGGAAGGTGCTGCCTGTCAGAGTGCCACAGAGGGAGATGCTGCCACCCCGAGTGCCAAAGGGGAACAGCCACTGCCGTATCCAGAGCCAGAGGGGTAGGAGCCACTGCCATCTCCCGTGCCAACCTCAGAAGCCACTACACCTGTTGCTGAGGGGAGCACGGTGAAAGCCAGCTGCACATCTGTAGGGTGCAGCGTCCGCACATCTGGAAAAGACCCATTGGGGTTAGGGGGTAGAAAGGGGGTTAAACAGGCCTCCCTTACAGTAGCCCAGGGGTCACCAAGGGGGTTAAACGGGGCACCCCCTCATAGAAGCCCAGGGGTCACCATGGGGGTTAAATTAGCTAGCACCCCTAACAGAAGGCCCAGGACCACCCCCATTCCCGCTGTGGATAACTAGAAAACATGGACCCGTGTACGTCTTGGATCAGAGCAGACTGAAGGACTGAACATTATACTGTTGCGCCCCTTTCACATGACCTCCTGTGTACGGTTATATGCTGAAATCCATTTCAGGCTTTCTTTCTGACTGCTTTCCAAGCATAATCAACGGTTTAAAAACCTAATAGGTAGGGCTGTATTTTTTCACTGTAAAAAAACAGCTTATTTCACGGTCTAAAAATAGGTATTTCAAGATATTTCACGATTAAACATAATATTTGTTTAAAATGTTCTTTAGCATTATTATATAACAAATTTTCCTAAATATTGAAATGCTTTAGTTCTGGAGCTTTTTGTCTCCTTTAATACTGAGAGCAGTGGGAGGTGCCCGTTTGAGTAGAATGGTTAGTTGTTCTATGATCTTCATGGAATTTTGCCTTTGTGGATTATTTTATTAGGCTTTTGTTATTTTAGATAGAAAAAAAAAACATTTAGTGTTTGTTTGGTATTGTTGTTGTTGTTAAAAAAAAAATAAGTAAAAACTTATACCATACCATAACTTTAAGACTTTGTACTTTATGAGAAGCCCCAATATTTTCACTGGGACCCCCAAAGTTTCCTCTGGGACCTTCAGTTTTTTTTAGTTGCGAGTCCAGGACCCTAAATGGGAAAAAGTTTTGGCGAGCCCTGCTAATTTGGTGTTTTGGTGTAAATAAAGGTTATTGTTTTGAATTTAAGAATCCATGTGCAGAATATGTGGCTTGAATAAGCGATGGTCAATCAAGCCCCAGCCACATGGTATAAAAGGGAAGGTGGACCCTTTGTTTGGTGCAGAAGTTTGAAAGGAGTGGAATGCCAATGTCCAATGAAGGCACTATGCAGCCTGGACAAGCAGAAGCATTCTTTTGAACTGTTTGTATTGTTTTGTTGGAACCTTTTATTTTGGCCCCTGTGCCATGTTTATTTGTTTCTGTTTATTTTGTGTTGGTTAATAATCGTGCACAATAGCACTTTCACTATAGCTTTCCTGACTCTGAGTTTCATTCTGATGCTACCCTGATGTTTTCACAAAGTAAAATATTTTTAATATATTAATTTCTTCTTTAGATAACACCATAATAACAGTTTTTAAAATTAAATATCATGACACACTAGTTGAAAACTAAGGCTTCCGTTGAAGACCTTCAATTTCTGCTTTTACTATAATCTACAATTTTGTTACAAATGTTAATGTTTTATGGCATTCCAGTGAGTGCACTGAAAACAAGTATGAAGTCGTCAACCATGACCAAAAGCTTACTGGGCAAAGAATTCAATAATGATCACAACATAGCAAACCGAAACTCAGCTCTGAACTGAGTACAGGTCACTGGCACTAAACTGTAAAGGTCAAGAAAAACAAGCTATGAAAACATCTCCCGATTTGTCCCAATGTGAAGAAACAGTCCTGCATTAAAAAAAAAAGAAACGCTTAGAAACTCAGCATCTTGGATTTGTAAGAAGGCCCGGAGTACAGTATATATGTAGGGGTGAAGTGTTGTGTGGTATATATGTTTACTGTAATCGTCTTTTCAGTGATGCTACTTGATCACTGGACCATAGGTTATGCAGGATGAAACTCCTCTGAGATTCATGTTTTTTTTTTTTTAATCAACTTTTTATGAATGTTCTTAACAAACAAACAACAACCATTCTAACTAAGATTAAGGCCTTGTGTAAATCACAGCTTCACAGACTGCACAGAAATCATGAAATTAGCCCTATACCAGTTTTTTTTGGATTTTTTAATCTTCTTAAAAAATAAAGTGAAAATGTGTACAAATTTTATAATAAAAAATAATAAAAATAAAAAAACTTCTGAACTAAAGTGCACAGCTCTGCTGTTACGTGTGTGTGTTCTATTCCACAGGCATAGATTATGTCTAGCTGTGCAGTGATTATGTCATGTGACTATATGCAATCTAGGCGGGAAACACTGTACACTGAAAACAAAATGGATGTCTCTAAAAAAGCTAAAAATATGTCTGCAGGAGATCGAATAAAGCAGTATTTACTCAAGGTAAGCTCTTCTGTACCTTCTACAACATTACTGTAGATCACTACTGAAAACCGCCTGTTGACAGGCATCTGGATTCAGGTATTTACCGAAAGAGAAAGGTAGAAATCCAGAGCAGTACTGATCAAAGACTACTGTACAGTGCGGCAAAGATAACACCATTCGAAACCACTGATGAAATGTCCAACAACTTTTATTTTTGAATTGCACTTTAGAATTTGTATGAACCGGAAAGCATTTTTTGAAACACTGGTTGTTTTTTTTATTATTATTGTGTAGCCTATAATTAGCAATTTGAAAAGCTGTCAAACAAACTTAAATGTGGTTGTATTATTTTTAGGGCTATCAATTAATCGCAGTTAATGTCTGCATACATTTGTAGATCTTTTTTTTAACACGCATTAATTGCCCTCTGTCTTGACCCTCTCAGCATAACGTAATTCATTCTCTGCGGCACTATTTTAATACGCTCGAGTGCATGCAACGCAATAAGTGCAGTAATCAATAGAAAGTTGGTCATGGAACTGCATTATGGAGCAACACTAAAAGTGAAGGACTTATGAATGGAAAGTTTATTTAAAAAACAAGTTTCTGACAGTTCATTGGATAGAAAGACTGTAATTGTATCTAGTGATGAGCGATTAATCGAAAATACAGTTAATTTCTGATTATTAAATTAAACACCAAAACCGACTACGAACAATTAATAAACTGCACAATTTCGATCGATTATTATACTATAAAACGTTTTCTTTATGGTCACTCATCATAAAAGTTACTTCCACATCTCAGCCACTTTCAATTCCAGCGGTTCGCTTCAGGCAACTCTATTAAATTGACCAGTGCGTCACCGCTGAAGCAGCAGATTTACCAGGGTTGAGAGTCGATGAACTGCAGCAAAACCAAAATGGCCACTCCCACTGTGGAAGTTTGTCTTGTACGGAGATACTATTTGTAATTGTAGATTCAGAGACGCCAAATCTTTTGAAAATGGGTAAGGAGTTGTGTATTTTTAATAAATATATAATAGAGCTAATAAACATATTGATAAACAATATCACAGTAGCCGACTGAGCTGGTGACATACAAAAATTCGATATGAGAAAGAGAACCGATTATTTATTTATTTTTTTATTGTGTATGTTACTTGTCCTTTTATACTTCAAACAAATATGTTACAAAGTTGTGAAAAGTGGGTAAACTGTATTTGAAAGTGTATCCATTAATATATTCATATTTATAAATATTTACAGTTGCAGGCTAGCTGCTTTCTACATTTTAATGTAACAACAAGCTCCTAATTAGTCCAAATTCGTTGGTTAAAGATAACTTTCAGCTCGCTCAGGTCAACCACAGCCTTGCATGGCGCAGAAGCAACCTTTCTATTATTATTTTCAGATATGTTGATTCACCAAACTGTTAAATTTCTTGCACCGATGATATCAAGTGATGTCAGTTCCGAGTCAGCGATGCAGAGCACCGATGAATTTAACAACGCACCCAACCACTGATGCTGCTCTCACTCTGGGATCTGTAGTGCAAGAACCTCAAAACCTGCCCTCCTGTAAAGCTCCCATAATACATACAAAACGGTGTCACAAACAAAAACACGGAGCGTACGGTATCAGAACTCTTCATTATAAATACTTGTCACAGAAAGAAAGTGAGCGAGTGTTTAAATAATGTAAGTTTATAAATACACACTATTTGCATTTTCTTTACACATTTATCAATCACCTCAGTAATGACATTTCGTTCCGCAAGAGAAAAGCGGTGGATATTAAGTTATATAAATATAGGGTCAGTCTATGTCAGATCATCCTCGAAACCGAAGGTTCATGGATATTGAAATAAATATGTATTTATAAGTAACCTCCTCAAAGTTATTGTATTGTTTTACTGGGACTTTCACTTGTATGTATCTGTCATTGTTGACTTGTTTTCTCATTTTAGTTAAGTCAGCGAGACAGGTTAATAATGATTTCCATTACACGAGAGTAGATGTTAAAACTTCATGCTGATTTGAACTCGGCTCTCGCCAAGATAAGCACCAACTAAGACGTAGCTTTACAGTAAACTAATGTGATCCATATGCGTCTCCATCCATTTACGTTTCCTTCCATATGATGATGTAGATATCCTTCTGTCTGGTGTTAATGGCTGAAGTGTAATGCTGGCTCCAGGGATCAGCTTATTTTGCCTCCCTGGCGCATCAGCACACACAACGGCTGCGATGCTGGCTCCGGGGATCAACCAAAGTGCGGCCTCCCCAGCGCATCAGCATGACAACCGTCTGGATTGAGCTAAGTAGGGTACATCTCTGGGGTTTTCAAGTGGGCACCTTCCATCCTCAGTGTTTCGTCGACTAGCCCACGACACCTCAAGAGGGCTCGACGGTGATTCTGGCGTCCCAGCATCACCCCCCTCCGTCCCCCACTCAACTCAGCCCAGCTTACTTACCTGTCCCCAGCCAGAATCTTTCCGTCTCAACCACAGCCAGTTGCTGCTCCTCTCTGCTGCTTCAGATAAGTTCTTCACTGTGCGACGCAACTCTTGGCCACTGAATCCGACGTCTCTGAGAAACCGGGTTGTAGAGTGTGCCACAAATCCTCGACAACCCACTTCCACTGGGTAAACCCGAACTCTCCATCCTCGCTGTTCCGCTTCAGTGGCTAGTTGAGCATACCGCAGTTTCTTCCTCTCATACGCCTCATCTACAGCGTCCTCCCATGGCACTGTTAACTCTACCAGGTGAACAAGGCGTGCTGATCCAGACCACAAGACAATATCTGGTCGAAGGTTAGTGGTGGCAATCTCAGGTGGAAAAATAAGCCGTTGACCAACATCTGCCAGCATATTCCAGTCTCTAGCAGCTTCCAGTTGTCCTGGGCGAGGATTGGTTTTAACACCTTTTCTTGGTGGTTGCTCTCCTGGGCGGAGGAATGTTGTCTTTTGTGTGTAATGTTTTGATGGAACAGGTGGCAACTTATTGGTCATGTTACGCTTGTCTTCCAATGCTAAGGCCAAACATCGCAGCACCTGGTCATGGCACCAAGTAAACCGTCCTTGGCTAAGAGCCACCTTACATCCTGTCAAAATGTGCCTTAATGTTGCAGGTGATGAACACAAAGGACATGAGGGATCCTCTCCTACCCAGAGGTTTAGGTTCTGTGGTGATGGGAGAACATCATATGTTGACCTGATGAGGAAACTGATCCTGCTCTGTTCCATTGACCATAGGTCTTGCCAGCCAATCTTGCGTTGTTCCACACTCTCCCATCTCATCCATTCTCCCTGTTTGGCCTGGGAAATGGCCTTTATACACCTCATCCTCTCCTCCTGCTTTTGCACCTCGTTGACTACCAGCTTCCTTCTTTGAGCTGGGGCCGCCTTGTGCCATGTAGGAGGAGTTGAACTGAAACCAAGACCCCCTCTTCCATGCTGAACTTGCCCCATGATATCACCAATTCGAAGGGCAGCCTTTGCATCTTCCACAGCTTTCTTTGCCGCCCACTTTCTTCCAGTTTTCAACACAGGTGCTGCCTCCCTTACGCATTTATCGCGTGACTCTACTAATGTCATTTCCAGTCTGACCTTGGCGCACTTAAACTCCTCGGTTAGAGCAGAGACTGGTAGCTGCAGTATTCCTTTACCATAAAGTCCCACTCTGCTGAGGCAGCGTGGAACTCCCAACCATTTCCTGATGTATGAACTGATTAAAGCTTCCAGCTTCTCTACTGTCGTCAAAGAAACCTCGTACACAGTCAGTGGCCACAGCAACCTCGGCAGTAGACCAAACTGAAAGCACCAGAGTTTTAGTTTACCTGGTAGAGCGCAGCTGTCTATGCTCTTCAACCCTTCCACTGCTTGTTGTCTAACTTCTCCCACACGAACTGTGTCCTTTAGATCCCCGTCGTACCATCTCCCAAGACTCTTCACTGGCTTCTCAGACACTGTTGGTATTGCCTCACCATTAATGAAGAATGTTTTATCTACTACTTTGCCTTTAATTATAGAGATGCTCCTTGATTTAGTGGGCTTGAATTGCATTCATGCCCATTCAATGTTATTGGTTAATTTGCCCAATAATCGATTAGTGCAGGCTACTGTTGTAGTCATGGTTGTCATGTCATCCATGTATGCTCGAATTGGTGGTAGTCGCATTCCAGAAGCCAAGCGCTCTCCTCCTACTACCCATTTTGATGCCCTAATGATTACTTCCATTGCCATGGTAAAAGCCAGTGGAGAAATGGTGCATCCTGCCATTATTCCAACCTCTAGGCATTGCCATGTAGTGCTGAATTCTGAAGTTGAAAAACTGAATTGCAAATCTCCAAAATAGGCTTTCACTAAATTTGTTATTGTCATCGGTACACTGAAAAAATCAAATGCTGCCCAAAGTAGTTCATGTGGCACTGAACCATATGCATTAGCCAAATCCAGGAATGTCACATGGAGCTCCTTCCTCCCCTTTTTAGCTGATTGAATTTGTTGCCAGATCACATTGATGTGTTCTAAGCAACCTGGGAAACCTGGAATGCCCGCTTTTTGTATTGAAGTGTCAATGAAGCAGTTCTTTAATAGGTAAGCTGACAATCTCTGAGCAATAATGCTGAAGAAAATCTTGCCTTCTACGTTTAATAGGGAAATGGGACGAAACTGACTGATGCTTGTAGAATCTTTTTCTTTAGGTATAAAGACTCCACCTGCTCGGCGCCATGCTCTTGGTACAACCTGTTTTTCCCATGCCACTTTCATCAATTTCCACAGAATTCGTAGAACTCCTGAAGCACTCTTGTACACTCTGTACGGAACTCCATTAGGCCCTGGAGATGATGAAGCCCTTGCTTTTTTCACAGCTTGCTCTATTTCTTTCCACTTAGGTGCACAGTCCTCCATTTGGTATTCTGGTGGATTGATAGGTGGGATGTCTGACGGAATTGACATAGGCTCCTGCCTTTTTGAATCTGTATGTGTTTCCTCCAAATATCTCTCCAGCTCAACCTTAGATGCTTTTAGTGTGCCATTCTTCTCACTGGTGAATAACTTCTTTACAAATTTGAATGGGTCTTTATAAAAGTTAGCTCTCGCACGCTCCTTCTTTTTGTAGCGTTTCCGTAGGCGCTCAGCTCTGCGCAATGTTGCAAGCTTATCTTTTATGACCCTTTGTAAGAGATTGAGTCCCTCCTTCTGACTTTGTTCTGCTCTTCTCCATTGGTTCCTCAGCTGTCTCCTTTCTCTAACTAAGCGTTCAATCTCCTGCTGCCGTCTAGACTTTCCAGGAATAGTTTGTACTTTTTCCTTCCTTTTTTCAACTCCAAACCTCTCACTTCCATATGCGTAGATGATGTCCCCAAATTTATCCAGCTTCTTTTCAACTGTTCCACTTAATCTTTCCAATGCAACGCAGAGATCTGTGTTTACTGTGTCCCATGCAGTTTTCTCACAAGCTCTTGGCCATTTAACTCCAGGCTTGTGCCCGTTGAGGTTCTTTTCTCTCTTATGCTGGTTTGTCTGACCGGGTTCACAAGGATCATTAGGTTCATCACTAACTGTGTCCATGCAAGTCCTCCTCACATCTATGACAGGGGTGCTGATATCCTGCGAACTGTGGTTTGCTTCCTGTCGCTGGATTTCATTCGACTGACTTGACTGACTTCGTAAGAAGTACTGATCAATGCGAGGCCCTTGTCCCTTCTTCCTCAAGCATTTCATTCTCCCTTGATGAATCTTCAAACCCCTGACCGTTGTCGCCTTGCTCCAGCCGCAGACACAAACCTGGAGTTCTATGTCTTTGTTAACTGCAGATCTTGAACTAGTCTTTTGTGAAGTACTCTCCATACTCATATCCGTTTCCGTTCCTAAGTCGTTAACCGTGTTGTCCAACGTTGAGTCATCTTCCGCCCCCGCTCTCGCAGACTCTAGGGGTATTTTTCTCTTTAATTTCTTAGAAGCCTTGGGCGGGTGTCTCCAGCATCCTGTAAACACAGAGCTGGATACTGCCGACAAGGGTAGCTAACCCTTACCAGCCCCAATGGGGTCTCTTTCCTCCTGTCAGCTGTCTCTCCAGGCTGTCACAAGGTCTTTCCCTTGTTGCCAGCTGCACTATTCACAGCAGTCACTGGACGTATCCAGATCTTCATGATTTCCATTACACGAGAGTAGATGTTAAAACTTCATGCTGATTTGAACTCGGCTCTCGCCAAGATAAGCACCAACTAAGACGTAGCTTTACAGTAAACTAATGTGATCCATATGCGTCTCCATCCATTTACGTTTCCTTCCATATGATGATGTAGATATCCTTCTGTCTGGTGTTAATGGCTGAAGTGTAATGCTGGCTCCAGGGATCAGCTTATTTTGCCTCCCTGGCGCATCAGCACACACAACGGCTGCGATGCTGGCTCCGGGGATCAACCAAAGTGCGGCCTCCCCAGCGCATCAGCATGACAACCGTCTGGATTGAGCTAAGTAGGGTACATCTCTGGGGTTTTCAAGTGGGCACCTTCCATCCTCAGTGTTTCGTCGACTAGCCCACGACACCTCAAGAGGGCTCGACGGTGATTCTGGCGTCCCAGCATCACCCCCCTCCGTCCCCCACTCAACTCAGCCCAGCTTACTTACCTGTCCCCAGCCAGAATCTTTCCGTCTCAACCACAGCCAGTTGCTGCTCCTCTCTGCTGCTTCAGATAAGTTCTTATTATTATTATTGTTTTTTTTTTTTAAATTATAAACAAGATGTTTCAAATTACTATTTCTTGTATTACGTTTAATTTACTATTATTAAATGAAACATAATACAACAAAGAATGGCAACCTGAAACAAAAGATTATAAAAATAATAGTAATTATTAATTACTGACAATTATTTTTATAATATTTTGTTTCATATTGCCATTCTTTCTTGTATTACGTTATATTTAATGAGTTAATAAACCTCCAACCATGTATTATTATTATTATTATTATTATTATTATTATTATTATTATTATTATTATTATTATTATTATTTTCTGTTCTGCAGCATTATCAACCCTAAAGATTTAGGGATTTTAGACTTCAGGCTGTTGAGAGCAAGAGAGTGCTTTGTCAGATTGATTATGTATTTGTAAGTTGTAATACTTCTAATACTTACTGGGCTACTTTCAGTGGGACACCCTGTATAACCAATGCCGTTTCAAAGTGGAAAGCTCCAACTTTTAATCTTATTTCCATTACCACATTCATTTTATTTTTTATTTTTTTAAATGGCAGTGAAAAACAGTTTATGAGTATTTGTGTATATGAGTATAACGGATACCCTTTTAAAGGAAACTGATAAGAAAATAATATAGTTTAATTTGAAACGCAGTAAGGTGAGTAATAAACTGACTCAGTTGTGATTGAGCAGTTGTTTCAAACAATTTAAAAGCAAATGCTGTAATTTGTTTGTATAATTTTGTTTAAATAAATATAAAACCATAAAGAAGGACCAACAATATGGATCCAAACATAAGAAAACAGACCTTTTATGATGCATTATTTTTGTATAATAATAATAATATTAGCAAAAGCAAAAGTAAAACAAGTTACAAGAAATAGATGTCTGCATTATTTATTTCAGCAATTTTTTTTTTTTTTTTGCAAAACTCCAAAATTGCTAATTCAAAGGTATTTATACCTGTTGATGCTATGATAGTATTGTATACAAGGTGCTAGAGATTTCAATATGATAATGCAGAACCTAATTCTAGAAGTCTAGAAAATGCTGGATTGTATGTGAACATTCTTAGAGAGTATAAAAGGGTTAGGCATAGAATGATTGCTGTCATTACCAATAAGTCAATATGTGAAAAAGTAAAAAAGCTATCTGAAGACCTTAGGCAGAAAATGATTTATGGGTCCTTTTCCTCTAATGGAAATTTAGTTCCAATACATGGTAAAATGGATTCCATAGCACACCAAAAGATATTGGCCAATCATCTGAGTAGTGCAACTGGACGTTCCAACACAGCAACGATCCAAAGCACACATCAAAATCTACTTCAGAATGGTTAAAGAAGAATAAAATCAAGGTTCTGAAATGGTCCCAATCTAAATCCGATTGAGAATCTTTGGTATGAGTTAAAGAAGGCTGTGCAAAAGAGAAGTCCTTGGAATTTTGCGTTGAAGAAAAAATCACTAAAGAATCATGCCAAAATCTCATAGACAAATAGACTAATCATTTAAAACAGGTTATTATCTATTTCTTGTAACTTTTTCCGCATCTACAAAAGCAAAACTTTTGCTACAAAAGATTTTTCCTATAATTATTTGCTTTCGAGAAATTTCTTGAAATTATAAATTTCCATTGGGGTATGTAAACTTTTGACTGCAACTATGTGTGTGTGTGTGTGTGTGTGTGTGTGTGTGTGTGTGTGTATTATTATTGGCACCCAAATTATTGGCACCCTTGATAAAGATCAGCAAAAAAGACTGTATAAAATAAACACTACCAGTACTGATCTATATTGTAATTTTCCAACATGTGGAATATATTTGACTTTATTAATGATTCAATGGAATCAACCAAAATTACACATTTCTCAAATTATAAATTTATTTCCAGAAAAAATGAAGTGTCCCAATTATTGGCACCCTTGTTTTCAGTACTTTGTGCACCCTCCCCTTGCAAGGATAACGGCACTGAGTCTTTTTCTATAATGTTTAATGAGATTGGAGAACACATTGGGAGGGATCTTAGACCATTCCTCCATACAGAATCTTTCCAGATCCTTGATATCCTTCGGACTGCGCTTATGGATTGCCCTCTTCAATTGAAACCACAGGTTTTCAATGAGGTTCAAGTCCGGAGACTGAGATGGCCATTGCAAAATGTTGGTTTTTGTGGTCAATTAACGATTTCTATGTGGATTTTGATGTATGCTTGGGGTCATTGTCTTGCTGGAAGATCCACTTGTGGCCACGTTTCAGCCTCCTGGCAGAGGCAACCATGTTTTTGGCTAAAATGTGCGAGTGCGTGCAGACGTACAAAGAAATTAGGTATAGTGAAACCTGTGAGAGTGTTGTGTGAAAACCGTGTTTATTTTGTTTTTGGGTTTTGTTACAGGGAAACAGCTTAGCTGTCCTGTTTTTAGTTAGGTTCCCGTTGGTGTGTTAGTTAGTGCTCAAAAAAGAGAGATGTTTTTTTTGTGTTTTATTTGTTCGTTTATTAAAAATAGCGCATCAGCGCAGTGAAAATCCATTTCTTATATCCTAGGTCGGTATTCTTAAAGGGGCAAGATCCCGAGTGGGTGCAGTTTGTTTACTAATATATATATATATATATATATATATATATATATATATATATATATATATATATTAGCTCAATTGTGAGGATGTGTATGTACCGAACACTAATTTGGAGGCTTTAGGACCCAGGCACATACACTCCATCTTAGCAAATGTAACTGTTAATTGATACGAATTAATAGGGTAAATAGGAATAAAAAGGTCACAGCTTGGGTGTTCTGTGGTGGTGGGTTGGAGAAGAGAGTTAGGAGAAAACCGAGTGGTGGAAAAGTGTGTTGGACAAAGAAGGATTTTGTGGTTAACAAACAAAGTATTGGTTTTGACAACGAAAGGATGGTGATGCCTTAAGGAAGTCAATGTGTCACTATTTACAAAGAACACACAAAAGAAAACCTACATAAAGGCACATTTTGTACAAACACAAACATGACCACCCCAAACATTAAGAGAAAGTCGGTTGATCCAAATTCCAAAAGAGCTGCCAGTGATTCGATTTGAATGGATTTCAGGGTGATGTGTTGGCTGTTAATCATTGAGTGCTGCTTTTTTAGGCTTAACTATAACAGCTGTTGGGAGACATATTTAGCCCTTCCTGGCTACCATGTCAGCAACCATTGAGATCCAGAAGCAATCAGGAGCCGTGAGGCCTTTGGCAGCATGCTACTTTCCTGTGCCAACATAGTGGGCCCTTGGCGATGGTATAATCAATTCAGATGTTATGAATGTTTGTAGTATTCCTTGGTTACAATGAACTGCTATTATACACATTTACATTACATATTATGTGTGATTTATGACTATACAAACAACATATGCATTTTGCATTGATTACATGTTACATTTGTAGAGTCTAGTTTAAAACATCTCGGTATCTTTTTGTTGATTTAGTCATATAAAATACCCTCCCATACAGTTTCTATGCCTACCAAATGCCTTACACACCTCAACAAGGTTTTTAAAGAACTGGATACAGTGTCCAGGTACCTTTTAAAATAATCCAGCGTGTTTAACACGTAGGAAACTTTATTAAGCCTTTATAGGGAAACAGAAAGGCAACTGTCTGTGTACGAGGGAATATCATTTCCGATTATGTGCTGTCAATTTAAGATGTCAGCCATCAATTAACTTATTGTACTGCTTTAGTGTTAAATTTGGTAAATAAAAACCCTTGCTAAAATTGTCTCTGATTATAATAAATATGGCATTGTGGCAAAGTGCCCACCCCTGTGTGTATTTTGTGTGTTATATGTTGTATGTTGCGTGCGTGTGTTGATGTTGGTGTATAGTCATTGGTACACGGGATATAAACGGGTCTGTGTTTCACGTGTATTTAAAGTGTAGATTTGTATTTAGGCACGAGGAGAGCACAAATCACTTCACGTGCTGGTTAAATGTAATATGTGAGCACGGGGTTGCACAGAATTAATTCACGTGCTGGGATTCAAGTGAATAATTAATTAGTAATTGAATCCCAGCACAACAGTATATATAGATGCACATTTCTTTCAGTCGGGGTTAGGTGTTCGGTGAGTGGAGAACGAGTGTGGAGAAGGAGAAACTAAATAATAAGAACGGAAGAACGTAAATATAAAGTAAATAGTGTTTTCACTCACCGTGTTTGTCTGTCTGTGCACTGTTTAGTTCGTTTTGTTTGTCCTTTTATTTTGGCATATAGTGCCGTGTCCTGTGTTTTGTTGTTTCAAACCTTTTTTTCTGTATTAAATGCTGAGCGCAGTCACGCGCTCAGCTTAACCAAAACCCAAATCTCTGTCTGTTTGTTACTTCCTGCATCTGGTCTGACGCCACCCACTCCGGCCGTCTTTGTGACAGGCATACATTAAATACCACTATTTATAAATCAAGTTATATGAATTAAAAAAAAAATAATTACATAAGGTATATCGCACCATAAATAATAGTACATCTTTCTAATGTAAATTGGTTCAGACTGGAGCAATGACTGTCAATAGGCCAAAGGGAGAGTCATTGAGAAGGTTACAAGAAAGACAGAGAGAGGAGCCTGAAATTCTTCAGTTAAATTTCACAGGAAGTGATGCCCAACAGGACCCAGGATCTTTCAGTTGTTTCAGTCCGCAGACTTCTAAACTTTGATGACCAGAGGTCTGAGCTTTTAAACTCTATTGAGCAGCATTTCTCATTCTTCATCATCAACTACTGAAATAAAGACATGTCCAGGTCGTACTTGTTAAGTTGGTCAGGTTTAACGTTGGAATTATTAAGACCTCTGAAAATTCAGATTCCATCGTTTGCATGTACACAGCAATCTCATTGACATCGATCGAGCAACGTGTGGAACAGGGGCGTCATTTTCTATGGGGCAGGGTGGGCAGTTGCCCCCCCAGACCTTGCTTTGCTCTCCCCCAGATGATCAATATGGCATTATGTCTTCCACTTTTTTGACCCTCCAAGAGACATAATATAATCACATATAAGATGGTTGAAGTTTTGTTTACAAACAAATAAAATATGTTTTTCAAACATCATTATTTTTTAATCTAACCTGGATCTGGAATGAAGTCGGCGACGGTTGCTATGTGATGTAATTGCTCGCGCTCAGAGTCTCAAGGCATCGGCGGCATTCATTCATTTTTGATTGATAGTTCATCGTTGTCCAGTGATTGTTGTACAGTAATACCCATTCAGTGTTTTTAAACAAATTTACGAAAAGATCTGAACAATTCACCCAGGTCAGATGCCAAAGGGCTAGTCCATGAAAATGTAAATACTGGTTAGGAGTCAGCAGTTTCATACTACAGTATTGGCAAACCCAAGATATTTGGATGATATCACCACAAACATTAGTCTGATATTGGGCTTGCCATTAGTCTGATATTAATGATTTATTAGTGCCTGTAACAGGGGGGTTTGTTACGTGTGTGGGTTGTTACTGGATAATAATGATAGACACAGAGCATTGCTAAAAATAAAAGTTTGACACACAAGACGAGCGCTAGTCTCACCTAACGAGGCGTCCCGCTCCAGGAACCTACTACATTACGGTAACCCTCTGTGGCAGGAAGGCTTGCAGTTGTGAAGTGTGGTGACGTCACGGACCAGGGAGTAACTGAATCAAAACAGTGGATGGGCGGGTGAAGCTGAATGCAACGGCACTCAGCGTGGATTTATTAATAAACAAAACAAAAATAAACAAAACAACAAAACAGAAACCAAAGGGCACGAGGGCCAAACGAATAAACAGACAAACAAGTAAGTGTCGTGCTGGCTAATCCAGCACGTTTTAGCAATTGTTATATTCTTGTCTTCTCTCTATCTCCCCGTACCGCCTCTCTGCACCCCAACAACCAACCCCGCAGCACGGACAGCTGCCGGTTCTTATACTCTGGCCGAGGGGTTAACTAGCTGTTAATTGTCTTATTACCCCTCGGCCACAGTCTACACGCGTTTGGTAAGGATGCATGACTGTCAGCTAGTTCAATAATCAGTAGCTGGTCAGTCATGCATCCTCACAGGGTTTTTAAATACAAATAATAAAAGACCCGCCACAAACAAAAATACAAATGATAATACATAGGGGTGGGACACTCCGCCACACCCTCTCTATACTTGGTAGGGATCAACATCCCTTAAACTAACCTATTGCTGTTGCTCCCGAAGTCCTGGCTTCCCAGCGACTCCAGGTCGTTGTGACAGTCCTGTCTGAGCAGCCTTCACAGGCACCGTCTTGCAGTCGAAGGGTTCCGTAGTAGTTTTCTTGCAGAGTGGACACTCCTCCTTGATGTAAACAAAGCAAGCTTTCCCTCAGCATCCCTCTGTGTAGCAATGGCCTTGCAGTAGCCCCAACACTTGCAGTAGCCCCTGACACTTTTCTCAGCTCCGAACAGCTTTCCCGATCAGCTCAGCGCTGGGTAGCCCACCTGTTCAATTAGTTGCTTAGCAACGCATCTCCTGTTGTCAGTCCCAGCTGCTCCCCTAAAGGCACACATGCACTCCAAAAACCAACGACAGGGCTGCCCCTGTCACAGTGGGGGTTACTTAATCAGCCTTCCAGCAATGAAGAGCATTGTTGGACAGCATAAGAATTTGATAATGCTCAAGCTTCAGGCTTTATAAAAATGTACTGTAAATCCAGATTATCCATATATCAGGCAGTGCAGCAGTTATTTTACATGTAGGAGATCTCTGTAAAGAATAAAAGTTTCACTTCACACACTCGATAATTAGGAAACTGGTTGGAGGTCTCTGTATCCTGTTAGTGACAGCTGCAAAATTCACTTGATTAATTACATTTTTTAATCGTGTTTCTGCAGAGTAAACACTTATTTTTCAATGGACGGTAGGTATAAAAAGATCAGATATCTGTTTAAAACAAAAACACTAATGCAAGAGACAAGGGATTTCATCGATGGTGTATTGTTTATTTGTTTAGTCTTGTTTTGTTTTCTGTTTTTTTTTTTTTTTGGAAGAGGGGGGATTTATATCCTTTAAAATCTTTAAATGAATGAAGGCACCAGGCAACACATTTGTCTTTTTGACATGCCGAACTGAATACTCATTTGTTTTTTTCATACATAAGCCCAGAATTAGCATTATTAAAGCCACCTTACACTCTTTTCGTTTAATCATGAACATTATTTACCATACCTTATGCTTTACATTGGGCCTTAATTGATACAAGGAGCTCGGCATGTGGTAGACCATTTGGTAGTTGACCTTGACTTTTGTTAGTGCCCTTGCCTTTAGCTTGACGTGGTAGACACTTGTGTAGTCTAGCCAGACTTAAGAATGAACTTAAGAATCTTTACTGATTTGTTATGAAAATGCTTATATAGAGCCCGACTGCTCTAATTTCGGTGCATGTGCACTGATGAAGTGATATCAAATTAGTCTTTCTGCACCATGCCAATGAATAGGCACTAGGAACAAAAAAATCAGGATCTGATTCCCTACGTGCCACTTTTGATGGTACACGAACCGGTCTCCGATAACGATAAGCGCATTTTAAATGTTTGCAGAGTCAAGAGTCACACACATCTCCCGCACAATTGTCTGATTCTGTCAGCTGTCCTTGTGATGCAATAAAGAGAACATTAGGAACATATATTACAAACTACAGTACTGCTTTAAGCAGGCTAACAATTTTTTTGTAAAAATGCTGACAAAGAAGACAGCAGAAGTGCATCCTATGACTGGACATAAACACAGGTTTAAAGCTGCTTTGTATACTGGTCAGTGCAGAAACCCGGGGATTGGAATGAATGACTGCCCTTGCAACTGGCTGGATGTCTCCCTCCTACTAGTCACAGGTACAAACCCGTCCATATTGTAAAACAACAATAACAAAACATTGTGCTTTTACAAACTAAACAATACGTTTTTAAATTATAATACAACACAAATACAAAATACGCACAGGGGTGGGGCACCCTGCCTCAGGAGGCATGGACCAATTCCTCACTCATCACACAGAATAAAATAAACCCTAACCGTAACATTAGGTTTGATAAATAGGCACTTCATTCACCAGTGGCTACCAATTCCAATTGATGGATTCTTGTTATTGGAGCTTGAATACGATAGATAGTAAAATTAATGACATGATGTTATCGCCCTTAATGACTGAGCTGTGTTATATAATTGATTTCAAGAAGCCTTTGTCTAAAGAAAGGCTCTAAAGTGCATTAACTGAAAATATAATGTCTGTGATTTTAAGATTTGAGTCTGAAGTAGGGAGTAAAAGTAATCTACATCAGGCAGTTAAAATCAGGCCAATCTAAAACTAGAAATGCCATGTGTTGTCTCATTAAATGCTTCCTGTGCACATATGGTTTATACACATACAATCTGGATAGGGTTCCATGTTTGTTAATTCATTTAAATTAATTTTGAAAGTGTTTTATACATATTTTTCCAGTGTTTTTCAGGAAGCTAGTGGCACAATCTATGTTGGCATTTTACCGCTGGAGGCCTGGTTTTGAATCTGGTTTAGTTCACCTGTGAAAATGAATAAGGTGGTCAACTAAAGCCTTGCTACACACAATGTAGCACCGTTGCAGACATCGCTTTCAAGTTACACATTCCTGAAACTGACTAAGATGAACTAAACTGGACACAGATACACAATACAAGTCAACATAATAATGGCTGTTATGATGTTCCAGATCATTAATCTGCCTATGAAATGGTCAACTGTTGAGCTGTAGGGTTTGAGAAAGAGGTTGCCCTGAGGAGAACTCTCTGTTTCTATAGTCAGACAATACTGCAAGGCCAAAATACATGTCCCAATAAACAAGTCTGGTTTATTTTAAAATAAACATGTAGTCACTTGCCATCTATTATAGGAAACAAATGCCTCTTAAAATTGTGAGCTTAATAGCAAGTACACTGCTGGTATCAATAGGTTTTGTAAATGATTGGCAGTTGATTATATTAGATAGTATCCCTTTCCATGTAGAATGAAATATGAATGTTTACTCCTTGACCCCCACTAGAGACAAGATACCACCCCCAGCTATATATGCAAATTAAAATGCATACCGTACAATGGGCTGTATGTACTAAGTCATAGAGTAAACTGTGACAGGATGGCTTGGTGGTGACATCCTCAGACCAGGATGATGACTGACACACACACAGGTACTACAGGTTGAAAGCGCTAGTGGACATATATTAAAAAGGACATACAAAAACACAGCTCACATAGCCAAAAAATAAACAGGTTGAACAAAAAATAATATTGCAACACAAAACACACCTCCACCCAGAACAAGTATCATGCTGGTCCTTCCAGCACGAGTAGCAATTGTTTTCTTTTGGTTTTTACTTTTGTTTTCTTTCTCCCATCTCTCTTGCGCTCTCCCTTCTTCAACACCCACCACAAACACACAAGCATGAGAAGTGTAGTGGAAACGACTGAGACAGAATAACCGAAACAAATTAAGAGAAATACTAATTAAAGAGTTTTATTATTTTGACATGGACCGTGGCTGTTCTGTTATTGCAAAAAATTAATAAACAGTCAATTTCGCAAAACAAAGACCCTGCTTGTGTGAATCTGCTTTATTTTCACACAATGCTACAGTATCATAGCGTGTCAATGCACCATTATCTGTTATATTAATTGTGTACAAAGTAGGACTCAGGTAAAAAAAAAAAAAAAAAAGTGCGCTAAAACCATTTAGTTTCAATTTTAAATCATCTTTTTTTTTGCAGTGTACAGTAATGTGAACAAAGCATCACAATGTATTTTTTTGTTACCGGTAGCCTATACGCTAAAGTATAAAGAAAGTAGCTTTATACTTTAGCTGTAGATATTTATTTGAGTTTATGTACTTATTTATTTCAAATAAATGTAGCACTTATGTGTGTGTTTTTTAAACCGGACACCTCATTTTTTTGGACAACCTATCTGTCTCCTGACATGTCTGGTTTAGCGAGGTACGGACTATGCCTTTTTAAATGCAATTTCAAAATGTATTTTCTAATATTAGAGATTGACAGGTAGGTCTGTCCGGCCTGTGCTTTTCACATCTAAATATCAAAGCCTCACCTGACATGCTAATCTCAGCAGCAATTTCTTAAATTTTTCACGATACTCTTTCTTTTTCGTATTATATAAACATGGATGTTTCTCATAGAGATCTATCAATTTCTCAATGCACTCCCGTTGTCACGTAACTACAGACACCATTTCTCCCAAGTTGTTTGAATGGCTTTTACCACGTGACATCAACAGCTGCGTTTATTGGAAAAATATTAATGTTTTTTTGTTTGTTTGTTTTTTACACATGGCACTCCATAGTTCCTAAGTAACAATAAAACAGACAGGGATATCTGCAAGATTTTAATTGAGCATTTTATCATTTTAAATGCTTCTATGCACATTATAACTCCCAAATAAAACATGTTAAATATACAGTATAACTCATTAACTTAAGTAATTATGTTTCATGTGTTATAGCCTCTGGTTATTTCTGGTTACTGTCTGAGGAACATTTATCATTAAATGCTTATTATTTACTTTGTTACCCACTGTGGCAAAGTGGTGAATGAATACAGGTGCGTGCAGTGCAGAGTGGATACAAAACAGACAGATAATGATTTCCAGGTGCAAGGGTGTTTATTGATTTAATTAACAATGTCCAGAGCCTTATAGCGAACACCTGTAAATAATAATGATGGAGTGGTACAGCGGCATGTATCACTCTGTATTTGTAAATCCCTGAGTTTGCCCAGCAACCAAAAGTCCAGTTTTACACACCAACACTAAACACAGTGCAAGTGGTGTATTACAGTTTTCCGTGAAATGCAGGGGTGAAAGTGATGTCCGGGTTTATGCTGGCTTCTGCTACAGCTCCGGATCATGTTATAGGTAGTCTAGTTTAAAACAAACAGACAGTTATAACAAACACTAACAGACAAAACAAACTCATGGTTTTCAGCAATGCAACACAGGCTCCTTGTAGGTTGTCTCTAACCATTTACCAAGCAATAGATTACTTACACTATGGCCCCTATTTATACCCTCGCTCATGACCCCTAGGCTAACGAGCGCATCCGCTCCTCCACTCCTCGGATGTCACGCCGTTTACCGTCTGGGTCATTGAGTTTGGATACCATTGCTCGTCCCTTTCCTAAATGACCGACTTCCACCTACTCTGTGGAATAAATTGTCGTGCCATTTAATTAATGGTACTCTGTTCCTCTTACACTGTGCCCTCACAGGTCGAGAGGGAGATCTAACACCAAGAATCATTCGATCTTTGTCACACCCAGTTATAAAGCAATCTCAATATCAGCATGCTATATACAGTAGGAGGATGAGAACAATACACTCTGAATGCCCACTCCACACAGTGCAAGGGCTTAATTCCCAGCCAGTCAATATCTGCACCTGCATAGGTTGATCACCAAACTGAGCACTTTGGTTATCCAGTGTCACAGTTTAACATTTTCAAGAACAGGTGCGTCTCTTGTTTTGTTTTCAAAATGATCAATTGTGCTGTCGTAGGCTTTCACAGAGAGATATGCATGTACAGGACCTGACAGAAACAGTGCATGCCTTAATGCATAACAAGGGCAGGGGGAGGGGGAAAGGGCTTGATTGTTTATGCTTTGTAAGTTTTTGCTAGCAGGCAAAGCTTCAGGTTAAACAGACATCCTGTTTGGGATGTGTCCCACACTGCCTTACAGTTAAAGGGGTGATAACCAAGCCATTAAAAAAAACATTTTATTACCTCACCTTGTACATTTTTCTGTAAAGGGTTTAGTTTTTACATACTATATTTTCACTTTCCCCCTGGAGGGAGTCTATTTTCTGCCTCCACACTACAGATTGCAAGGTAAGAAAAGTAGTGGTGTAATGATTCACTGGTATGTAGGATTCACAGAGATAGAATCTAAAGGTTCGGTTTAATTGATACACTATCAGCTGTATTGGTACAAAACAGTATGAATACAAGGTAACTTAAACAACACAGGCACACACACACACATACACACACACACACACACACACACAGAAATGTTGGCTATACAGATTATTGAAAAATAAACCCAAGCAAAAGCAAGATGTATTTTACCTCCTGTTTTTGCAGGAGCAGTATAACAGGGGAGGTCTGTGCTGACTATCTGGGGCATGCGTGGTTCTGCAGGAAGAGGGCAGCAGCCTTGTAAGAACCGCCTGTCAGTCATGGCGATGACACGGAGAGGTGGGGAAGAGGGTGTGTTGGCTTTCCCTCTCTCTGAGTGGCTGAGAGGCAGGCCTTGGGGGGATTGCTCGGCCCATAAGAACTGCACTTGGTTGCGCATTCAGGTGGCCATGACCGGGGAAGCCCAGTGACGCTAGCTGAGGAGGCGAGCGTATACAAACACCAGGCAGGAACGCCAGTGCTAGAAGCAAGAAGAATAAAATCAGGCAAGCACGGCTGAGGAAGACAGCCAGCCTTAAATAAACCATTTATTAAAATATATGGTTACGTACCCGAGGGGATGTATGTAGTGATAAGGGAACCTTGGCCACCCCAGTGTACTGTGCACAGCGAAGTGTAGGACGGAGACCCGAGCTGACCAGCATAGCGGCAGTGGGGGCACTGCGTAAGCAGCACTTTTGTTTTGTAGTTTTATTACTGTGTTTTATTTTCCTTTTTCATTTCGCCTTTGGTTTTCGTTAATATTTTTGAGCACCTGTGAGTGCGCCTGCATATACCTGTGTTGGTAACCTGTGATCCTGATTACCATTGCCGGTATACAGGCCACAGACAACAGCGCCCTCTGCGGGCTAAAATAAAACTGGGCACCTGTGTGGTGTTTGCAAATACAATCTTCTGTCTCCCATGTCAGTGAATACCCCCACCCTTCCACAAGCAGATATTGCTTACGTCACTGAATAGCACTCACTGTAAGAATTAAAAGTCCCTATTGGAACCTATTCTAATCTAAACCATTTATTATTATCTTTCATTGTTTTTTTTATTTAGATATAATTATTTCTAATATGTTAATAATTATGACCTCATGGTGTTTCAAGGTGCTACAGACCTTTTCTGCTGGTCTTGCATATATTCCGTCTTCCACACTGTCCTGCAATAACCTTCAAACAGCGCTCAAGGACCCAGAAGTAGTTAACAATCTCCAAGGGTTCCATGGCCGACCCCTTCCCAGACCCCCACCTTTCCCAAATTCTGCATCAACCCCATTGGTATCCCCACCAGGAAAATCTCCAGGCAAAAGTGCCTCATCATTGTTCAGCTCTCTGAGGATCCTCTATCCACAGCATCAATTCCCTCTTTCATACAGATAATGAAGAATAATCTTTTCACTAATAGATTGCTAATTAACAATTGCATCTTTTTTTAAGTTAGCAACTTTTGCAAATAAACACAAAAAAAATGCCGATCTCGTTACTGGATTATTCTGTTGTATACAATGAAAATGTTTCGTAGTGGTATACTGTATCTTTAAGCCATATTAAGCTAGTTGGAATCTTTCAGCTGTTGCTATCATAGTTTATTTAAATTTGTGTACTTGTTCACATTACTACTTAAAATAAAGCAAATAAAATGTAAGAATTTATATTGCAAGTTCACAAAAACAAAGACAAACAATTTTTCATGTTTTATTTATTGTATCGTGATACATATTGCATTGCAACCCATGTATCGAGGTATGTATGGTATCGCTGTGAACCCAAAGATATAAAGGAAAACTTTGGTTAGTCCTTCTTATTTGTTTCTTGTGTCTCTACTACTGTGCTGTTTTAGGAAAGAATTCGCGTAATCTGTCAAATATAGTCAAATGTTTTATACAACAGCCATTCTAAAATTATGGCAACCAAATGGAAGCCACGTTTCTTGGTTCCAAATGAATGATAAAGAGAAATACTGCACTGTAAACCTGTTCGGTAAAAACTGATGCTTGTTTAATGACAGGGCTTAATGTGTCATCTGTTGCAGAGTAATCATTTCTGAATTTTGATGTATTTCTGAAACAAGGTTTGGTTGATACTCATTTTATCTTTGTTACACAGCATGACAGGTGTCCTGGTCTTGTAATACACAAGGCTTTGTAAGAAAAATGCAGCGCAGACCTGCTGAATCCCCAGTTTCATCAGTGTACTAAAACCATAACTGATCTGACAAGTGAAATTCACAAAATGCAGCACTCATGCATATTAATGATTAAGTTGTTAATAGAGATCTGAAGTTATACAGTGCACAATCTGCATTCTGTATTTCAGACAGGTGTCCAGCATCTCATTAAGCAACTTGATACATTGATTGCAATACAAATCGACAACCACATAAAGCTTACAAATAAAACTTCCTAAAAGCTGATTGTTATCAGCCCAGGCAATGGAACATCAAGTATTTATATGACAAGTGACATTTCTCCGCCATTCACTTTGATTGGGATTCCAAATCCTGTGATAAACAATACGGTGCAGTTTGTTGACAGCAATACAACAGTAGCCTATCATTGACCAGGACCCTAAAACAAGGAAGTGCCAAAAACAATATAGGCTAATATACAGTATATAATAACTTGGCTGATATAGTGTACTTGGGGTTCTAGTATAACATAGATTCAGAAGACTGGTATCTTCTTGTACACTTGATGCACCCTGTAGTTATCACTGGATTATCATTCCGTTTGTACAGAATGTGTAGACTAGCCTACTAGTTATCAATGCAAATGGGTTGATCTTCTTAGTAGAGTCCAGCCATATGAATAAAAACAAGTACAATAGAAATGGGAAGTGTGGAGGGTGTTTTAAGAACATAAGAACATAAGAAAGTTTACAAACGAGAGGAGGCCATTCAGCCTATCTTGCTTGTTTGGTTGTTAGTAGCTTATTTATCCCAGAATCTCATCAAGCAGCTTCTTGAATGATCCCAGGGTGTCAGCTTCAACAACATTACTGGGGAGTTGGTTCCAGACCCTTACCTACAGTACTGATCACCCAAATAAATCGTTGAGAAATCGTTGGTCCAAATGAATGGGGTGATATTCCTTGATAATGCAGATCTTGAGAATGGTAATGCAAATTATGAAAAGCCCAAAAGCAGTTCATTCAGGTTTGGATCCACTTTAACATATTGAATAAATGAGTCTATTGGTTGAAATGTTTGATTTTGCTTAGATCCCAGGACCTATATAGAATGAGTTTGTTGAATTAGCACAGCACATACTCAAAGTAATTTTATAAGACATAATAACGACATTTAAATAGCTGTGCATCACTGATACCTCTGGGTAAAAAGCAAACCGGTTAGGAGACTAACATTTATTCCTTATGACTTATTGGTTATTTTGTATTATTATTATTTATTTCTTAGCAGACACCCTTATCCAGGGCGACTTACAATTGTTACAACGTATCACATTATACATTATTTCACATTATACAGATATCACATTATTTTTACATACAATTACCCATTTATACAGTTGGGTTTTTACTGGAGCAATCTGGGTAAAGTACCTTGCTCAAGGGTACAACAGCAGTGTCCCCGACTGGGGATTGAACCCACAACCCTCCGGTCAAGAGTCCAGAGCCCTAACCACTACTCCACACTGCTGCCCTATTAAACATAGATACCATGTTTTGAAATATTGATACTTGAAATTGCTTTTATATTCTATATATATTTTCCTTTTTGTCCACTGAGACTTTTATCAAAGTTATGTATTACCCTAATGCAAGTCTACTACATTAAACTCCCTTTATATGACAAAGGAATTATAGTTGGATTGTTATAGCATGCCGAAAAACATAAAAGCATACTGTATTGTGTTGTATCATATTTTAGCATTAATGTTGTGTCTTTGGTTGGTTAACACTGTCTTCCTTCGGTAGTTCTGCATTCAACTACTGTAATGAATTCAGCTTTACAGTCCTCATTGAACCCAGGGATGGAATCCAATGGTGTCGAAGAGGCTATTTCAAATTATCACTGCGTTAATTCTGGCAGCGTTTGGTATTATGAATCCTTTATTTATTTATGAAACATTAAATCCAGGTTAGAGGCAGTAACTCAAATACACTTTTCCAATTTTATTCAAACTAATTTTCCTCCTCGGGCTGCAATAATTTTATACTAGCAAAGCAAATTCAAGCCTTTTTATCAGATGCTGTATAAACCCAGTCACATTGAACATCTACTTCATATGCATACAAACATGTATCATATGAAACGTTCAGCTGCACAAGGGTAGCAGTGAGAATGTCAGAAGATGATTTTACAACCTTAGTTATTACATCTCAAAATAGAAATTGCTGAGAACAAAAGGAAATCAAGCTCGCCTACCAGCAGTCATGTTAACACCCTCGAACTCGGCTTTAAATAGAATGTCTAGATTGTACATTTCCTGGGGTCTGAGGCTCATGACATTTTACAATTTGATGAAGCCGAGTACTGAGGTAATCCCTAGAATTCTGTAGATAAAATATCTTTCTACATTGTGATAATAAAAATATTTTCAATATGCTGGTATGCATAAACTGCCATAAAAGATATTGCAGTCAATTCTCATTTGCTGAATTTCAAAGGATCCAGCAAAATATATATATATATATATATATATATATATATATATATATATATATATATATATATATATATATATATATATATATTATTAGTAATTCGTATTATAAGGAATCTAAGCCAAATGCATCCTGTCAGTTTTTATTGAAGTTACAGTAAGACTGAAATCAAATTTCAATTACAGAACAATGACAATTATTATACATTTAAAAGTACTGTGCATTTTATTGAAAATACAGTTGTAAGTGAACTTTTAAAAAGTATACATGGCAAATGAACTGCACTAAACCAGCATGTCCCATTCTAATCATGGCCAATTTTAAACCACATAAGAAAGGAGCCATCAGCATCAGGTATTGAGAGTAATCAGAAATGCTTACGACTTGCATCCACAGTTTGCCGTTCATATTCCTGTATTATTGTACCCCAGTTTTTCAGAACGGTTGATCGTGTTCACAGGAATGTTGAAATTTGCAGCACCATCTTTTTCTTGTAAGGACAATGCACATTTTTGCATTGATTCATGGAAATAGCATTGATTCGTGAGCACTATGGCAATTCATAATTGGATCATTATAGTCCCAAAACAGCACTAAAATACTGAACAGAGGCGATAATTTGGATGCAAGTTAATACATTTACCAATAAGATTTACACTCAGCTGTTCCGCCTAGGGTGATTAGTTTTAGTCCAATTTTTCTTCCCTGGGAGGGCTCCAAAATAATTCTCACTAACAGGATATTATGTGCAGAAACTAGAAACTAGATAGCCCAGCAGATTTGCTATTGACTCAATTACGAGAAATGAGGATAAAGCAATTAAAAGTAGTAAACATCAGAAATGAACTGCATAAAAACATCTAAATGCCATTGATTTGTAACATCTAAATGTCAGCAGCATTAGTGATATTAAAGAGAACATATTTCTATATGTATGGGATTTGCAATAATCTGAGTTGTTCTGAGTTCTGTTTCTCCAATATTGAGTTATTGACACTTTTCTCTAAATCTGCCTTTACCTTCAGTCAAACTTGTCTGGAGAATCCTAAGTGCTGAGATTGAACAACCTTCCTCATTCTGTTTATGAGTAGGCACAAATTGGCCACTGTGAAATCATTCAACGTATCCCACAGCAGCCTACACGAGAGAGATACAGTATTTGTCAAATGATTCACTGAAATCTTTTAAAGTGGTTGAATTCCGAGCTCCACATTGTAATTCCTGGAGTTAAACACTTTGTTCATTACATGATCATTACAGAATCAACAAACCTATTCATCATTCCAAGTTTATTGCAGATGTTGGTTGATGACAGTAGTTTATATTGCAGTGAAGATAGAGCACCACGGGTGTAAAGAAACATTGGAGTTAAAATGCTTAAAACCCAACAGCCTTTTTAAAGGCTACCACTGCATTGAAAGAGAGTAATTTCCTTGGCAGTATTGTTATATTAGCAAATTGTTATTGATATTTCTGTCATACATATTTCTGCATATTTCTGCAAGTCAAGTAAAAATTCAGGATTACACTTGAATAAGTAATGCACACAGCACATACAATCCGCTTTAAATTTAGATTTGTTTCTTCTCTCTCAATCACTTATATGACACAACAGAGCAGTGTACTTTATACTTTATATATGTAGTCACATTTTTTATGTAGCTGCAATGTGGGATTGTAGCTAAACTTGCTGGGGTTTTTTGGGGTTTTTTAAACAATTATTTTTATTCATTTTCCAATTTTCTCCCAATTTGGAATGTCCAATTATTATTCAACCTGGCTCACCGCTGCAACCCCCAAACTAACTTGGGAGAGACGAAGACCAGCACTCTCGTCCTCCGAAATGAGTGCTGTCAGCCATCTGCTTTTTTCACTCTGCAAGCCCACCGTGCAGCCATAGACCATGCAGTTCTGAAGACTCCCCAGCCGACCTAACCCCTACCCCACCAGAGCAGTGCTTGGTCAATTGTGTGCCGCCCCCTGGGAACTTTCGTCCATGGCCGTCAGTGGCATAGCTTGGATTCAAACTGGTGATCTCCAAGCTATAGGGCACATCCTGCACTCCAAGCAGAGTGCCTTTACCACCACTCAGGAGCCCCGACTCGCTGTTTTGTTATTAAAAACATTGTATGTTGTGTATTTATGTAGCACAGTATAACATAAACACGTCCATTTGAAATTACTATTTATTGCATTATAACTTATTCATCATAATGCAGCCCTGTACATTTTCAACAATGGTTACTGGACTAAAACATTTTTAGTAGCCTAAATCTTAACACAAGTTGCAGGCCGACTGAAGACAAGAGAGGTGACTCATTCCTTGCTATCGTTCAGATAAGTCGATTTATTTAAATAGATGTCCCCCTCCAAAGCCTTTTACATACTTTCAAGCATTTATACATTTTAAATAAATGAGGTATTACATGGCATTGTTAAAATGAAACACTGTTTGTACTGTAATGGTAAAATGAAGGTTACTTCCGGAAGCTAATCTGTGAGCTGCAAATGATTGCGCAGGTTTGTGAATTGGATGGCACAGTAATTTATTTGAAGACATTTAAGCAGTATAGATCTATTTACCAATGGAAGGATGTATGACGTTTTTGATTAATAATGTGCTGATAAGAAGCGATTGCAATTTAAATCATTAGCTTGCTATCCCGCATTGGTATCCGCCTCTTCATAAAAACCCATCCACTGTCATTAATAATGTGCACTTGTTTTAATGCTTTTTTTTGTGAAGAATTTTTTATTTGTTTTTAGTTTTACAATAATAAAACATCAAAATAAAATATACAATCTGTACTGAAGTAAATAAAATAAACTCAATCATAAAAACATATGCTTAAATAAATAGCAGAGTCTAAATAGTAATAATAAAGGGATTCATAAAAGAAAGAGAAAAAAATGATAGCAAAATGGCAGTAATAAAAGAATTTAAAACATTAAGAATGAAAGCTTTTACATATTTACTGCTGTTGACCAAGCTCTTAATGTGGCTGGGCTGGCCAGGTGGAGCCTCGCTGTGGATTTTGATGTCAGACAGGTAATGTAACCAAGTGATGCTGTAGGGTGGACCAGACTCTACCCAGCCCTTCAGAATTGTTTTTTGTGGCTGCTGTCAGTCCCACTAGGAAGAGTTACCTTGATTGCAAAGAAAGAGCCAATTGGGAGTCATCAGCAAGAAGGAGCAGTCTAGGACATAGTGGTACCCGCAGTTAAAGTAACTTAGACATGACTGATAACATAAATTTCCAAAAAAAACGATCTTCCTAAAACATGTGCAAATACGTACCAACTGCACCCAGAGTGCATCCGTGGCACAGAGGGTCTGGAACAATCTTCATTTTAAATTTTCTATAAGGAGTTGAATAGAATCTATGGGTCAATTTAAAATGAATCAATTGGTGTGCCAGATTCTTAGATGACGTGAACATATTATCCCATACTCTATTCCAGTCTGGAGTGACAGCAAGGTTGCCCAGTTCTTTATTCCAGATAGCGGTCACTGGAAGGGAATCGTTATTATGAGAAGAAAAGAGATTATAAAAATCAAGGAGACAATAACTTTCAAGAGGTGTGTCAAACAAAAAAACTACTGGGTGAGTGGGCAGGGCAGTATCCCATGGGACACCATACGCACGAAGAGCTGAGCGGAGCTGGAGGTCTAGAAAGAAGGAAAACCTGGGGAGTGAATAAGCTTCTCTGAGGTCCTGGAACGTGCGTAGGCCCTTACCATCATAAATATCATCGAGGATATGAATATATTTTGTGGAACAGGGTGGATATGTAAATGGTTGAACGTCTGATAACAGGAAAGAGTTGTTCCAAATAGGGGACAGTTTGTGGAAGTTGAGAGATATACCTAGGAATTTGTTTACTTTCCTCCATAAATCTTTTGTATTAGCAATAATGGGACCCATGCAAAGAGAAAGGGCACTTTGTTTGAGGCCACAAAATAGGAGGTATTGAAGTCGGATTGATTTAACTAGGGTTTCTTTGATGGGATGCTGTGGCAAAGTGGTAATTAGTAGAGCAGGTGAAGTGCAGGTCCAGTAATCCAACAAGAAAAGACAGACAACAAAGTATGGGTGAAATGGTTTCTGTTTTATTTGTAATCCAAATGGTCTTATGACCCAACAGTAAATAATAGGAAAACTGCAGGGGGAATAATTATGGGTTGAAGTCCCGTAAACAATAATAAACAATAGTCCAGTACAAACAGACACAAGATACAAACACTGTCACCAGTCCAAAGTGCGTACTGTAGTGCTCGCTGTGAAGTACCATTTATTCGTGATACAATGTGCAGGGTTGTCCAGGTTTACTGCTGCCTGTGGGCGACAGTTCCGGATTGTGTTAGCCGTCTAGTCTTAATAAACAAACAAACTGTATGTTTTAGACAGACAGACAAAACAAACAAAACACTCATGGTAATAATCACAGTATTGGTCCTTTCGTTTCTTAGCATAACCATCACAAGGAACAGATCACCTCACTACGTCCCCTTTATATACCGTCAACCATGACCCCTTGGTTAATGAGCGCACCCGCTCCTCCAATCCGCGGATGCCACACCGTTAACCTTCTGGGTCAGTGATTTAGTGTAACGTAGCTCAGTCCCCTTTCTAGATGGCTGACTTCCACCTAACCCTGGGAATTAACTGTCAGGCCATCCAGTCCAGGGTACTCTGTTCCCTTTACTCAGTGCCCTCACAGGTCGGGAAGGAGATCTAACACCAAGAATCATTCAATCTCTGTCACAGACTCCAAGAGACTGAAGTCTCTGGATTCAGCCAAATCTTAAGTATTCTTATTTGGAAGGTCCAATAATATAATTTAGTCTTTAGTCTGGTTCTTGAGCGTTTATTATTCCAAATAAATCAGGAGCACATAGAATCAATTCCTTACAAGTATTTAGGGGGAAGAGATATAGGGAACATGGAGAACATTCATTTTTATCATGGAGTGTGAGCTGCAGGGGAGACCATCTAAGCAAATCAGATTTAATCTTAGTTAGAGCACCTAAAACATTATCTTTGCAAATCTGTTGGATGTCAGAATATATCTGGATTCCCAGATATGTGAAGCCAGCAGACTTGGGTTGGAGAGGGACGATAGGGAGGAGGGGAGCATGCATTTTCGATGCATTGTTCAAAGGCAATAAGACTGATTTAGATCAGTTTATTTTATAGCCAGATATTACACCAAAGTCGTTAAATAGTTTAAGGGCCTGGGGAAGCGATTTTGAGATATCGGATAAGAACAACAGTATATCGTCAGCATAAAGAGAAATATGGTGTTTAGATCCCTGTATATCGATGGGAGCTATGACAGTACTTTGTCTGAGCAAGAGGCTGCAATGAGATGGCAAACAATAAAGGGGAGAGAGGACACCCTTGCCATGTTCCTCTTTCGAGCAAAAACTCAGAGGATATAACAGAACCGGTTTGAACACATGCAGGAGGGTTATTGTACAGAGTCCGAATCATATTGATAAATGAATGGCCAAAAGCCAAAACGCTCTAAAACTGCCCGCAGATAGATCCATTTCAAGTGATCAAAAGCTTTCTCTTGCATCCAGAGAAAGCACTGCACATGACTGGTGAGGGGATGATTCAATTATATAAAGGCGGCGGCGCATATTGTTGGATGCTAGGCAACCCATTATAAAACCAGTCTGATCGTGATGTATTAATTTACCTATGTGGGATTCAAGCCTTTTGGTGTTTTAATGCTTTTTTAACCAACTTTTAGAAGCAAAATAATCTGTTTCTACATCGACAAGGTTCTGCAATGGCTCACAGGGTAAGCTAGTGACAAGCCTGTATTGATTTTATGATCATGGTTTAGGGGCATTCTGAGTCATGCTGAGTAGGAGTTCTATAGACACTAGATACTAGGTCTCTTTGACACTAGAAGGCAGCAGTCTGTTTTTGTGCTGCTAAACTCTGTCTGAATGTCAGACAGAGTTTATCTTTGTAATAGATTAATTGGTTTTCCGAAAAGAAGACTTTTACGTCACTTTGAGACAAGATGTTCTGATCTTAAAATACCCCCCAACGTACTATTGCCATTGTATGTCTTCCTGACAGTTGTGAGTCTGAAAAGCTTGTTAGTGCAGGAAGATTATTTTAATGATGCTCATTGACAGTTTCCTTATCCATCAAGTCTCTAAGGGAACATTTGAAATCAGCTTGTCTTTTTGGATTCTTAAAAACAACCCTGCTACCCTTCTGCAATGAAAACTATGGTTTGGAAAAACAAAAGCTGCTGTATAATGACGCTTTGCATGAGCCTTTCTAATTAGTTCAGCAGCACCATTTCACATGAGCAACAAGGACAAACTAAGGACAGCTTGCACAGCCCTAAATTAATAAGAGACAGCGTTTCTGGAACTAAGATCCATGTCAGCAGTGCATAGCTATTGCCAATTGTTTGTACAGCTAAACCCATTAAAGGGTAACAGGATTTCCTTACCGATCACTTCTGTGTACTTGTTAGTCCCAGCTGCCAGCTTTTGCACTGCATTATGGGTCAGGATGATTGACCAACTTTCTATTAGAACTGAAGTTACACTTAGTAGAACACTGAATATTAAAAAGTATGTTCCTGTTTTTTTCAGTTTTTCATGTGGTGACATGGTGGCAGCAATGGCCATGGCTTTCTGTGTTTTTATTAGGATTGTAAGTAGAAGGAGGTCCCTGAGTTACACACCTGGCATTGGCACTGTCGCATGGTGTAAGGGGTGTGTGCTGATTCAAGTGCTGGCTGTGCAAAGTTGCTGGTCTTTGATAGGGATTCCACAGACAGCGCCGTATTGGCTCTGGCGATCCGGCAGGTTATGAAGGCAAAACCAACAGGGACTGTTTCTCCTCATCGTGCTTGATCCAGTTTGTGTCAGAGGCACGTTTGTTTTGCACACTGCTGAGAAGGAGGAAGACAAGAGTGTTTATGGATTACAGTATGTAATAGTATTATAAGTCCATAAGAACATAATAAAATGTATGAATCAAAGGAGGCCATTTGGCCCATCTAAGTTAATCTGGTTCCTAGTAGCTCTAATAGTGCATTATGTAACCGCATAACCTTCTTGGATTTGTATGCTTTCGGCTATATACCCTAACATTCTGTTTGCCTTTTTTATTACTTCCCTGTACTTCTTGGTTGATCACTGTAATGCATATAGTACAACACCAAGGGCTTTCTCTTGGTGTGCCTGTTCTAGTTCTATCAGTCCTATTTGGTATTTGGATTTTACATTTTTGTGACCAGTATGTGACATTTTACATTGGTTGAGAAGTGTTTTCATTTCCTACGTTTCTGCCAAATTTTGTATGCAGTCTACATTTTTGGGGGATTTCCTGGGTGGCTGGAAGCATGTCGGCCACTTCCCCAAACTTTGTGTCATATTCAAATTCGACGAACTTGCTGATTTATCCACTGATCTAAGTCATTGATGTAGATAAAAAAAAACAACAGGGGTCCAAGCATGGAGCCCTGCGGCACCCCACTGAGTACATGGCCCCTCTTACATGTACTCTCTGCTTCCAATATTTTAACCAATTTTGTATCCACTTGCATTTACTTCCTTTGATTCCTACATATTGCATCTTGAGGATTAGCCTTTCATGTGGCACGTTGTCAATGGCTTTTTGGAAGTCCAAGTAAATGAAGTCAAGGCTCTTTTTGTATCCATCCTTGCCGTGATTTCTTCGAAGAAGTCTAAGAGGTTTGTCAGGCAGGAATGCCCTTTTGTGAATCCATGTTGGCTGTCTCCTCTGATGCCATTGTAATATAGATACTCCTCTAGTTTCCCTGGAGGGAGAGGAAGTGTCTGAGCTGCTGCTGTGATACAGATGTATTTAAACTGATTGGAAAATATTTTGTTTTGTTTTCTGCAAAACCCGAGTGTCTGCTTCTCATCTGATAAGAAAAACCGAGTGAAGGTTTTTGCATCAGATTGTGCTGTATTTAAGTGCCAGGGAGTATGGATGTTTCCATCCCTTGTCTCTTGTTTTTTTTTATCTGCTGCTTTCTTTTTTAGCTTTTTAGCTTTCTTTACCAGCTGCTAGTGTCATTCACTTTCTACATCTGTCGCTAACATTATTAACCATCTGTTGGGAATGTTACTGACTAGGGATGTGCTGCTCATACTCATATTTTATGAGTAATTGCCTTTAACGCTTTTGAGTAGTACGAACGTACAGGTATGTTCACTCCTCTCTGGTCCCTAGGGAGTACAAACATACTGGTACGTTCTGCAACTTTAAATTTGAATTACTGAGCCTACAAAACTTCTGATAACAAGATATTGTAACACTTGGTCTCTTGTGCCCTCTGCTAGATATTGAATGAATTACATACAATAAGCCATCACAAAAATGTCAGCGATGTCTGTAAACTGGCTCAGTGAGAAAGAAGTATTAGAAATAATACGGAATTCAGATTCCGATTTAAATTCAAATACATACAAATACGGATTTCAGCGAGTTTGTCAGTGAAGACGTGAGTGAAGAATATTTACCATGAACATCAAGAGGCGGCGCCAAGCTCTGTGCGTTGCTCCATGCTACAAGGAGTATCATACGCTGAAGCATTAGACACTCTCACTCCCTCCGACCCCACAACCTGTTTACCCGGATATGATTTATTCGTGTCTCTCTCCCTCTAGTTAAGCCCTTTTTTTTGTTAGGACGTGTTGTTGTGGTTGTTCCAACCAGTTGTTTATTGTCTACCTGTTATTTTTTAGTCAAAGTCTTTCCCTATGACAAAATAAAACATTATATTTATTTGTTATATTTATTCACGGTAAAACTTATTTGTCTGTATTTCATCAGTGTTCATTACATACATACAAACATATAGCTTTCAGCTTGTTTGTACGCTGTACTCGTAATAATCAAGCGCATGCAGTAGAAAGAAAAAAAAATCACTCCCGTAGGACCACCAAAGCATTGTTTGCCTCAAAAATGCGTTGAGCACAATTGGCAACACACGAGAAAAAGCAGACTGGGAAATGCCAGCAACAATTGCTACTGTTTAGAACATGCTTTGAAAAGTTCTTAATAAATTGATGCAATTGTAAGTGTCGCAATTGCCGGCAGCTTTAGTACATCTCATTATAAGATTTGAGAACCCTTATTTTCACAATCTCCACCATGGAATATGCCCATAATTACATATTCATCTACGCTTGAACCACAAAGAAAAACTGCTGCCGCAAAGCATTCACTAAAAAGTTGCAAATAGCACTGCACTTGTTTAGTACATTTCACCCAAGACTTCCGACTCGTTTGCAACTGGTTTGCGGCTATTGCGACACTTTAGTACATTATTATTAGTTTCTTATTATTAGTTTATTTAGCAGAAGTTTGTCAGTGAAGTGGACTTTATCCAAGGTGACTTACAGAGACTAGGGTGTGTGAACTATGCATCAGCTGCAGAGTCACTTACAACTACGTCTCACCCGAAAGACGGAGCACAAGGAGGTTAAGTGACTTTCTCAGGGTCACACAATGAGTCAGTGGCTGAGGTGGGATTTGAACCAGGGACCTCTTGGTTACAAGTCCATTTCTTTAACCACTTGACCACACAGCCTCCTAAGTGTTTTAAAAGCTGATTGCAAGCTAATTTTCCTCTCATCCGGGTCGCTGACATTTTTCCTGCCATACTCCTGTATCGAGGACGTAAACTGACAATGTAAATATGTTGCAAAAGTAGCAAATGCAACTGATTTGTCCTTAAACTCCAACTACCGCTGTGGAAAGTGGGGTATGTACTTCTCTGCCGAGTTTATTCAGAGCTAACAACTTGCCCAGGATGACAATCCCCCAATTCACTGCAGAGATTATGTTTCTAAGGAAAGTAAAAAAAAAAAAAAAAGATTTAATTTCAAAAGGTTAAAAGAAAAGTGATGCAAATAATCATTTATAAAATATCCATGTTTTAGTCTGATTACAGCTCTTTCTATGGTACTGTCAGATTGTTTAGATTGAAACTCAGTTATTGTGTAAACATGGGAAACCGAGGGACCGCATTGTTTTATGTTGAGCAATTAATACATTTTATTCCATTTAATTAATATCTAACAACTTCAAACAACTGGGCATCTGCTAAGAAATAAATAATAATAATAACTAAAACAAATGCCAGTTTATTACAATTGGACTGCGGCTCAGGCCTATATTTAGCTTTCTTTCAACTTCTTTGTCTTGTCGTGTAGCAAAAGCAATATAAAGTACAAAGGCTGTATTCATTGTCAGCCATTCCATTTGAGGCAAAATGTTTATAATAGACAGAAGTGTCATGAGGACAAAAAAGAAGCTGTGAAATAAATCACAAAATGCATACATGTTGCCCACCATTGTATGGAATCTATACAGGGCATGTGTAGAGAACAGGAAGCAGGCTGATGATAACTAATGTGTCCGGTGTGTGTCAGACATCTTCAAAAGCAACAGTACAGTTGAATGCATTAGAAGTTTACAGGCTTAGGGCCTCATTTACGAAAGGCCAATAAACATTATGGTACACCATAATTGCAATAAGTGTGCACGTTAATGATTTCTGTATTTACTATTGCAATTTTACTCATTATCGCATGCGATACTTGGCATATTATGGAGCGCACTAAATTTAGTGCTTCACACTATGGTAATCGGAGTGATTTTTATGGTAATGCATGCTGATGTATTTAAATGAGCATCCAGCTCAGAATAATGAGATGAGCTGTATTCACATGATATTTACTAAAGGGCGTTAATTTTAGTGCATGTATTAAAGTGATCATTTATTAGTGTGTATGGAAACCAGGCTTTAACCACTGACAGACGTGCTATTAAAACTATTTTTCTAGCCTGATAATTAGTGATGTGCAGTTCGATTCATTTTACTGACTCAATTTGTTTGATTCATTCAGTTCAGTGAATCACTTCAACAGATGTGTTTGTTTGATTCACTGATTCACTAATGCAAAATAAATACAATAAATAAATGTGTTTGAACGGAAAAAGTCCAGAAATTATAATTGATTGTCTAGGTCAAGGGTGTCAAACTCATTTGGTAGCAAGGGCCATTTAAGTTAAGATTGTTCACTTGGTGGGCTGCATCATAAAAAAAAAAAGTTATATATTGTAATGTACCTGAAAATGTCTATAAAATTGTATGTAGGCCAATATACTCAAATATACTACTTAACACAAAACACATTATCCCCACTGCACGATTCCTAGTCATCAATAATAAATAAATAAACATATTACTTAATATATTTTATAGTACAAAAATAGGCAGATATAACAGCAGCTTTCCTAGAACACTAGCAAAAAAAAAGGTAATATTACAAACATAATTTAATGGAGGAAATAGAAGAGTATTTTACTTTCAATATAAATCTCAAACAGATTAAAAAAAAAAAAAAAAGTCAAAGTATATAATGCTGTGTCTCAATATTTGACTTATATTCCAAAATATAAAGTTTTTAACAGCACTGAAAAAAAGATACTGGCAAGCTGTGAAAATGCCATTCAGTAAACAGTACCACTATGAATGTACCTTTTTATGACTTCTGTCCAGACACTTGGCACTTCTTTTCTCGCACACTTGATAACAGTGCTCATTACGTGTTCAAATTCTGCAACTTTTCCACATATTGCCTGTTGATGCAGAAAATTGGTAGTTCTGCATTTCTTTCTTAATTTTTTTCCAGCACTGCTAGCCAGTCCACTCTTTTGCCCAGTTATATTTGGTGCACCATCTGTTGTAATCCCAGTTAGTTTCTTCCAAGGTAATTCTGCACTTTCCATGGCTTCTTAAAGTTAAAGAAGTCCTTGCCTGTGGTTGTGTTGTTCATGCTTAAACTTAAAAGCTCTTCAATAACATTTAAGTTAATTTAAAGTTAAGCCATTTCGGTAATACACTCAGCAATTGTTACGAGATAGACTACATCAGCTGTTTTAAGCACGCACCTTTTAACAAATTCACCATCTTAAAAGGTTTGGCAGCACATGCAATCTCTTTGCTAACAATAAAACTGGCATCCACAGCACTTTCATTTTTTCTTTTCCATAGCTTCTTTCATTTCAAGAATTCCAAAACAATACAATACATCAATGCAATTTTAGAAACTAATGGACAACCTTGCTTTAGAGTATTAATTATTTATTAACTCTGTCATTCAGCTTTAACTGCAACCTATTTAATAACCTGCAATTTACAAAAAAAAGACCAGCTAAAGCTCACAGGGGTTAAAATTTCCCACACAGAGGACAGGTTTACAGGACATGAAAGTGGGCTTCTATCAGGTTGCTGGCTCAATCAATATTTCTCAAGTAAGCAGAACAAAAAGAAAAATATGCCATTGCACAGGATTACTTTTATGTATATGCATTAAAGGAGAAAGGAAAATGTATTATTATTTTTTTTGTTTACATCAGACAAGGAATACATGTTAATTAAAAGTTAAGCAGTGCAGTTTCACTTTACATTGCCTCTGCCTGTCCCCTGCTGATCGCTCATTTTCGGTCAATGTAAACCACCTCCACCTTTCACAATAAGCCACTGACCAAAAAATATGCTTGGACTGCTGGGGCTTTTTATATGAAGGTGGTCACGTGTAGTCTGTTACATTATCGTGAACATTAAATTATTTAGTGTGAGCCAAATAGTGTGTGCATAAATGAATGCATTCTCTGTTAGTAAATGGGGCAGTGAATTTTGATTTAATGCACACGTTAGGGTTACTACTTTACTCTAAATTGAGTGCCCTTTAGTAAATTAGGCCATTAGTGTTTTGTTGGCAGTACCATTAACCACCATCAAATTTTAGTGGAGACAAATTTGAGCTTAGAACAAAAATGTAGATCTACCGAAAATACTTTTTGTTGTTTAATCTTTCACTTACATACTGCCATTCGAAGAAACAATTGATAAATTACATCACCATCATTAACATAATGTTTAAAGCAATGAGGATCAAACTCTGATGCAAAGCCAATCTCAACTTTATTTACCTAATTACCAAGTTATGCAAAACATTCAAAGAACATGTGATATTAAGAGTCACAGTAGTTGGCAAATTAGAACTAAGGGATCGCAAACATACTGTTACTCTCTTCTTGTTGAAGAAGCAAAACATACTCTAAATGAAGGCAGATCATGAAACTTAGCATAGTAGACATTGAGATGAACTAATATTGCAACTCTGTGGCACTTCTCTTAATATTATTTCTTTTTAATGCAATTGCCATCTTGGCCACTAGGGGATTACCACATTTGGATTCTAAAATGTCAGCATGACCTATCAAATCTAACATAACAAATGCTACTTTGAAAAAATAGATTATTGCATCCTGTTTAAAAAAGGAAGAGGAACATTATGAAATGAGCCTGTGTTCATCCATCTGCTTCCTCTAAACATTTGCTGTACAGCTATGGACACAAGTTTTGCATCACCTATAATTTTAGGATTGAGACACAATTAAAAAAAAAAAAAACTATATGAACATAATTTAGATATTTTATTTAACATCATGTAAACAAGGAAACTACAAAATGATATTGCAAAAGTCTACCAGAAGCCATAATAGTAGTACTGTATTTCATATTAGATTTTGAAATTTCACATTTTTCCAGTTCTATGTTAAGTATGTGGAAAACTACAAAAAAGCGATATGTATTCAATATGCTAACGTAACATTAATCAGCAGGTTTCATTCGATGATAAAAGCACAGCATAACAAAGGATATTAGAAATATTCAACAATATTTATATTGTCAGAATAATAATAATCTTTATTTTTATATAGCGCATTTCATAGTGGACCACCATCACAAAGCACTTTGCAAGATACGAGACTAGGGTGTGTGAACAATGCATCAGCTGCAGAGTCACTTACAACAACGTCTCACCCGAAAGACGGAGCACAAGGAGGTTAAGTGACTTGCTCAGGGTCACACAATAAGTCAGTGGCTGAGCTGGGATTTGAACTGGATTTGAACAAGCCCATTTCTTTAACTACTGGACCACACAGCCTCCTATTGTATAATGGAAACTTGATTGAAGAAGAAGGGTATATGGAGATGAAATGACAGTGCAACTGAACACTCTATTTTGTTAATGTTATCACATTACAGTTTCCCTGTTGTGTGTGTTTCTCAAAGCACAGTTCATGCCAACATTTTTCAAAGAAATATCAGCTGTGAAAAACAAAAATCCATGTTTGCCTGCAAACAGTCGTCTCTAATGCAGTGTGGGGCAGCAGTGTGGAGTAGTGGTTAGGGCTCTGGACTCTTGACCGGAGAGTCGTGGGTTCAATCCTCAGTGGGGGACACTGCTGCTGTACCCTTGAGCAAGGTACTTTACCTAGATTGCTCCAGTAAAAACCCAACTGTATAAATGGGTAATTGTATGTAAAAATAATGTGATATCTTGTAACAATTGTAAGTTGCCCTGGATAAGGGCATCTGCCAATAAATAAATAATAATAATAATAATAATAATAATAATGAGGAGTCAGTATGGCTTAATAAACGTAATTGATAAATGAGTTTAGAAAGTGTAGAATTGTTTTCCTTTAAGCAAATTTTAAATACAGTCTATTAAACCATGATCAGCAAATATGAATCAAACCAGAGCAATAGATTAAGGCTGAGGCAATGCATCGTATCGTTTGACAACTATCGATAGTCAAGCCTGAAAAAGTGTGCTCAGTATTAATAAAATTACAATATGTCAAATCCGCTACCAAAGAATACATTTTGCAAAGTATAAAGAACAAAAAAGGCAGCTACAGGAGTTTGAATGCATTTGTACCGTGGGCTCAGTTTTGAGGTACTGGAATGGGTTTTTTCTTTTGTAGAAACGTTTTCATAGTAACTTTTGTACTTGATAACATTCATTTAAAAATTCAATTGATGCCTATGATGAATACGTTTTTGTGACTAGTTAGCTATTAATATTTAAAATATTGAGTACTTTGATGTATGTTTCAATATTAACTAAATCAAGTTATTAATCAAACTGATCAGTCTTGTTACATACCGGTAATTGATTTATTAAAATGTTTGGATATACTGCTATTTTATTGATTACTGACTCGTTCAGTCATCTTAAAATAACGCTAGAATAAGTTTTGTTGGAAAGTAGTAATAATTTTAAAAAAATAAATAAATAAAAAATGTACATGTATTGAGCAACGCAGAAGGCTGAACGTACTGTATATCTAGAAAATCAGTGGTGTTAAATGTGCTATTTTATTATGTCACAGAATTAGTTTTGTCTTATTTACAATATGGCAGTGCTTGAACACAGCGGGCCTCAGGAACAGAAATCTTGTGTGTGCATGTCCAGCAGTCTTTGAAAAACTGCATCTGCACAGGCAAGGAATCATGTGAGGATACGGAATTCTATGGGGTACAGAAATCTGCATAACACCTGTCAGAACAATTTGATTTTGAGATACCTGCCTTGGTTTGAATGTCAGTGAGTGAAGTTTTTTTCAGTTGAGGCGCAAATCCGTATATGTAAAAAAAAAAAAAAACATAACCGTTTTGAGGCCCCCCCCCCCCCCCCCCTTGAGTTCCAGCCCTAGAGTTCCTGCCCTTTAGTATTTCTGCTGGCTTTATATTCTTTAAATCACAGTACAGTTATTACAACATTTTAACACACATGCAGTTTCACAAATGTTCAATTTGTATCCCAAAGATCAGTCTGCTTCCAGTAGCTGTCACAGGCTTGGATCAGTTTCTGCTCTCAGTGAGTCTGTCAAAGCCACCACAGGTGTGTCTTTAAAAGCCTGATACCTGCAAAAACTTAAATCTTGTTAGCAGGGCTTCCATCTCTACATTCCCATTCCCATCATCAGTGGGAAGACTTCAAATAAAGTAAACTGTTTCTATCAAAGAGCCATCTATCTCTGCTGCATAGACCTTTCACTTGTACAAGGGAAGACAGGTGTTAGTTTAATTTGTGACACCACCAAGCAAAGCGGTATTGCCGCACACCGCCCTGCTTCACTCTCTGCAAGCGGTGCCGCACCACTCATGTGTGTCCTAGGCACTGCCCTATTGTCAGAGCTCTCGCTTTACATCCCATCTACAGATAGGCAATCTGCTAGCTCTGATTTGTGAATTTCTGCTTTGATTAAGAACATAAAAACATAAGAAAGTTTACAAACAAGAGGAGACCATTCTGCCCATCTTGCTCGTTTGGTTGTTAGCTTATTGATCCCAGAATCTCATCAAGCAGCTTCTTGAAGGAGCCCAGGGTGTCAGCTTCAACAACATTACTGGGGAGTTGGTTCCAGACCCTCATTGACAGTCCATCAATACTCTTTTGCAACACTTTATTATTTTACAGTTACAGCTGCCACCGGCGCCTGCTTTTCACTATTAATAGAAAAAAATACATAGAATGTCATTGCTCCCGCAGCCCACTCGGTACTGTGTAGCGGCCCACCTTTGGGCTATGTACCACAGTTTAGGAACCACTGCCTTAACACAATTCAAATATAAGCCATGGACAACACTCTTGTTACTAAACTGATGTGGACAGTGATAACTTTAAAATATATATATATATATATATATATATATATATATATATATATATATATATATCAAACTTATGCAAACTTTGCAATGCATTAATAAACTCTGCTATTTTTTACTCTGTTATACTGCAGTGAATAGAGTGCATCTGGGTGAGGTTATATATTGGCATGAGTTGAAGTGAACAACAAAGCATTTTACACTCACTGCAGCTAACTCCTTCAACTCTACCTTGCATAATTGATGTCAATCATACAAACACTGGGGAAAGTGTAGCCCTACAGTGGGCTCGAGCGCACATATCTAGACATCATGAAAGGCATCCCTGATGTTTTGCTTCAAAACATGAGCCTGATCCAGACTTGCTGAAACTTTTCAATGCAGTCTCCATTCCCCAGTTTATGTTACCTACCATAACCTACCATTTATTCTTTTAATTACTTCTGTGATCTAAAAAAAAAAAAAAAAAAGTTTCACGTGGCTCTTTATTTGTCTTTGGTGTTAATAATAGCTCTCACCCCAGGGATTCTTCTCATTAATCACATTAGAATACAGAGTGGTGAGGCTAAGGGTGCTCCTTGGGAATATCTCTTCCCCAAAGCTACTACTTCAAAACTTAATAGACTCCGGCCTTCTGTGCCTCAGTGGAGCCTAAAATAATCCAGTGATTTAAATCCAGAAACTACTTTATATACAGTATAGCATTTATTTACCATTAGCTTGAGGTAATATCCAAGTTGTACAGACTTAATTATACACTTTATTAGGACCTGAACCTAATATTGGGTTGGACAACCGTTTGGACTTGTTGCTGTGAACTGTAGCATCACACAAACACAGTTTCTCAATATCTTAAAGGCAAAAGCAACTTCATGAAAACTATGTTTGTAACGAAGGTAAATGGTGGATGATCTGCACAGACCTAGCTGTAGTTTAGCCTTGCTGTTTAAAGATGTGGGTGATTCTCCAGTTGCTGTACAATATATTCACATACTCATCTTACATTCTGATATGCAAAACTCTTCACAATTAACCATTTATATGTATTTTTTTGCTACCCTATGATGCTGTGGGCAGAGGCAAACTGCTCTGCATGTAATTTGTGAGGTAATCATGCAAACACACAAAGAAGCAAACTTAATAACCCTTAGAAACGGTCAAGCACGTGCAAGTTCACTTGGTGTTTTTCACAACAACAGCTCATTTGCAAATTATTAAAATATCCAAGGAATGTTTCAGTCAGTAGAGGACAAGACAAATCAGGAATAAACCTAATGATGATGTACCTTAAAAATAATTTGCTGTGTGTTTCTAACGACACAGTAACTACACTTAACACAGTACTTTATTACACATATGACTGTGTAGTTACAATGCAACACCATGTACTGTATGGTGTGAACATGTGTGGTCGCAGTCAACATATTTTCTATGACACAACATTTTCTCTGCTGACACAATTTACAGAACAAAAGAGATTCCATTAATCTATGCATAAACAAGCAGTTGACCTCATGCAAGATCTTTGTTTTATTGGATTTTATTTTTGGCTACAGTATATAATATAGTATATATTAGCGTAACATGAAAGATTCAATACAAATGGTGAACATATTATATTGGAATAGCTTTTGTGCCTTAGGGGGAGAAAAAATATAGTCCTTGGGTTAAAGCCCTCAGAATGCCTGGGGACTTGAGTTAGAGCCAGGATGGGAAACACCTGGCTCTGATGGAATGAGGGACACATGCCTGTGGTTAAGCAGGCAGGTATAAAAAGCAGGTCAAAATGTTTGCTAGTCTGTCTGCATGAATGCTAAGGCCTGTGTCCTGCCAACCTTAAAGGTTATGTGTATTGTGATTCATAGACATAAGCAATATCTTCCCCTGCAAAAACAGGAACTTAAAATACACCTTGCTCCCGCTATGCATTATTTTTCAATAAGCTCTATAGCTTCCAGTCCTGAGTTTTTTTATTAAGTTACCTTGTATTCATATCATTTTGTACTGATTGGGCTGATAGTGTAGGAAAATCTAATTTATTCATTCAAAGCTTAATGAAAGGACAGAAAGTGTATCTCTGTAAACAAGAAAACGGAGGTTGTTATTGTAAAATAAGATTATTGCTACAGTGCACTTCCTAGGTGTGTTATTAGTGGTTCACTGAGAATTAAAAAACAAAAGAACAGTACCACAATCCACCATGTTCATTAGTGAGCCCAGCCTTAGGGCTATATTTAACTTTATGCAGTGCACAACAATTGTCGAGTTACTCTTCTTTATTCTTTTTTTAAGCCTATCTGTGACCAAGGTCAGGTTTATCCTCAGTTTCTAGTTTAATTGGATCTTAGGTGTTTAACTCCCAAGGCATAGAAACCAGAGGTAAAGTAACATTACAGCTCATTGCCTGGAGATGAAATGAGAGCCCTTGTTTCTGCTATGTTTAATAAATGGGCAGCAGTGTGGAATAGTGGTTAGGGTAATTGACTCTTGACCGGAGGGTTGTGGGTTCAATCCCAAGTGGGAGACACTGCTGCTGTACCCTTGAGCAAGGTACTTTACCTGGGTTGCTCCAGTAATAACCCAACTGTATAAATGGGTAATTGTATGTAAAAATAAAGTGTAAAATATAATGTAATTGTATGTAAAAATAATGTGATATCTTGTAACAATTGTAAGTCGCCCTGGATAAGGACGTCTGCAAAGAAATAAATAATAATAATAATAAAATGGAATAAGACATAAAGAGGTCATGAATGTTGCCCAAAGTTAAAGATGTGATTTGATTTGAACCCTGGATCTCTTGGTTAACAGGAGGTTTATTGCACTACGGTTTCCGGGGTGGACCAGATAAATGATTCCGTAGTTTGATGAGTAGGGCAGCATGAATGTTAGCTGTTGTGTTCTTTCTTGAAGTTGCTGCTCACGAAACCTTTTCCATGCTTTAAGGTGCAGATGACTGTACTATAAGATGGAAACTGTTTAATACATAAAGTATAAGTATCTATATAAATGTGGAGCTTATTTAAGTTTTTCTTTTCTTTCTTCTAGATTTTGGCAAACATCATAATCTTCATCTGTGGGAACCTAGCAGGTGCCTATCACAAGCATCTAATGGAGCTGGCTCTGAAGCAGACTTATCAGGACACCTGCAACTGCATTAAATCTCCCATCAAACTAGAGTTTGAGAAACGGCAACAGGTTCAGTTTAATTTATTTTCTGCAGTCACTTTTATGTGTACATGTGTCATTTTTTCAATCTTTCAATCTTTTTAAGTTGGCATCCCAGCAAGACCGAAGCAGGGTCAATTTATTGGCCAGATTTGATGCACCCTGTAACATCATGCAGCCACCTCAGAGCTACAGCATCGGAGGACAGGGTAGCTTACAGGCAGTGGAATATCCTGGACTCGAACCGGCAACGTCCAGGTTATAGGGCACATCCTGCACTCCACGCGGAGCGCCTTTACCAGATGTGCCACTCGGGAGCCCCTTACAGTATATATTTTGACCATTGTTGGGACATTGTATTTTATTGGTATTATTGCATTTTAAAATTTGTTAACATGCAATGTGTGACCTCAACTGAGGCCATAAACAAATCAGTCTTCGGGCTTTAATACAATATAGAGAAGTGTTTCATGAAATTGCTGTAAGTCTAAAATTGGTTCCCAGTGCTGAAGTGCAAGTGTAAGAGGGTCGCTCACACAAACATTAGCATAATATTTTAACCATCCCACTGATAATTATTAAATTAAAGAAAATATGCTACTCACAAAGCAGCTGGCTGATTTCCCTGAGCATCTAGAGCATATTTATTAAGCAGATATCAGACATGGTTATGGTACTTCAGTGGTCACATTTTATCTAGGATAAATTAAAATAATGGTGACAGTTGGGAATATAAAATGCAAAATAATGGCTCCAGGGGTGTTCTTAAATGCTTAACTCAAAGGAGATGCCCATAAAAAAAGTAGACAAATTACAGATAATGTCGCCATAGTTAATGATATACTACTGAAAGACAGCTAGGTTGTTTACAAAGATAAGAGGGATCCAGGGACTGTTCTAACCTGCTCAGTACAGCAGTACATCAGATAGAGAAAGATAGAAGGTATATAAATGTAATGGATTAAGACATCTGGATTTAAGAGAATTATTTTGCAACAGATGACTGGAATATTTTTGCACGATGGGCAACCATCAAGCTTGTGTGCATATTATTCTCCTGGCTACAAAAAAAAACAACTTTGTACTTGAAATGCAACAACCCTCTCTAAAGCCTTGTCTAAGAATGGAATATTGGAGATGGGCCTGTAGTTATTAATGAGTTTAGGATACAAGTTGTGTTTCTTGAGCATTGGCTTTACTATAGCTACCTTAAGTGCTGAGGGAACAATATCGGAAGAAAGAGAAATATTTATAATTTTTAAAATGTGGGTAATAATAACTCCAAGAGCGTTTTTTTTTTAAATAATTTTGTAGGAATGGGGTCAAGAGAACATGCTGTAGTTCTCATGTGCTGAATCAGAGCTGAAGGGTAATCAAACAAAAGACCGTCATAGTAGCCTTAGAGGCACTAATAGGTAATACTGTGCAACAAGCCTCCTTAATAGAATGTGTTTGTGGAATCTAATTTCTAATGTGTAGTATTTTATTTTTAAAGTGATTTAAGAAGTCATTACAGCTAGGAATAAAACCAGTATCAAGGGTGGAACTATTTGGAGAAGGATTAATTAATTTATCAATTGTAGGAAAAATAAATCTAGGATTATTTGTATTAGTTTCAATTAAGTTAGAGTAATCAGTTGATCTGGCCAATGCCAGAGTCTTCCTATATTTAGCCAGGTGGTCCTTCCATGTAGTGTAGTGAACATGCAGTTTTGTTAACCGCCATCTCCGTTCTAATTTCCGACTCTCATATTTCAATTTACCACAGTGAGCTTTTTTTAAAAAAACACCCTCCGAGTTTTGACTGGCACTACAACATCTAAGATACCAGTCAATGAGGTGTTGAAGGTATTCACCATCTCATCTACAGATAAGCCCTCCGGGATTTATAAACGCAGTATATCAGAAAATTTACCAGCAGTTAAGGAATTAATATCCCGAGATGTAAGTGTACGTTCCATGGATTTTGTAGTTACTGGTATGCTGACCTCAAAAAGAAAAGCAAGATGGTCAGATATTGTGAGATCTGTAGTTAAGACATTTTTAATAACTACACCACAAGAAATTACCAGATCTACAGTATGGCCACAATTGTGTGTGGGACCTTTTACATGCTGGATATAATCTAAGGAATCTAGTAGGCTCATAAATTCCACAGAAGTGGAGTCTGATTCTGTATCAACATGTAGGTTGAAATCACCCAGTAGAAGAATCCGATCATAATGGACTGTCAATGAAGATAGCAATTCACTAAATTAGGTTAAAAAATAACGGGTTTGACTTAGGTGGTCGATAGATGATTACAATATGAACAGGTTATGCACTATTTAGTGTTAATGTTAACAGTTCAAAAGATGAATAACTTTGGACAGTAACCTGATTAATTCTATGTTCACTACGGAAAATAGTAGCAAGTCCACCTAAATAGGGTTAACAAAACGTCAGAACTGAAAGTGGGCATACCATACTGGAATTTCACAGCTGCTGCTTCTCTTAGTTAACATATCGATGAGGGAAATCAGATTAATTCAAAGGTTAAAAAGGCCAACTGATTTTTCTTAGGAAATGAGTCATTCTTCTGCGCCATTAAACACTGTATTCTTGGAAGGGCAGCTGATTTCTGTATAAATATCAGCTAAAAGCAAGGTGAAAGAGGCACAGTATCACCCACTAAAAATAGTTTGTCATTTTCGACATCCAAATTAATCATACAGTACTACTGGAATACTGTGAGAAATTGAGCAACTGTGACTTAGATGGACACATTCCCCTAGGGCAGAACAGTTCAGCTGGTTAAGTTGCTGAAACATGGCAGCAATAATGGAGAATCTGTACACATAAAAGGATCTCCACCAGTACATGTTTACAGAGACTGACCTAATGCAGCAGACATACTGTGCCCATGTGACTTTTTGGAAATACCGACAAACATTTTAAGGTAATGGCTTCAAATGCGGTACACGGCTAAACTCTATTACTCTTTTGGTCATCTTCAATTTTACTGTATACTGTAAGAGGACTGTTCACCAGTGGTAGTGTAGCTCTGGTTTCTGTAGATGTCAAAACTTTCAGACATTGTGCTGTTCAGTACATTACAGCAATCCCCTTTGAGGAGTGTATTAATATTATTATTATTTATTTCTTAGCAGACGCCCTTATCCAGGGCGACTTACAGTCGTAAACAAAAATACATTTCAAGAATCACAGTACAAGTAATAAAACAATTAAGAGCAAGATAAATACAATGACTTTGGTTCTAGCAAGTACAAGTATGACAAAATACGATTCAATAACGGAGCAGATAACAGTGTCAGTGATAGTTACATCAGGATATAATTAAATACAAAATACTACAGATTAAATAACACTTGACAGATTACAGTACTCTAAAGTACAGGATTAAATGCAGTAAAATAGGGGGCAGATAAGAGCAAGTAAAGCGCATTTAAGGAAGAGTGATAAGTGTCCAGAGGGAAAAAAAAGAGGAGTTCTACAGGTGCTGTCTGAAGAGGTGAGTCTTGAGGAAGCGCCGGAAGGTGGTCAGGGACTGGGCAGTCCTGACATCTGTAGGAAGGTCATTCTACCACTGCGGGGCGAGGGTGGGGAAGGAGCGGGCTCTGGAGGCAGGGGAGCGTAGAGGACGTAGAGCCAGTCTTCTAGTGGAGGAGGAGCAGAGAGGTTGAGTGGGGGTGTATGGAGAGATGAGGGTCTGGAGGTAGCTGGGTGCATCTGTAGGCTAGTACAAGAGTCTTGAACTGGATGCGAGCGGTGATCGGGAGCCAGTGGAGTAAGCGGAGCAATGGAGTTGCATGGGAGAAGCGAGTCAGAGAGAACACCAGGCGAGCAGCGGAGTTCTGGATGAGCTGGAGTGGACGGGTGGTGGACGCAGGGAGGCCAGCCAGGAGGGAGTTGCAGTAGTGTAGGCGGGAGAGTACCAGGGCCTGCACCAGGAGCTGAGTGGCGTAGTTGGTGAGGAAGGGTCGGATTCTTCGTATGTTGCTCAGGAAGAATAGGCAAGGGAGTGCCAGAGTGGAGATGTGCTGGGAATAAGAGAGGCAGGGGTCCTGGGTGACTCTGAGGTTCTTAGCTGAGGAGGAGGGAGAGAGTGTGGTAGATTTCAGAGGAACGGAGATAGAGTGATCAGAGGAGGAGCAGGAGGGAAAGAAGAGGAGGTCAGATTTAGAGAGGTTGAGTTTGAGGTGATGCGAGTGCATCCAGGAGGAGATAGCAGACAGACAGGTAGAGATACGGGAGGGGATGGTGGAGTCAGAGGTGGGGAAGGAGAGGAAAATCTGAGCATCATCAGAATAGAAATGGTATGAGAATCGGGTGTAGAGAGAGAACAGGAGAGGACCCAAGACTGACCCTTGGGGGACTCCTGTTGCGAGAGGGCGAGGTGTGGAGGTTGCTCCACGCCAGGTTACCTGGTAGGTGCGGTTGGAAAGGTAGGAGGAGAACCAGGCCAGAGCAGTGCCAGAGATTCCCAGGTCAGCGAAAGAGGATAGTAGAATAGAGTGATCGACAGTGTCAAAGAGAGCAGAGAGGTTGAGGAGAATTAGGACAGAGGAGAGAGAGGCAGCTCGGGCACACTTAAGTGAGTTGATGACAGACAGGAGGGCGGTTTCAGTGGAGTGAGCAGAGCGGAAGCCAGATTGGAGAGGGTCAAGCAGAGAGTGGTTGGACAGGAAAGCAGAGAGCTGGCGGTGTACAGTCCGCTCGAGGGTTTTGGAGAGGAAGGGTAGGAGGGAGACAGGACGGTAGCTCTGGAGAGAGGTGGGGTCGAGGGTAGGTTTTTTGAGGAGGGGAGTGATAGAGGCTTTTTTGAAGGCAGAGGGAAAGAGACCAGAAAGGAGAGAGGTGTTGAGAAGGGAGGAGATGAAAGGAAGTAGAGCAGGAGCAGCAGCTTGAAAGAGGTGAATGGGGAGGGGGTCCAGGGCACACGTGGTGGGTTTGTGACCCTGGAGCAGGGAGGAGAGGTCAGAGTCTGAGAGGGGCGAGAAGGTGGAGAAGGAGGGTGCGTTAGTAGGGGATGCAGTGGGTGTAGGGGTTGGAGCAGGAGGGGGTGTGGCGGAGGGAGAGGTGTTAAAGAGTTTGCGGATATCTGAGATTTTAGAAGAGAAGAAGGAGGCAAAGTCATCAGGGGAGATAGAGGAGGGGGGAGGGTTTAAGAGGGAGAAGGTAGAGAATAGTTTACGTGGGTTGTTAGTGGAGGCTTGGATTATAGATTGGAAATAAGTACATTTAGCAGAGGAGAGTAGATGAGAAGGAGGAGAGGAGAGTGCGGTAAAGGTCTAGGGCAGCAGGGAGTTTGGTTCTCTTCCATTTCTTTTCAGCAGATCGCAGTGTGATTCTTGTTGAGCGGCGCGCAGAGGAGAGCCAGGGTTGGGGAGGGGAGGGGCGAGCAGGTCGGGAGGCAAGGGGACAGAGGGAGTCGAGCGAGGAGTGTAGCTACCAAACTCATTAGTTATAAATGAGTTCAAATAATGTATAAATTAGGGTATAATCGCTTGGGCTCTTTTTCTTATCCATGCTTTGTTTCTCTTTGGCCAAAAGTAATGAAATATTTGAAAGATTTTATTATCATAAAACCTTTTTTTTTAAATCACAAAATGTACTTGCACTCTGGAAACTGGCCCAGTTCCCCTTGAACATTTTTAACACGTATGAATATGTGCTTTAAAATCATGTTTCTAAAGCCGTCCTGGAGTGACACAGTGTGAGACAGAATTACAATCAAGCACTAGCAGATCTTGCATTTTGCAGATGGATAGCTGGTACTGTATTTATTTAAAGGCAATGGTATCCAGCTATTTTTACAGACGAAATGTGAAATACAAAGCTATGGCTATTCAATACTTCTAACTGTATACTTTCAGTGCTCATACAAGGTTTTGAGACTAGGGTTCCATTCCTATTTTATTACAGTTTTAATATATTCATTAAAAAGTGTATTTTTTTTAAATAAACGGAACATGTTTATATATATATATATATATATATATATATATATATATATATATATATATATATATATATATATTAATTTGGAATCGCCAATTGTTTTTTCTATCCCATTTTCTCCCCAATTTAAAATGCCCAATTCTTTTAAGCATGGCTCATCACTACAACCCCCGAGTTGACTCAGGAGGGACAAAGACAAGCACACATGTCCTCCAAAATGTGTGCCATCAGCCGTCCACTTCTTTTCACTCTGCAGGCTTGCCATGCAGCTACCTTCAGAGCTACAGCATCAGAGGACCACGCAGCTCTGGGCCGCTTGCAGGCAGGCCTGCAGGCGCCCGGCCTGTCTGCAGGGATCGCTGGTGCGCTGTGAGCAGAGGACACCCTGGCCAACTTCAGCCCTCCCCATTCTGGGCAGCGCTTGGCCAATTGTGCACCGCCCCCTGTGAACTCTCATCCACGGCCGCCAGTGGAATAGCCTGGACCCAAACCGGCGATCTCCAGGCTATAGGGCGCATACCTGTACTCCATGCGGAGTGCCTTTACTGGGTGTGCCTTGAATGTAATATTTTTAAAACACATAGTTACTCAAATTATGGTAAATAGTATATGCTCTTTGTAAAATCTGAAATCAAGCAATTGTATGTTGTTTAGATTATGTTGTTTATGTTGCTTTATTTGTTTCTGTGGTGGTCCTGATATTTAGAATTTTGAGTTTGTGATACATTTTCTTCATTTATAGTAAATCCATCTGCAGTGGAGTTTCCTGCAGTAATCTGTGGAAAAACAGCTTAAATTTGTTTACCAGATTAAAATGACCAGCTTTTCAGTGAGTCTGCAAATACCCTTGTGGCCTGATTTTCTCAGATTTATATATACAAAAATGTTAAATGGTGCATTCCTAACTGAGAAAAACACCAAATACAATTCTAAAATTAATAAGAAACAAATTTAGATGACTCACACACCCCTAAATTAAATGTATGAGTTGTTTGTATCTGTTTTGGTACCTTTATCTGACCTTTATCTGATTTCGATTAAAAAGCACTGAGAATCTAATTAAGCCCTTACTGTTTTGAGAAAAAAAATATTAAAATTAATAAATCTATATTGTTAACCAGTATTATTAAATACCAGAATGCCATATTAATTATTAAAATTATTGTATATGAGACTTTTTCTTTCATGAGCCTCGGAATATCATTCCATCTTTTCTTAATCTCCTCCACCATTCTTTTAATAATGCCTACACTCTAAGAAGTAAAAGTTCTCGTTAGAACCTTGCTTTGCCACTGTGGGGAGACCTTTTTAGGTGCTTCTAAAAATCTTTTTAACATAGATTATATATTCTCTTTTTGCAGACTTTCTGTTTGACTTGATCAGAAGGGTTAAAAAATGCTATTTGCAAAATGTTATTAAATGTTACTTTGTCCTTTGAAAACGATGTCTCCTTCTTGCTGCAGACAAATCACCTTGCCTTTTATATAGCCTACTGTCTGACTGTGGCAAATTAACACCTGCTTTTCAGAGTTCTTAAAATAATCACGCAAATACGAGGATCGCAATTACCGACAGCTTTAATAAATTAGACAGAATATTTAATAGACCTAATTTGCAAAATCCCATCCCAGGGGGACACAGAGACATTGCTCCCGCAAATCACGTCTTAATTGCATGTTTATGCCATTGCGTGTGTTTTATAAATCCCATCCAAGAATTCAGAATGCTCAGCGCCCGTTTTACGGTCATAAAACATGTGCAATCCTTTTATAAATCTGGGCCTCAGTCTCCATTTAATCTTTATTGCCTCAAGTGTGAAACATATCGTTTGAAGCTTGTTACTTAAATTTCATAGAGATCAGCATTTGTTTAAAAAGTTTCTTCCTGGCTGACCGAAACAGCCGGGGATTTTTCATAACAAACGGTACTCTGGGGCTAGATGAGAGTTTATCCAGATCTTCTTGTCAGAGTCGTCTTAGGAAAAAATTCAGTGGGTGTATTATCATTGAAGCAAATATAAATGGTACTTTCAACATCACAAAGGGGCTCCATCATATCCGTTTTGAAAGTCTTATTTCCAGCAAGCATTTTTCTTGGCATGCATTTTAAAAGATTCATCCTACATTTTTGAAGAGACTCATTTGTCTTGGCATGAATTAAAATATATATATATATATATACACTTTGAAAAAAATGCAGACTATGGCTGGGACCAAATCCAAACTTTGACAACCCGTTAATCGCACTTAACAAAACTGTATTTGATAGCGTTTTCTTTTTATGAGTAGAAGAAATAAGATACTTATAAAAAAAAGAAAATGCTATTAAATACAGTTTTGTTAAGTGCGATCAGCGGGTTGTCAAAGTTTGGATTTGGTCCAGGCCTATGTTTTGAAAGGCACTCATTTTTCATGACATGCATTTAGAAAGATGCACGCTTCATACAAATAAATGCACATTACTTTTAGAGTGATGAACACTTTGTAAAAAATGCACACTACATAAAAAAAAATAAAAAATTGCTTGTTGCAGTCCAGGGGCAACTCCACTGTTATACACATTCATTCAGTACTCTGGGTAACTTTTGTTTAGATATAAGATGTCTCAAGAAATGTTAGCATCAATAGAGGACATTACAATGTATATTAGTTATTATTATTCACTTGTTATCTCTGAGCAGAAGTGTAAGAATGACTTTTATCTATTTGAAACTATACTTTCCCCATAAGGGCAGATGACCACCATAGCTTTGTTCCAGAAACCTTGCTCTTGGCAGACACAATGAAGGAACAGATGGACAACCCAGAACATGGTGCCGATGTTAATTAGAAGCTCAATGCTTGAAATTCCCACTGGCAGATTGGCTTTTTCCACTAAAAGGTTGACTTTGTCAGCAGAGATTAAATATCCTAGAAAAGCACTGTTTCCTAAAATGTCTGTTAACTGTAGTACACATACATTTTATTTTATTAGTTAAGGGACATACTATTGATTTTTTCCATATTAAATCAATTGTATGATGCATTGTCCCTGATATATTCACAAGAGCAATAACACACAAATCAGCCCACACTTAAATCTCAAGGACAATTATTATTATTCATTTACTGCTGCAGGGCTAGGCAAATTTAAATCTTGCATTCCGTTACAGCACTGCGAAAGGTCAATTAAATAATTAAGGAACTGGCTGGAACAAAGTCATGGAATGGAATGGAAGATCCATTGTCTACCAATTACTTACCGTCTGCTAAGAAATAAATAATAATAATAATAATCATCACACACATAGACCCATTGGCCTGTTCATGAGAAAAGCACACATGTTTTTTTTCTGTTTGTAGGACTGTTAGTTGAATTAATAGGAGAAAGAGAACATTCATTAGAAATCCACCTACAAGCAATTTCCCACAACAGCTCAGGAGAACTGAATATTAGTTGGCGTCATCTGATTCCACAATCAAGTCAGTTGCTGGACCAGACTTGCAGATGCCAACTTGAGCTCACCAGGTGCCTAGACAGTAGGGTTTGCTGTAGTGAGATGAGAAGAAACAGTCCTTGATGGTTTTGCCTCCTTAACCCACGAATATGACACCACGGTGAGCCAATTGGAGACCCTGTATTACTTTTAAAATAGACATACATGTTGTTGAAATTCCAGTGCCTTAAATTTGCTGGGCCTTTCTTAATAATTACTGATGCTAGCACATGTTGACAGAAATATGATAGTACCTGCCTGTTGGTGAGTGTTTGTGAGAGTGAGAAGACCTGTATGAGAGAGTGAGTGGTTATTTTTGGTATAGTTTGTTTAGAGCCTGTTTTTGAGTTTGTCTTTTTGGTTGGCCATTGTGCCTTTTGTTTTGTTCATCCACATAGGATTTTATAAAATTAAAATTAAAAAAAAAAAAAACCCAACTCACTCTCTCATACAGGTCTTCTCACTCTCACAAACACTCACCAACTAACATACCCAACCACTCCCTTTTATACAGGTGCCTGGGTTAATTGGGCAATTCGCACCTCATTAGCCCAGGCACATTCCACACATTCCTCACACAAACTCACTGAACCACACCCCAAACTCACTCTAAACAATACAAAAACCACAAAACCACCACAAAATAGGCTGCGCCCCATCACACTGCCGTACTGGCCACTAAAATTGTTCAGTTTTCATTATAAAGGAAATGAAACCAAGTGCAATTTGATTCAGTCTCCGAAAGTGACAACTCCCAGAAAGGATGTGAGTTAATGGACCATATAATACAAATTAATCATCTGGTGCATGATTTGGTCTTTAAACAGCAATTCAGATTCCATTTACTTTCCACACAGTGAACCAAGGTCTTTCTGTTTTAGACACATTTTATTGTTATAGGTGTTTCCATAGGTGGCGGAAAATGTTGGGGGGGGGGGGGGGGGGGGGGGAGGGGGAGGGGGAGGGGGAGGGGGGAGAGGCAGAAATATATCCCCCCCCTCCCAACTCTGAGTCTCTATGGCATTTAAGAGATATATCTGTATATTAGAAAATGGATCAGAGACTTCCTTTAACCTGAAAAATATGCAAACACAGTATTATTTTATGCATTTGACCTTTTTCTGCTGATGAAAGAAAATCTCTGTTCTAGTACACCCTCTGAATGTTGTCAGTGTCAATGTCAGCGGTAATCCAGTAACAGCAACCAGTCTCCATCTTGAATGACAAGTTATAGAAATCAAACAACTCGATGCAGACTGATTACTTTGAATACACTTTATGAACACATGTGAACAAGTTACTGAACAAACAGCACAATTAAAGTGTAATACCTGGTGATGCTGCTAAATTATTTCATTTGTGCTTTGCATGTTAAAGCCTGTTTGGTTTTAAAAACAAGGATAATTCAGTTGTAGAATGTTGTAGAACTGAATGTCCATAATTACACTTTTAACAGTACAGCTGCATGGTTTAGGTTATATTTACATGGTTTGGATTGGAGTTGTGTTGTATCTACCTAACAAGTGAATGGCTATCTATGACACAATTTGCTGAGACAGTCTTGAACGCTGTATAAATCGGGATAACTAAACAGTTGGAGGCTATGACTTTGAAATACATGCCCATAATGAAAGTATTCCACATCGAGATGGCATAATCTGAGACCTGATTGGCTGAGCACACAAAGATTGTTTTTCAGCTCATGAAATAATTGTTTATTAAAATCAACACCTTTTCAATTGCCATGAAGATTTATCTCAATAAATATACTTATTGTGAAGCACATAGAAATGTTAAGATCATCTATTTGAGTGGGAAATAATACAAGGATAGTTGGAAAACAAACAGGATGACACAGGAGTCAAAATAGCAAAACGAGTGTCGCTATGAATATGTCTACACTCCTGTTAGGTCAGGTCTGCTAATTGTGAGACTTACATGAAGCAGACTTGTGCTCCCAATCAATCAGCATTCAGTCACAAATGGTTCAAAGAAAACTATGAAGTAATCAGGCATCTAAATAAAATGTAATAGTTTAAGACCTATACTGACACACAGTTGCCATAGTTACAGAGGTATTACAAATGAAAAGTACCTCAGAAATGTAGCTTTTTAGGAGTTATTTCAGAAGCTGACCCCAAGGTTGGAAAAATGACATAAGTCAGTATGGCCAGTAAATAATTTTTTGGTACATATTCCCCAGCCTGCTCCATTTATTATAGCTACTTTTCTGGGTCATCATTTTTTACTAAACTTTGGCATTGAGACAGACTTTATAATTGTATATCATTGTGACTGATGTAATCCAGCTTCATCCCTTCCAACCTTTTTTCAGATGAATTTTGTCTGATCTACAGCATTGTTGCTAGGCTAATGGTCAGTTTAACTTGCATACAGAAACACTGGGAGGAAAACCTCACCAGGAAAACTTCATAGATTGGCACATCCAGCTTGTTTTCTAGAGGGACCCAGGAAACAAACTTGAGGCAGTGTGGTCCAGTGGTTAAAGTCCAGGGCTTGTAACCAAAAGGTCACCGGTTGAAATCCCACCTCTGCCACTGACTTAATCACTGTGTGACCTTGAGCCAGTCACTTAACCTCCTTGTGCTCCATCCTGCGGATGAGATGTTGAATCAATGTCCTATTGCAAGTGACTCTGCATATAATGCACAGTTCACAGCCTACCTCTGTAAAGCACTTTGTGATAGTGGTCCATTATGAAAGGCGCTATATAAAAATAAAGATATTACTATATTATTATTATTGAAAAGTATACATGGTCGATTCTCACAAACATGTTTCTTTAATCAGTGATTGCATATACTTTGAGCAAAAAAGTAATTGTGAATCAAATTACTGAATTTACATTTACCCAGTGAAGCAGCATTTTGAATGTTAAGCAGTAACTGAATCCAGAATTCAGGAGCTCTGTGTATAAAAGATGTCTGGCCTATCTTGGTTCTTATAAAAGGAATATTCATTTTACATTCAGTGTTCTTTAAAATATAATGCTAATTTCACTTGCTAACATGGATTGTAAGTATCTTGGACCATCACTATGTCTACATTAATAAAGCAGAGAGGTAAATGTCTTCTAAACAAATCCATGTTAGTATACATCAGGCAACATCTCTGTAGTCAATCATAGGCAACAGTACGGATAGAATGAGAGGTTTTTTATTATTTGTGCTCCAAAGCAGTGATGATTTTTGTACCGCAAACCCAGTTTCATATGTACATTTTTTATAGTTTTGTTAATATGTTTGTCGAAGGTAAGACTGAGGTCAAGCCATAAGCTAAGATACTTTGCTCTTTGTAAAGCATACCCTTATAGAGTCTTAATTCGCAATTCATCATTTTGTCAAGAACATTTTTAAGAAGTTCCAAACAACATTAGGTTTGTTTTATGTAACATTCAAGACCTGTTTATTGTCCATTAATGAAAAATGTCTATGTAGGTTTGTGTTGAGTTGGTTTAAACTACGGTTGGCACAATACAATACTGTGTCATCATAGTTGAATATTAGACTCTTTCAGACCTGGGGCAAGTCATTGACAAAAATCAAAAACCACAGAGGTCCCAAGACATAACCTTGGGGAACTCCCATCGTAAGTGATTTCCAGTCAGATTGCCAGCCTTGTATTGAGACAGCCTGGACCCTATTGTCCAAATAATCAGAGAACCAGGTCAAGGCTGATGGACCAAAACCAAAAACCCTGAGCTTTGCAAGCAAGAGTCTGTGGTCTACCAAACCAAATGCTTTATTTAGACCATCATATCAACCTTTATATATATATTGTGACAGAGTGTAGATTCAGGTGGTGAATGGGCACTATGTTAGAGTGGGGAATTTTCAAGGTCTCTGTCCCTACACAAAATGGCACCCAGAGTTAAGCACTACAAGTCACAAAATGGCTGCCTCTAGAAAAACTAAGTTCCCCATAATCCCTAGTGGTTCCACAGGGAGGGAACCAACACACCTGTAGAGAGTTCAGGGGTGCATTCAATAGGTAGAGTGCTCCAGAGCATTACGTAGTGCTTTCTGCACGCTGAGAGTGCTTTGTAATGTTAGCTAACATTCTGAGGTATTTACTCGGTGGGCGTTTCAAAATGGCGGACGTACAATACCAGTGCGCAGACTGTATAATTTCCTCACATATTGGACTTTTTGACCAACATATCTGTGCACATTGTTTTTCATGAAAAAATATGATTGTTTATTTAAATTAACAGTCTAATTATTTGACTATTTTTCCTTTTAAACGAAGTGAATCTGCAGCATCACATGCAGCATTTGAAACACTCAGCTTGTTATTGTTTGTTCAGTCGGCCTTACATTAAGGAATATTTTCTTAACTGCATTTAAAAAGAAAAATAATGGATGAATAGCGCTGTGTTAAAGGTGAACTATATGTTCAGCTATTTCTGCGAGATTAGGCTTCACGTGTATTTCGGCTGAAAGGGGACGTTAGATTAAGAGAACTTTACTAAAATTAGGTACTTTTGCAGTGTTACATTACTATCGAACCAAGAGCACATAAAAAACAAAATGATATATGCACTATAAGACTTAAATCATATTGGAAAGAAAAAAACAAAACAAACAGTAGTACTTAAATTGTAAGACTTTGCAGAGGAACAGAAAAAGCAGATGCAGGAGCTCATGGAAATGCAGAAGGTTATACAACAAAGAAACTAATTACTAAAGTCATTCACAGATGTATTTAAAGAATCGCTGAAGAAATAATTTCTTTGGAAAGTGTTTTATTTATTTGATTTGCTGTACAACAACACTTACATACAATAGAAACATCTTAATTGCAAGCGTAAACTGCACCTGTAAATAAAACATGCAATATGCAACAATCACAGTACTGAGGAACAATGTTCTCAACATAGTTTTCAATCAATCCGTACAGGACTCTTGCATGTGTTTGAATTCACTGCCGCTAAAGCCATGGTGTTGGCTCTCAATGCAAGTGCAATAGAAGCATTAAACAGCAGATTTCCTGCACAGTCTTCCATAAATTCATCCAAAAACCGCTCTAGTGCTGTATTTTCCGCCATCTTGAAAGTTATCTCTCTGTAACACACCGTTCAATAAGAGCTCTTATGTTACATAGTGCCACAGCACAGCACTCTGCCTACTGACCGCAGCCCAGGTAATGGGCTGCCTACATAAAGGGGCATATATATATATATCAAAAGTCACATATCAAAAAATGATTTTCCCCAATGGAGGACAACACAGACTGACAGGGATTATATAAACAAAGACAGTATATATATATATATCCCTGTCACGGATAGCTTTGTGGTGACGTCAGGCCAGGAAGTAGACAGACAACAGTGTTGGGGTATGTAAGTGCTACTGCACATTTAATAATAAATAAACAAATACAAAGTTTGAACAAAACATTGGTACAAAACAAAACGGCACAGTGGCCAAAATAATAAACAGACAATACAGACACGGAAAAAACAAACAAGTATCGCGGTGGTTTATACCCAGCACGCATTGCAGTTGTTTACTTTAGGTTTCACTTTAGGTTTCTCTCCTGCTCACGACTTACGTTCTGCCTCTGAACACACCAACCTCGATCAGCCAAAGCTGCGGGTTTATATACATGTGACCATCTCCAGATTAGCAATAAATAAATCCATCTGGAGATGGTCACATTCTGTATGAGTTTTAGCATGGATGGGGAATTCTACCCCCATCCATGCTGTAAAATAATGAACAATAAAACATTGTGTTTTACACACTAAACAATACCTCTAAGTCATAGTAAAACAAAATACACACAGTTGGGGTGTACCCCGTCACAATCCCTCAAGCCTGATATGAAGTCCCTTAAGGACAACTAGTCGGAGCTGTTTTTATAGATCTTAGTAAAGCATTTGGTTTGGTAGACCACAGTCTCTTGCTTGCAAACCTCAGGGTTTTTGGCTGTGGTCTGTCAGCATTGACCCTGTTTTATATATCTGTGTTTGCTTAATGGCTGGCTTTTACCAAAATGCAACTTAACAACACTCATGTAAATCAATACTTTATCTGATATGCATTGTTAACAAGAAGAAATACACATTATGATGTTTAGAGACTATGCTCTCTCGTATTCAGCAGTCAAAGTTTCGCCCTTTTATTAAGATATTATTAACAATAAAGCCCTTATGTTGTACTGTACTCTACCTGGGCTGGTCCTGTCTGCCACAAAATAATTTAATTCAGAACTAAGAAAAGATGTGTGTAATGTTACTTATATACTGATGGATAACTGCAGTCATATCAATAGCCAGCAATCCTTACTCCAATAAACAGACATAAAGTAAACGTTTTACCACAAATTAATGTAAATCAACCAGGTGAAAGGCCAGCCCAATGAGAACTGCAAATCGGCAGAAGATACAGTACAGTACCAACTGACCTGGTTCAGCCTGATTATCTCCAAAATGTGAAGGACACATCGATGTGTCTTTCAGAATTCAGAAGAACTATCCATCATTAAATCCAGGGGTGAAATTCTGCCGGTACTAACCTGTACTGGGTCTTATTTTAGTGGCGGTACTGGGTACCGGGACTTATTTAATCTGCTTTTCATCCAACACGCTTGCATTCCGTTCATTCACACTAGCACAACGTTTCACAAATGCGCTTTCATTCAGCACAGTTCATGCTGCTTGCATTCTGTTTACTAATACTGCTTCTCTGTCTCTTAGCTGCTATTGGCCACCTTTAAAGCAGTATAATCACTGCATGTTGATTGCTGAGCTTTCATTCGGATTAGATTTCATTTTGACATGTGTCACAAATCTCTGCCCATTTCGCTTTGTGTCAGTGCTCATTGGTTAATCAACAAGAGAAGACTTTAGCAGTGAGATGTAGAAACAGCGGCATGGAGTAATTATTATTTTCTTAAGTTTGGAGAAACTATATGTATATTTGAAAGACCATTGCTGCACACAGTTACACAGCTGATAAATATTAGAAATATTTATCACAACGTGCTTTGTCTTGCACCGATTTATACAATGGAAAGTGATGTGTGGGACAGTAGGGATTAACATAAAAAAAACAGGATCAACAAAGTAAAGTGCTGCTTCAGATTTGGGATACAGATGCAGGTATGCTTTTACGCTTTTCAAATACTGGCCCAACTTGCAAGGTAAATGTTAAGTAGAGTGATCAAAGTTTTGTTTTGCTGTGATCCTAGATCCTGAGCACCCAGGGCCTGGAAAGTACAGGGAGGATTTCAGAGAATACAGTGGTGATTGAAATGGCCAAGTCATTTTTTTAAGAATAGTGCCTGGTACATTAAAAAATAGAGGGGTACTTCAGCCCGTATTGCAAATTGTTTGACTTAGACATTTTTGTATCATTTGTTCATAGCACAGTTGTTTTCTTTATACACATTTTGTATAAGATCCCCTCTTTTTAGGATATCTTGAAACAAAACTCCATCTTTACAGCAGTTACTGCATAGTGTAATATTTCTTAATACTTATCATTTAAGGTTTAACTTAAGTGTTACAGTACATGACTGAGTGATACATGCAGAAGGGTACAACACTTTCAGTATTTACAGCTTCTTTGTTTATGATGAATTGGTTATATTTTAGCAGTTATTTTTTAAGGCTTATTTTGTATTCATAAATGTATTGTGTACAGGCTGCACATATGAGTACCTGCACTTTTTTGTTGAGAGTTTCACCCCTGATTAAATCAAACACACAGGGTTCACCATAAATCATTTTATATAATATATTTTTCTATGTGATGTAGTTAGTCAAGGGCATTTACTGTATGTAGCACCAGATCACCCAGATTGGCCTCTTAGCTAGACATTAATAGGTGAGCCTGCTGCTGCTTTAGTGTCTCACAGCTTTCCTGGGCATGTATGTTTCAGATTATTGTGATGGGACATGGTAAAAGTAAAAGAGGGACAATACTCTTAGGGTTGAATGTTTTTGTTCTGTTTTTCTCAAATTTGGTTTCTGATTTTCTGTTGCAGGAACGTCTGTTATTGTCTTTGCTTCCTGCTCACATTGCAAGAGTAATGAAGGCTGAAATCATTCAGAGGCTACAGGGGCCAAACTCTGGCCAGCTGGAAAACACCAACAACTTTCACAATTTGTATGTGCAAAGGCACACAAATGTCAGGTAGGCAGATCATCTTTGCATTTTTGGATATAATCGCTAATATAAATCACACAGCTAGATTTTTGTTTAATTATTTTACAAACTGAGAATTAATTCATAGACAAGCCCAGTACATGAGCCAACCATAGGTAAAAGTAATGGATGCAAGTTTAGAGCTTTCTTTAACCCTTTAACCTAGCATGGTATCAGATACTGCATCACATGTGAGGGCTACAGTACACTGAAAATATAAGTACAGTATACTGCATGACAAGTACAGCATTCTCTAGAATGGCATATTATTTTATTCTTGACTGAACCCAGTGTTTTAGCTTCTGTGATCTCTTCTTTTAGATCTATTTATTCATGCTTTGCTACTTCTGTAGATGATGAATGCCTGCTCGTATTCTACTCATTGGTGTGCACACCATTTAGTATTATATTAAATAATTGGAGCTTGGTCTACACTTGAGCAATGGCAATTTCTTTGCACCATTACTGAAAGTTCACAAGCAGTTTGGTAAAACAAGTTACATTTTTACAGTACTGAATTTATAGATGCCAAGGGGATAACAAGAAGTGTTTGCAGTTGAAGAATAATGAGAATTTTTGAAAGTCTCTGTACTTTACTGTAGTTTAGATTGGTGTATAACCTAGCATGGTATCAGATAGATTGCTTTTCCCATTGAGCCCAATTTAAGATTTGAAAAAGTCATCATCATCTTTGACTCAGTGAATATGTCTACAGATGATTTAAACAACACATGGCCCAATTTACAAAAGAGGAGAAATCTGTTTTAAGGACTAAAATTATGTTTTATCCCCAGTGCACATATTTGAAAAATATTGACTCAAACAGCAGCAGAGTTTTTACTGTATGTTTTTACAACATAAGAACATAAGAAAGTTTACAAACGAGGAGGCCATTCGGCCCATATTGTTCATTTTTATTGTTAGTAGCTTATTGATCCCAGAATCTCATCAAGCAGCTTCTTGAAGGATCCCAGGGTGTTAGCTTCAACAACATTACTGGGGAGGTGGTTCCAGATTCCCACAATTATCTGTGTAAAAAAGTGCCTTCTATTTTCTGTTCTGAATGCCCCTTTATCTAATCTCCACTTGTGACCCCTAGTCCTTTTTTCTTTTTTCACATCAAAAAGGTCCCTTGAGTCGACATTGTTAATACCTTTTAGAATTTTGAATGCTTGAATCAGATCGCTGCGTAGTGTTCTTTGTTCAAGACTGAATAGATTCAATTCTTTTAGCCTGTCTCCATATGACACGCCTTTTAAACCCGGAATAATTCTGGTCGCTCTTTCTAGAGCAGCAATATCCTTTTTGTAGCGAGGTGACCAGAACTGAACACAATATTCTAGATGAAGTCTTACTAATGCATTGTAAAGTTTTAACATTATTTCCCTTGATTTAAATTCAACACTTTTCACTATATATCCGAGCATCTTGTTGGCCTTTTTTATAGCTTCCCCACATTGTCTAGATCAGTGGTTCTCAAAGTGGTGCCCGCGAAGCCAGTCCATCGTGCCTGCGGCAGCTGTTCTTAAATTATGGGTCGTGAACACATTTCTGGCGGGTCGTAGCGTGAGAAAATACATAAAGCTTTAAACACGTTTTCCAACAAAAGCATCACAGCAGTCTGTTGACAGCGCTGCTCGCTTATGCTTTGCTTGTACGTACTCGACATATTTTTTTATTCCTGAAGGGCCTCTGCGATACGATCAACCAATTGAATATCTGCATTTTCTCTGCAGTAGCCCAATCATAAGTTAGCTGGGTGAGACATAAACTGTGTCTGTTGCAGTTGCAGGTACTGACAGTAAGCTTAATCAATAGGATTGTCAAATATCTGCCAAGTTTTACACAGCTGTCCAATCATAAGCAAGCAGAGGCCGCATGAAAATTGAAGGCGAGTGAGTAGCCAATGGGAAAGTGAAAGATCTGACAGCTGTTCAATCATTCGTGAGCGGAGGCGGGGTGTTAATATGACTGGTAAGCATGGAATTTAGCCAACTGTTATTGATAAAAATAATACATTTCAGTATTTAGAATTTAATTTTCTCTCTATATATTTTTTAATTTCACCAGACAAGGGAAACACCATAGTAGATTTAGTTACGAATCCACTTTCTCTGGATAATTGTACTGGAGATGAGTATTCTTTAAAACAGAGTAGTGGTGACAAATTTGCCAAATTGAAACAAAGCGAGACGCTTTCTATCCTCTTTTATTTTAATTTATTCATGCTTATCTGTGTAAACATGCTATTTAAAAATATTTGCATTGCGTATTTTATATAAATTATTTAAAGAATAAGCACAGCATGCACAATTACTGCCCGAGACGTGGCCTTATCAGAGAGCCAAGAATAACTCCCACTAAAACTCTTTATATATATTTTAGCTCAAAGAGCCAGCTGCCCATATATATATATATATATATATATATATATATATATATATATATATATATATATATATCGCGGGAAGGCAGTGTTTAAGATAAGAACCTATGCAGTAGTCAGCGTGCCCGCAAACAGCCAAGTAAGATCAATTTATGCCTGTGCCCAAAATACTTTGAGGACCACTGGTCTAGATGAAGAAATTTCTGCGTCAACATAAACTCCTAGGTCTTTTCAGATTCCTTCTTCAATTTCAGTATTTTCAAGAATCATATGTATTTCATATGTAGTATTTTCAAGAATCATATGTATTTCATCCACAAAACCATTTTGCAACCTTTCCCCTTTTTGTGACTCATGAAATAGAAATGACCCATTAAACTGATTTTAAGCATGACTGGTTGTAGTTTGCACAGTGCCCTGACTTGTGTCATATTTCTATTTTTTTCTGACCTAGTTAGAAGTGTAAATGGTGTGGAGACTATAACCATCCAAAGAAAGTAAAAAAGAAGCCCCTTTTACAGTAGTACAACCAAAATATAAACATGACACTGACTATGGCTAACCTGCTTGTTATTTGTTATTGGCGCAAATGAATGTAGAAATGTTTGTATTGTTATATATATGGCTAAATCAAAACATCCCGGAAAATACGAGCATACGAGATGTCTACAGTCACTGTAAGTAGTACAGAGAGAAGTACTGTCGGACAAGCTGAACCGGTTTCTTCATCAAGCTCTTCCGAAGAGCACACTGTTTCTGCTGTCCAAGAACTAGGCAACTTTCCCAGAAGCATTTTTAATAACTGCTTGATATCTGGAAAATACTTTATTATTATTATTATTATTATTATTATTATTATTATTATTATTATTATTATTACAATTGCACAATTTTTTTCCCTTTATTTCCACAGAGGCATTTTTAATAACTGCACTAAAAATAAAACATAATAATAATAATAATCTTTTTTTCTTATTAAATCATCATTTTTCACTATATATATATGTGTGTGTGTGTGTGTGTGTGTATTGTGTGGCACGGCAAGAGCCCTGCCTGTGTATGTACTAGGTATTCATGGTGTGTGTGATCATTTAGTAGTGCACGGGAGAGGTGTCATGGCCATAGGCCTAAAAGACTACAGGTCCCAGAAGCCTCTAGGGCTGAATGGGAATCATCTGGGTGCACTTGGGGATCGTTTAATGTAATTTATTGTTTGGGTGTTTGTAATTAGCATAATGTCTTTGTCTGTGTTGGTGGTGGGTGAAGTAGGAGTCTGTTCACAGGTAATTGTGAGTACTGTGTGTGCATTTAACCAACTATGTGTTGGGTGTTTAAACAACGGTGTGTTGTACATTTTAAACAGCTGTGTGTTGTACAAACTGGTAACCTGTGTTTTTGAAACGGGTAAACCACTTAGCGGTCCCGTGCTATTTTAGTTGGGAAAAAGTTTAACTAGTGCTTTATATCAGGATGATTCGGACTACAAGTCCTTCTTCAGCTGGAAAAAGCAGTTTTATATCTATTCTGCCCAGCCTCTTATTTAGGATCTGTCTACCCAATTGAATATGGCATCATCCTGAATTAGAAATACAAATTAGGCTGATCATGCACCACAATTCCAATCAGTCCAGCAGATATGTGCAAAATGAAAAGAACATAATTCGAAAAAGATATGTACCAGTAGCAAGGACAGTCATATTATTAGGCAGCTAGCTCCAAGACATCAGTCATTAGCGTGTACAAGTAATGGCAAATAAAGGAAATAGAGATAGTTGTGGCCTGACTCAGTTAGTGACGGGCACAGGGAAAAGACTGTTAGAGAGGCTTGCCTGACCGTCGTCAAATAGTAGCTCAAATGACAGATACTACACCATGTAGACATCTTGGAAACCAACAAGAAAATACACTGACGTGGAGTAAGGAGTGAAGAGATTGGACTGTTGATGAATTGAGGAAAGTGATGTGGTCCAATGAGTAATGATTCACACTTTTTGGAGAATACCACACAAATCACACAACCCCACTTCTATAGTTCCAACAATCCTGGCTTCTGGTGATGGTGTGGAGCATGTTCCAGTGTTATCCCCTAGGACCATTGATTATGCTAATATCATTGCTGGTCAATTCTACCGAGCAATTATGCTTGTACCCTGATGGCCATGGCTAATGAAGACAATAATGCACCCATCGACAGCACCAGAATTGTGTGTGAATGGTTTGTGAAGCACAACAGAGGCTTCAAGCATCTTCCATGGTCATCACAGTCCCCAGATCTCAATCCAATTGAGCATGTAGGGATGAACATGAACCACGCATCATCATCAAAACCATCCCACCTGTCTACACCAGTTCCATTAAATATTAGTGACTGAACGGGTTAACATCATTCAAGACACCATTCAGCACTTTGTAGAGTCTATGCCACTTTGTGTTAAGGCTGTAAACAGCAAATTGTGGCCCAACCCAATATTAGTTACAGGTCCTAATAAGGTGGCCAAGCAGTGTGTATATTAACGTTTTACAGAACCCCCTACAGGGGTTTTTCTTTCAATATATTCCCAATTGTTTCATTTTTTTTATTCATACATCATACAGTAGGTAAATTAACTTGTAAATTACTTTTCAATTTTTACTTGGGAACGTTCACCTGGAGGAAGAGTCTTTTTTTTTTCTAAACATTGCAATGTATTCAGTTCATGCTGCATCCTGCACAATGCTGGTGCTCTGAAATTAGAGGCATGTTGTTGGAACAGAAAATCAGCATTGTTGCAGTGGGGAGCGTGATCTTTGACCTTAGAATATTTTTATTTTTTCCCGGCGAACGCTTCCAAATAAATGTTGAGAAAAATGTTTCCCAGTTTATTTTTGAGCCATTATGTGTGATAAATTTTTTTTACAAGAGTCAGTAATACTGTATGTTTAAAAATGTAACCCTGCAATACAGACAACACAGGATACAGCAAAGGTAACGTAATGTGTTTCTTATAAACTTTGAAGGGTGTTCTATAAAACTTTAATAATAGAGGTAGTGATGCACCACTAGTGGGAGGCGTTGCTTTACAATTAGGAATTAGGAAAGGGTATTATTATTATAAAAACAATAACATGGTCACTCTGAACAAAACAGTTGCAATATGAATTTGACATGTTAATTATTCAGACTACATCATATTACAGTATTTTAAAACTAATTAGTAATACATTATTTTAAAACCTTCATAAATGTGTTATTTTCTGTAATCTGTTGCTTTTAAACTATCTTAAACTATTGGAGTTAAGTGCTCTCACTTATATAATAACTGGTCCACATTAGATAACCAGAACAACCACCAAATGCTGTGTCTACAAACTCTCCAAACACCTTTTCTTGGTTCAGGCTTCTCAAAAACAAAAGTAATGTTTTGGTGCTTTGACAGCAAGAAGTACATATTTTGACTATGCATACAGGTCAGAACAGCTTACATCATAAATGGATGACCCTTCCCATTATAGATCCCCAAGCCTTTGGTTTCTGCAAAGGTGACCTGTCACAATGCAGAAAAATACCAGACAGTCTGTGACTGCAGACTTGGTATTGGGCTGAAAGGTATATATTATTATTCAATGTGTATTTTCATTCCTTTGGTTAATGTTATTTATTATCAGTTTACTGTTTCTAGTTTCTGGCCAACCCGTGTCAGTAGCAAATAACAAAAACCAATAAAGCTACAGTAAGATATAAAGCAGCTCCTTTGTGTTGGCTTGTTCATTTTCAATGTGGATTTTTCAGGGTCTCGTAAAATACTGTGATAAATCACTCAATTTTTAGAGTACAACACCTAGGTTTGTTAAAAAGCAGCAAGCCTAGCACTCGCTAGAGTTCGAGTCCAGGCTATTCCACAGCCGACCGTGGACGGGAGCTTCCAGGGGGCGGCGCTGAATTGGCCGAGCGTCGCTCGGGGGGAGGGAGGGTTAGGTCGGCCAGGGTGTCCTCGGCTCACCGCGCACCAGCGACCCCTGTAGTCTGGCCGGGCACCTGCGGGCTTGCCTGTAAGCTGCCCAGAGCTGCGTTGTCCTCCGACGCTGTAGCTCTGAGGCGGCTGCACGGTGAGTTCGCAGTGTGTAAAGAAGCGGGCGGCTGACGGCACACGCTTCGGAGGACAGCGTGTGTTCATCTTCGCCCCTCCCGAGTCAGCGCAGGGGTGGTAGCGGTGAGCTGAGCCTAAAAAAATAATTGGGCATTTCAAATTGGGGAGAAAATAATAATAAAAAAAAATAACTAATTGGCAACGACTAAATTAAAAAAAAAAAAAAAAAGCAGCAAGCCTAAATATGTGCATAGCTGTGTAAACTTAAAAATATTTCTTTCTGATAACTTTTTGCTTTAATGGGATTTTGCTCTCTTTAGTATTTTATATGCTGATATTGTGGGATTTACACGCCTGGCCAGTGACTGCTCACCAGGAGAGTTGGTCCACATGCTAAATGAGCTCTTTGGAAAGTTTGATCAAATTGCTAAGGTAAGCACTCATAAACAAAAAATTGTGTATCTTCAATCTATGCAAATTAATGCTTTTGTTGTTGTTGTTATTGTTTTATGTAAGCCAGTTAATGTTTGTTAACTTGATTGGTAGCAGAGAATTTATGGTGCAATGGGAACCTGGAGTCTTACAGCTTAACTTATTCTCCATGGCGTAAAAACAATTACATACTTGGATTTATACTGTCGCCAAATTGTTGGCATTGCCTTTTAACTACAGCTATGGACAAAAGTCGAATGAAACCTGCTGAATAATGTTACGTTAACATATTTAATTACATACCGCTTTGTAGTTTGACAAAAATGGAAAAAAGTGACATTTCGAAATCTAACATGAAATACCGTACTACTATTATGGCTTCCGGTAGACTTTTGCAATATATTTTTGTAGTTTCTTTGATTACATGATGTTAAATAAAAAATATAAATTCTGTTAATATAGTTTATTTTTTTTATTTTTTTTTTTTTTTAATTGTCTCAATCCTAAAATTTTAGGTGATACAAAACTTTTGGCCATAGCTGTACAGGGTTTAGCAGTTAGCTGAGATTTTGGAGACAGAAGAGTAACTTTTTTAAAGCTATTTCCATTGAGGCCAAGTTTCTGAGTCGTCGCTTAGTTTCCCAAGAAAAGTTCATTTTCTGCAAAGCAAAAACTAGATCAAACAAGCTTCTTCTCGTTCCTTCTTCTGTCTCAAGTACTTCCTTACCTATTGGCAGATCTTTTACTGGATTGAAATTGCTGTTTGTCTTTTTACTCTATAATGGTTTTTTTTTTCCGTTTGTCTTCTTTTCTTCAATTTCAATGATTTCAACATATTGGGCTCCTCCACCTATTCTTAACTTGGAAATGTACCAGCTTAAGTGCTAATTTACCATTCAGTCATCTGTGAATGCAACCATCTACCCCAGCTACCAAATAGCAGCTTTTTGTACAATCTATTTAAAATTTTTTATGAATTTTTGAATAGCACGAATAACAAAAAAGTTTTGGGTACATTAATAAAAGAGACTGTAAAGCGACATGCTTTTCTCAGGAATAATCTTATTTAATCTTTTTTTATTATTTAAAATGTAAACCACTGAGCTTTACCAAGAGTTTGACACATATAACAAGTTATTTATATTTGGGATACCTACTATATGTACAACATTCAGTTAGGTAAAAGTTTCTTTGCATACATTTTCATAATTTACCAAATTTATAAACTGACACATAGAAACTAGGAAGAATCTACAGTGATGACTAAATAATGGCAATATTCCATTTTTCAGGTTATTGTTTTTCTGAAAAAATACATATGAATTTTGCTCTGTTTTGTTTTCTGTAGGAAAATGAATGTATGAGGATTAAAATTCTTGGAGACTGTTACTACTGTGTGTCAGGCCTACCAGAATCCCTGCCGGATCATGCTAAAAACTGTGTGAAAATGGGACTGGACATGTGTGAAGCCATTAAGTGAGTGGAAAACTAATCTGTAATGGTTTTGGTGTTTTACAATTCCTCCAAACCAAACTATATAATTGATCATGGAATAATAGTCTGCTATATTTTTCAACGTATAACAAGCACCCTGTGAAAAGCAGGCATGACTGAGCAATTTTGGGGTACATATAAAATATTGTAGAACCATATATTAATGATTTGTGGTTCTGTCACTATACAGCTTTATATAACTGTATTAGCTGTATGTATAAACTTATTATAATAATAATAATAATAATAATAATAATAATAATAATAATAGGGGGCTCCCGAGTGGTGCATCCAGTAAAAGCACTCGCGTAGAGTGAAGGATGCACCCTATAGTCTGGACGTCGCCGGTTCGAGTCCAGGCTATTCCTTTGCTGACCGAGGATGGGAGCTCCTAAGGGGCAGCGCACAATTGGCCGAGCACTGCCTGGGGGGAGGGAGGGTTAGGTCAGCCAGGGTGTCCTCGGCTCACCATGCACCAGCGACCCCTGTGGTCTGGCCGGGCACCTGCGGGCTTGCCTGTAAGCTGCCCAGGGCTGCGCTGTCCTCCAACGCTGTAGCTCTGGGTTGCTGCATGGTGAGTCTGCAGTGTGTAAAAAAGCGGGCAGCTAACAGCACACGCTTCGGAGGACAACGTGTGTTCGTCTTCGTCCCTCCCGAGTCAGTGCAGGGGTAGTAGCAGTGAGCTGAGCTAAACAAAATAATTGGACACTACTAAATTGGGAAGAAAACAACAAAAAAATGAATTGGCGACTACTACTTTTTTAAAAATAAATAATAATAGTAGTAGCAGGCAAACTACTTGGCCAGCTTGATTAATTTTACCTGTGATTTACAGTACGTTAGTAACTTGCAGAGTCTTTGTATACTTTATGTAGGAATTAATGTTGCAAGATAAAAGATGCTTGCCATTCTGTACAATACAGTCAGTGATTGTAAAATCATAATTACTATATCATCTCTGAACCATACTTGTAAAGCTGTGACAGTCACTTTAATCTTTTTGTTGTCTTCAAGCACTCATTATTCCTTTTCTTTGTTCCTTTTTTAAAATAGTGTGTGGATTTTTATTTTTAAAAAATAACAGTTGTGACGAGGAATTCAAAATGGCTAGAGTTGCATAATGTATAATAATGATGACATTACAAAAGCTTAGCCAGTGGTTGATGCAAACCATTCCCTTTTAATCCCATTTCAATCCCTTACTTTTCTGTGTTGTATATATTCCAGAAATATATGTTTGGTATTTTATTTACATATCATGATTTCGCTGGTTAATAAAATCACACAACTCACAACGAGCCCTCAGAGTGATGATTTTTGAGTTGATAATTTATTTTACTCCCAAGCTGATTTATTTTACTCCCAAGCTGTAAATAAAAAATGGGATACAGCCAAGGTAAAGTAAAGTTTAAGCAGATTTCAGGTGGATGTACAGAGATGATGATGCTGGCTGAAGAGCTTTCAAAGTACTTTGAAAGGGAAAAAAACATCATCCATCATTAACATGTAATGGTTAATTCTGTTGTCTTTTTTTTACACAGGAAGGTGAGAGATGCTACAGGAGTTGATATAAATATGCGTGTAGGGGTGCATTCTGGGAATGTTCTCTGTGGAGTCATTGGGCTGCAGAAGTGGCAGTATGATGTTTGGTCACATGATGTTACTTTAGCCAATCACATGGAAGCTGGTGGAGTTCCTGGGTAAGTATGTGTGTGGTGCAGGACAATGAGGTCAATTTGAACATAGTTCTTTAAATTGCAAGATTAAGTACAACTAGTAAAAAAATAAATAAATAGTGGACCGACTTAAGTCTTCAATTACAACAACAAATACAATATAAAATTAGGCGAGAAATTCTTTTGTACAGATAGATGAACGACACTCACTTAACAAGCCATAAGGTCGTTGGTTTGCTCCTAGTCTTGTTCTGTTCATTACTCAGAAATTACAACATTTTTGCATTGGAGCTGTTTTAATTGAAACTATGTTAATATGTGTTACTGTAAACCCCCCCTTTATTCGTGTGCTGTTCAATTATAGCAAATGTTATCATGTAATTTATATTGCTGACAAGTTTGTAATATACAGTACTACAGTACACAGTATAACAGATTACTGTTTGCCCTTCATTGCTGAAATGTATTGCATCCATCATTACATATCAGAAAATCATTACACATGGATTTAAAGACTATGCTGCTGGCCTACACTCTGTTATTGATGCTGTTGAGCATTTTACATCAAGCAGCATGCCAAAGCCTTTTTTAACTTGGAAATTGATACTGTAAGTGAAGCAGTAAACATTCTGAATTTGAAAAAGCAGATTGTATTGGACATAAATATGTATTATATGGTCTAGCGCTTGTGAGAGGTGTCAATGTTTTCCTTGCACCCATATCCCACTACGAAATATCCAACTCCTTTAACACTGTAAACCTGTTTAATCTTTCATTTGTTTGTTCAATTGCCTTTTATATGTGTACTTTTCTTCTTCAATTGGTATATATGCCGTAGTCTTTATTTTCGCAGATAGGCTGACAGAGCACATACAAAAGGGACCTAGAACACACAAAATAAAACAATGACAGACTTTACAGGGTGTGAAATAATCACTTTTAAATTGTGCTCATAAATGGTGCAGGATTTTGCAGCACTGGAGATTGAAGTGCTGTATTTATCCACACAGCAGAGACATCACTAAACTCTCCAGTCGACTTTGCATTGCACAGTGATCACACTCTGCTTTATATAGTTCTCACCCTTTATAACACTGTAGTCTGGAGCCGTACTTATGAAACTGTGCCATTTGTATTTCGCCTAAACTATTAAAATTATGTATTTAGTGTTGATAATACAAGCATTTTAACAATTATGAATGAATCACTTTCATCTGGTATAGTTGCCACTGCACTTAAGATTGCAGTGGTTAAACCCCTGCTTAAAAAAAATAATTTGGATCCTACAGTTATTAACAACTATAGGCCAATTTCCAATCTTTTTAATGATGTTTTCTGTAAAGCACCTTGGGGTCTATGACATAAGGTGCTAAATAAATGAAATAAATAAAATACATAAAGAGTCCACTTATAAAGGGGGAGCAGTGCATGGGCTAGCGACAGTGACCAGGTAGCGAAGAGCACACCCCTTCCATCCACTTTAAAATGAATCTTGAGAGCCATGATATAGCTATGTGTTTGAGTTTTGCTGCTGCCCTAATAGGAGCTGTTCATCCAAGCTCATACAGTACTAAAGTTGCTTCAGTTGCAGTTCAGCAAATACACTGGGCAAAGTTGAAAAAGATTTTGCAAGTCTATATCAGCACATGCAGTGGCAATGTAAGCTATCCCCATGTATTCCCCAAACATGTCTCATTCAAATCTGATCACTGCCAAACACCTCACCGGAGGTGTTTTTTTTAACGTTACTTTTTTCATTTACAGGCGAGTTCACATTACATCTGTCACACTGGAGCACTTGGATGGAGCCTACAAAGTGGAAGAAGGGGACGGGCAAGTCAGAGATCCCTATCTAAAGGAGCATGGTGTTATAACCTACCTTGTCATCAATCCCAAAGTAAGACTATAACACAATACAATACAATGGCATTTTTATGCAACACTAGATCTCCCATCACTTATTGTATAAAACACAGTAAAACAATTACATTTATAGCAGTGTGGAGTAGTGGTTAGGGCTCTGGACTCTTGACCAGAGGGTTGTGGGTTCAATCCCAGGCGGGGGACACTGCTGCTGTACTTTACGTAGATTGCTCCAGTAAAAAAAAAAAAAAAAAAACTGTATAAATGGGTAATTGTATGTAAAAATAATGTGATATCTTGTAACAATTGTAAGTCGCCCTGGATAAGGGTGTCGGCTAAGAAATAAATAATAATATTGTTTCTTTCATGGGAACACATTTAAAAGCAGAGAGAGGTATTGTATCATTTTGGCTGTTTTTTGAAGGTGAAATAAGTACTCTGGACTAAGAAAGGAAATATGTTGCAAATCCTTCTGAAAAAATACAACAGAAATTGATTAATGCATTGAACACACTTGGACAATGCCGCCCTGCTGCATAACTCGTTAATTGATGGTTATCTTTAAAATTCATTGATAGAAAAAAATGTGGAATAACAGATGATTAACACGTGTATAAAACTGCAAGGGAAGATTGAAACAAATAAAAAAAAAAAAACACAGGTCTATATAAATATACTGCAGTACCGTATTACTTCGAATTAACGCCTCACTCAGATATCAGCTTTTTAATAGACGCCGCTCTCGAATAAACGGCGCTCTCAATAAAGAAACTTAAAGGTATTTTTTTTCTACTCCTGCTCAAAAAATAAAGAAAGAAACGTACAACTCTGCCTATGTACATGACACCCCCGAAGAGACTGCAACCGCAATCCAGCATGTAATACAAACTAATTTACACCCACCTTAGTAAGCAAATGCTATTTTATAGTACAGTCACAACAGACAACCCAAGATGAACTACTTACAGCACAGCAGTCCTTCCCTTTTTTTCCAGCAGAGTTCAGTGCCAACACAGCAGGGGATAAAACAAGGGCTGTCTGTTTACCTCGTCGTCAGCTTGGATGGTGAAAACTTAAACTCAGAGGAACTTAGAGCTTTGCCGGTCACTCTAAGTGCTATCCGAAAGCTGGCTGAAGATATCTTCTTGTAGGGGGTTTAGTTGTTTTGCTTTTTATTCAATTGGAATTTTACTCCATCCTGTACAATTATATATATAAAAAAAACTTGCTTACTATCTATGAGAAGATTTAGTTTTGGTTTCTCTTACAGAGAAATTACAAACAAGCAAGTAAATTACAGTGAGAAAAAAAAATAACCGAGTAGGATATATTTTAGTTTTAACAGAAATCAAACCGATAGTCAGAGGTAATATTCTTCGTTAAGAAAAACAACTGCTTCACACTCAAGTACCGTTCTCCCTCCTCTTCTTGTCCCGCCCCATACAACCAATACACACTCCTGATTCGCTGGTACAGTACTCCCCTGACCTCCCAACTCCCACCTAATAGGCTCTCATTAACTGTCAGTAAATGTACTGTATTCAAGCCCCCAAAACACTCAAGAGTATAGTGCTGCAGATTGGAGCCTCTCATGGCGCCGTTTCTAAAATGCCTTAAATCATGTAATAAAATATTGCAGCGTTTGTAAAGCATAGTATTATTAATAAAGTCCACCCTCATATAATTGCCGCCCTCGTTTAAGGGCCGCAGTCATTTTGATCAATTTAAAATAAACGCAGCGGCGCCAAATTGAAGTAATACGATATTTAAGTGGTATTGTAGCATTTTCGTTGTTGGTCGAAAGGAAAGATTCAAGCAAAACTATTTTATTTTGCCGCCTTTTGTTTACCAGCGTACCAGCTTGAACATACCTAGCTAACTGTGCCCACTAACTCCGGGCTCCCTCACTAAATATCCCCTTCTTTTCCCGCCCACTTGGGGGTCACCCTCCTATCACATCCTAAATGACAACCTGCCAAAACACCCATGGTCTGCCACGAAATTGCCACAGAGACACATATTGGTGTATCTCTATACAACCGCCCTAGCCAACAGACTATCCCAAACCTAGCTTCCCTCATTACCCATATGGAACGATAGCTTGTTACAGTATGTTAGAAATTTCTTATGCTTCAATATATTAAGTTTTATTATGCCTGTCATGTTGCTTACTCTGGTTTCAATTTCACTCTCTATTCCCATTAAATATTTTTTGGACTATTAATAAAGCAGCTTATACTGAATTTCAGAAGATAATTAAAGTCATAAATCAAGTTATCAGCGCAAAAACATTTGCCCTCTAGTATCTTACCACAAGAGTTGTCTAAGAGTTGTCCATGCGCAAAATTGTGCATGCATCTTGAAAAAATGTGCATGCACAAATTCGTAAGGGCAACTTTATGGCTCCACAGCAAGATGTTCCAGGGAATATGCAGATAGCTTCTTAGAATCTCATTAACCTCTGAGATGCTCCTGATTACATATGCAGAAAGGAAGCGCCTGTGCATAATAATATGTACTAAGGTGAGCCTCTAATCGCTCCCTTACTTGCACATGCTTTACTTTGCACCACTTAGGACTTGGCGTAAATGATGTGACTGGGCTATAAAGAGGTGTGCTTGTTTGATTGTGTTCTCCAGACAGAGACAAATCATGAAAAGCCATGGCATACGGTATTTTTGTCATGGGCAAATGTGGCAAAAATGCTGTATGTCATGGCCTTTAATGAGATATCTTGTTTATTACCAAGAATGCATACATTAATACTATACTTTATATACATATTTAATGCCTTTGGGGGAAAAAATGTGACTTCTCTCACTCAGTGCCTGCATTTGTGTGGCTTAATTTATTAACTAAATTGTATATTTTATTGTAATCTCTATGGAACTATAAAACATGTTGCTAGTACTGCCTGCATTCAATAGAGCTCAGTGGTTCTTGCTAATTCTGCCTTTTTTTATTTGCTAATCTTAAAAAGAGTGTGTCTCCAGGCAGAATGTATCTATTTTCTGAAACAAGTTGCGTGTACAGCACTGTAGTGACTACATCTTCCTTACAGGGAGAGGAAAGCAAACAGTTTTGTTCAAGGAACGTATAGCTAGAATTTATCTTTTTGCACGTTTTATCATCGTCTGATATTCATGATGTAGAGTAATTGAGATAGTTTAACAATGGTAATGAAAAGTAATACATAGTTGTAAATTAAATAAGAGTGTTTAAAATATTAAAAGGTGCCCCTATTAAAACCTTCATAGTTGTTTGAAATGATACGCAGTATGCAATATAATGCATTTGCGTTGCAGGGTGTTGAAGTGAAGTTTCTGTAGCCATGAGAATGATCTGTTGACTGTCATGATCCCTTCGTCTGTGTGAAAGGGTTATGACGGCATTATGATGGCATAGATTACGCAATTTCGTGCCGTGTGAATGGGTATTTTAAAGATTCTGAGAAGGCTCAGTAGCTGCATTTGTGTGTGAAACAGGTATTGGACAGGGTGCCAGGATTTCAAGCAACAGCCACACAATTCCCCCTTCAGCCAAATACAGAGCTTACACTATTCTGATGTGTGCTGCATTCACTTAATTTAAATACTCCGGCCCACATTCAGATGCAGATGCAGTTTTCAACACTCTGCAGTTAATACATAGGCCTGTAATCAGGCCTAGACTCTCCGTTGGCAGGAGCTTCAAATTACTGGTGTTTCACGGAATCTTAAAAGTGCCAACTTTATTGGTCTCTTCAGAGAAGACTTTGCTGCAGATTTTCATCCCAAACTTCCCGAAATATCAAGAGATGTTAATCATTGAGGGATGGTGACCTACCCCTCTCACACATTGCAGACGTATCCCATCCCATTGTTCTCCATTATTACCCTGAACCGTATTGACAGAATTCATAGTATTATTTTAAATTCCATGTAATAGAGACTCTCTAGTACAGTAGTTGGCTGAGATGAGTAAAGTAAAGCTATACAAATGGAGTCTTGCTCTTTAGCACAGCAGATTTAGCCATTACCTTGGTATTATCACCCTTACTCTTCTTTGAAGTTTAATGTCTCATATAAAGAAAGCCAGTCCTAACCCCATGCAGGTGCATTGGTTCTGGGATTTGATAAGATCAGATTCCAAGGTGTAAATAAACAAGTAGACCCACAAGACTTGTTTTGAGTGTCTTACAAAAGTCAATAACTACAGCATACAGTGCACCCTAGCTAGTTTTACTGTACTGTATACAATTACACCAGTGTTTTGATGCGTTTCAAATTCAGATTTTTGCGTGGGCCATCATGACTCATAAGATGTCAGAATGTTACTGTATATATAGAGCAATGTTTTTAACATTATCTTTTTGCTGTGATTTGCAGGTTGAGAGACGGAGCCCCCAGCACCACTATAGGCCAAGACACGGTATAGATGGAGCCAAGATGAGAGCCTCTGTACGGATGACTCGGTACCTGGAGTCCTGGGGAGCAGCCAAACCATTCGCCCACTTACACCACCGAGACAGCATGACAACAGAGAACGGCAAGATCAACACCACTGTAAGGCTTTTCATTGGGGGGGGGGGGGCTACTCCACACTGCCATATATAGCAGTGTGGAGTAGTGGTTAGGGCTCTGGACTCTTGACTGGAGGTTCGTTGGTTCAATCCCAGGTGGGGGACACTGCTGCTGTACCCTTGAGCAAGGTACTTTACCTAGATTGCTCCTGTAAAAACCCAACTGTATAAATGGGTAATTGTATGTAAAAAAAATATGTTATATCTTATAAAAATTGTAAGTCGCTGGATAAGGGCGTCTGCTAAGAAATAAATAAGAATAACTGGACAGTTTTGCCATTAATCTTCACGTTAAGTAAAAGGTGCTCATGCTGTTTATAAAAATAAAAAAAAACGTCTCTCCTGGCATTTTTATTATTTAAATTTACAAAACGGCACTGAAAAACCATGGACTAAAGTTTCAGGTGCTGATTCAGCACATTATCTGTTGCATATGACTAGTAAGGAATCTACCATAACTTCAAACGCTCGATCATAAAACGTATAAGAATTCATCAAAGGATCAAAGAATTTGACTTTTCTTCATGGAATTTATTGTAAACTCGTATTAATTCCTCAGCAAAGCTAAAACACATTTTCCTCACCTGGACATATCATGTAAAATATTATTTATTAAACCCTTTCAAAAATACACTTAAATATTACTGTATTTGTACAGTGAATATTAAGGGTACAGTATTTTATAATGCTTAGTATTTGCGTCCAGAATTTTATTATACTTTTTTGAAAAGGGAAATCTAACCCTTTATCAAATAGTTCGTCCCAGCGTCTGTTCCTTTAATCCATGATCTCCCTTGGACACTGATAATAAGTTTACAAATATAAAATAAATAAATATCATGTATGTGATTTTGAGGTACAAGGCCCTATTATTTAAAGCATGCTTTTTCAAACAAACGTTTCAGGATTGATACTAATCCAGCATTATCTCAGTTTAGACACGGAAGTGACTTTGATCATTTTACGTGTGCGCTCTTTAAATGTACTGGCATAACTTTAAACAACATAAAATGCATCAAGGGACCAGTCCTGTATATCGTTAAATACAGTAATTCAATTAAATAATTAATAGGACAGGCACAGATAAAGTTAAGTTAGACTACCGCTTATCAGTTATTTATTGAAACAAGTCTATTCAGTTCAGCAAAATTACTTGTCCCCTCCTCCACTGCACTTCTTCAGCTTCACCTGAGAGTTGCAGTCAGACTGCCTCCCAACAGTCAATTATAACTTACTGTATGTCAGTTAACACTGCGGGTACACACACTCCAGTAGGACCAAATTTATGCCAAGCCTAAAAATTGTAATGTATTAAATGCAACGTGGCTCTATGTTGGTTTAACAAACTCTTTTCACACATGTATTTGTGCTGACTGAAAAGAAAATTGTTCATCCTTATTTTAGGATGTACCGATGGGACAGTACCATTTTCAGAGGCGTTCAGAAAGGTTAGTAAAAACATTATGTATTTTTAAACATAATGCTGTTGAGTGTTTCTCTTGCCCCTACAAAACTGCTGTTAATGACTGGAGTCACCAGATACTCCATTTGTAACTTAATATTACCTGAATGACGGATATTATAATCAGGGATGAATTTAAGACTTTCTGCTATAATTGCCTTTTAAAAAGCTTTTCAAAAATCTCTTGGCACAAAAAGGTCTGGCCCTATAAATTATTCTCCGCTCCTCTCTGTGTGGGGATATTTTTGGAATTCAGTCCCCAGTGTTTACTTGCCAGCGGCCTGTCTGGTTCAATATTTTATATTTACAAGGGTTCCCCAAGTGGCTCATCCAGTTGAAGTGCTGCCGCTGGGAGTGCAGGATGAGTCATACAGCTTGGATGGCGCCGGTCTGCGTCCAGGCTGTGCAAAGAAGCCAAACTTTACTGGGGACCCCGAGGGGGGGCGACACGTTGGCTCTGATGCTCCTGGGGTGGGGGATGGGAAACCGACAGGGACTCCTTCTCCACATCGCACGACAGTGAACCCCACTGAAAGTACATTCAGAGTGGATAAAAAGCCGGGCTGATCTCTGTTCTCCGGAATCGGTAGCCCGTCCACCTCTGCTCTGGATTGCTTGGCATAAAAGCGATTCTGGCTTTGGCTCACACTCCCTCAGAACGTCCGTGTTGTGTGGGGACTCGCTGTGGTGAGGAGAAAAAACATAATTGGACATTCCAAATTGTAGGAAAATTAAATAAAAATAATAATTGGTCACTCTAAAATTAAAAAAAAAGATATATACTGATGCACAAAAGAAACGCAACACTCATGTCTAATGGATTTAATCAGATATTTTAAACATAGATGTCAAACCAAATCACAGAAAATGTGAACAAAATTACAGATCAAAGAATCATGATACGTTTTCATTGTGAAATGTGACACACTGTCAAAATGAAAACATTATAAAGTTAGTATCGGGTATGACCTCCCTGAGCATTAACACAATCCTGGCAGCGTAGACGCGCAGACCTGATCAGCCTCTGGTTAGACTGCTGTGGGATGTTCCGTCACTCTTCCTGTGCAGCTGCAGCCAGCTGGCGAAGGTTGACTGGTCAACCTTCTCAGGTCAGGAGAAAAAGCTGGCCATGGCAAGACCTCGACATTGTTTTCTTGAAGTTGTGCAATTGTAATCCTAATACTGTGTGGTCTTGCATTGTCCTGCTGGAAAGTCGACACTTCTGGATTGACTTGCAGGAACGGAAAAACTGTTGCAGATGAGCAGTAAGGCTGCCCTCAATCTGCACCAAAGGCATTCTTGTGTTAAAGGAGATTCCTCCACCATATCATCATGTCCCTCACAGAGCCGGTTTCCTGGTTTCTCTGGACTAGTCTGCTGATTGTTGAAGATCTCATTCTCCGGGCAGCTTCCCTCACAGACAGGACGCCTTCAGTCATACCGATAGCAACCAGGCGTTGTTCCTGTGTTAATTAAAATCATGTCTTTTCGAATAGCTATTTATACAGATTCTTAATCAACTCATTTTGGCAATTGTAACTCAACTCAAGTACCAAACACTGAGCACCTGGTGTTTTTATGAAATCACATGACTTGAGCTCAGTATTTTGCTATCCCAAGGAACAATACTACTCAAACAATCAACAAACCTATCTGTTCACTGTTTAAAATGTAAATAACATTATGTATGTGCCCAATGAGCTACTGATGTAAAACTTATTGTTGTATTTTCACTGTGCATCAGTATATATATATATATATATATATATATATATATATATATATATATATATATATATATATATATATATATATATTTACAGTCTTCCCATGAAAAGTAAAATTACTTTGTTTTTTCAAAATGAAACAAAGTATTGCAATTGCTTTTGTTTTTCAAAGAATGTCAAGTGTCTCTTAAAGGGGTAAGTCATATACATCTCAGCACCTTGACCTGCAGTTGATGGTTTCATCTCTGGGTAATCTAACATTTACTACAATGTATTTTGAATGTACTAAGGCAAAATGGCATATTGTCCACCATGGAACTGTATCATTCCCATTTAGCTGCAGATCCCTATGGAAAGGAGCACCTGTAACTAGTAGCTTCCAGTGGGACAGGTGCAGGTGCAGTAGGCCCACACTGAGGCTCATTAGGCAGTGTAGCCAGGTAATAGGGCACCTGCTCTTTGATGAAATAAACAAAGGAACTCAATTGATGTGGTTTATGTTCTTTGTACACATTCCATAGATGAGATTTTCTTTCACAATTCTTATTCTTTGGTCATCATTTTGAATCAGTGTCAATTACCCCTTGTTTTTCACAGAACAAAATCACAGAAAAAGAGGTTTGAGGAGGAGCTGAATGAGCGAATGATTCGAACTATTGATGGAATAAACTCCCAAAAGTATGTGGTGGCATAATTTGGTTTCTGTAAGCAATTACACCAATCTTGAGTTCTGAAGTATCCAATGTATTTTGGAGAAATTGCTATTTTAATTACTTCCTTCACAGCTAATATGCATTTAATCTAATTTTTATATATTTTTTTTTACATAACTTAACATTTTAAATATAGACTGCACCTGCGTTGGTATGTTGTTATATTGTTTGTGAAGCGTTGGGAATCCTTGTAACTGCGAATATTTTGTTTTTAGACAGTGGTTGAAGTCTGAAGACATTCAGAGGATTTCTCTGTTCTTTCATAATAAAACCTTAGAGAAGGAGGTAAGCATTGGTGCAAACATAGTTTACTCAAAAAACAAGAGTGTTTCATCTTATTGAGGATTCCAATAATGTTTAGTGAAACAAAAAAGTTACCCCTTAACAAAGTTTTGACCTTTGACATTGTGATTAAGGTCCTGTGAAAATCGCAGAAATTTTCTTTAAAATTCATGGCAGTGTCACGGGTAAAGAATCGTATTTCGCGGAATGTGTACGGAACTATTTTATAAATTATGTGTACAGGTTATTATTATTTTTTTAAACATCAAACATAGAGATAAATGCACTCAACATTAAAATCGACATCTAAGTTATTCAAGCACTTTACAATAGCTTGTGAAACAGTGTTGTAATTAACAGCCTGTAGGTAAAGTGTATCTGCAAGGACAACATTTAGGTCTTGCAAAACAAATACAATGTGTAACCCATACTGATCTTGTGCATCAGTCGACTCGTCAGTGTGACCACTGACAAGCAACCAGACTGTTTTACCAATTCCATAATCTCCTGCTTGTGATACTCTGTAACTTTAGGTAAGTATTCATGTCTCAGCTGGGCTGATGAAGGAATCACTCCACCATTTGCTACGCTCAGTCTGAAGAATTCACATAACTTTTGGCTGTCCAATTTTTCAAGAGGGATATTTGTGCAAACAAATGCTTCTGTCAGGTCAAAGTTTAATTTTCGTGCTTCACGGTTTTCAGTGGACTTTTGGAACATGGAAGTCACTGTTTTTTTTTTCTTTGCAAGTAAAGCAGTCCTAGTACTGCTCTGGATTTCCGCCTTTCTCTTTTGGTGAATACTTTAATCTAAATGTCTGTCAACAGCCGATTCTCGGTAGTGATCTACAGTAATGTTGCAGGACGTACAGAAGAGCTTACCTCCATCGCTGTGTAAAACTCCAGCTGCATACTGCTTTACATGATCTGCTGCAGACATATTTTCAGCCTTTTTAGAGATATCCATTTTCTTGTTTACACTGTGTAGTATTTTAATGTCCCATCTAGATTGCATATAGTCACATGACATAATCACTGCACAGCACTATGTGCGTTGCGAATAGTACACACAGGCACACAGCAGAGCTGTACAGTTTTGTTAATTAGTATGAAATACAAATAATAATTATGAAATAATGTATTTTTATTTCTTAAGAATATTGTAAAAATTTAGGTATTGGGCTAATTTCACAATATCCGTGCAACCTGTAAAATCACGATTTACACAGGGCCTTAATTGGGATAAATGCAAATCTGAAAAAAGAAAAATGGAATCAGGTCAATGTGTCTGCTTCTCATATACAGTTACAGGAAGGTAACATTTTCAATTTGCTGTAAAATTAAACAGTACCACCCGCCCCATATCGAAGAAGAAGTCTAAAAAGTCAGGTGACACATTCTTTAAATAGCTGCAATAAAAGTCAGTCAGTGACGCCTTCCTCTCAGTCTTTTTGATATGTTGGATTTTGCAACTTGTATCCTCTTGTGGAAGCTAAAGTGAGACCTGGGCATTGAACACTGCATACTGGAGCATGTTCTCAAGGGGTATCCAGCATGTCTCATCCTTCTTTAGCCATTAATACTGGCCTTATTTCCCCACTGTGTGCATGAATTTGCTATGTCTCCTAATTCTTCAGAGAGAGGTTTTCAATCATTATGACCGATCCAGTAAGTATCTGCCTAGATGCAAGAAACAAAACTTTCTCTCCAATACCGAGCATCAAAAGAAACTTAGCACTATTATAACACATTTATTATAAAAAAAACAGTGTATATAAATGATGTACATTGACAAAATGTTTTTAATTTCTTTTTAATCACTCGATCATTCATCCTTGACCATGACACGCAATTAATCACCTAATTAGCGAGACAGTTGATTGGAAACTGGATATGGAGTGATTTCAGCTGTTGAATTGCAAGCTTGAATAAAAGCAATAAAGAAAATAACAGAAAAAAAAACAATTTGCCAATAAGTCTGTCAAGAGAGCAGCGCCTTCATGCAATCGGCATGTTGGAGGCTGGACTAGGGCAGCGTACTGTGGCTGCCGTCTTGGGTGCTCACAGACAGCAATTTCAAACCTGGTGATGGTATAACCAGATACACTCTGTCAATGACAGGCCACGAACTGGGAGACCAAGAGTCACAACACCTGCCCAAGATCGACAGATCATTTTGCAGCATCTTTGTGATGTCAATTGTTAATCAGCACAATAAAAAGTCACTGCACCGGCTCTAAAACAGAGTTTGTTATTTTTCGATCACATCTAGTGAATTTTATCCAAATATAAGTGATAAGTTACTTTTGATGCTCAAATATAAGTGATAAATTTCTTTTGATGCCCAGTATATATTCCTCATCTTTGGGTTAATCTAAGATATTTCAGGAGATTATCACAGTTTCGGATGCACTAGTAAGGGAAGAGACTTGAAGCTGGTTCTGGGAAATGGGTATAACTGAGTGTAGACATTATGGGCCTGTAAAGTGACTGTAGTTAACACATTAATTAAAAAAATCTTACTTGTTTTGCACTTCCATTAACTACATAAGTCTCAAATATGCAGTTTTGAAAGAACTTTTAAAACATGATGTCTGGTACATTAGGTTAAAGAAAATATCAGGTTACATGCCTTAATCTCAGGTAATCTGTTAAATTTGCACTTCCTCAGTCATTTCACATGAGCATTGCATTATGGGATATATATTGTTATTGGCCGAAAGCATGTCAGTCAGTCAGTGATTCTCTGGCTTCTTGTGTGAGACTGAAAACGGGCTGACATTTTCAGTGCTTGGAATATTTGAATTAAAAATGTCAGTCAGCAGTTTAAAAGAAGTACAGAGAATTCCAAGAAAAGAAGTTGGTGAAGTCATTAATAGGCAATGTGTCATCACGTCACCTAATTATGTTTTTGGGTTTTTTTGGCATAATGTGGCTTAATTATGCTAAGATCCATTTATAGTACTTATCCATATATATTATAAGTAGATACAATTTTGATGTTATATTTTAATACTATTAAAATATAGTAATTCTTACATATACAGATCCTTTTATAGCCATTTCTTAAGTTTTTACTCCAAAAAAAGTAAAACTGAAGCTTCTTAAGTAATAGGCTCATTAGTTTACATCTGGTTTGAAGCACATTTGAGATGAATGAAAGTGGAATTATTTTGGTCAGCTCGGGTATAAAAATAAAACCAGACCGACCACGGCCAATCCGAACCCGACCCGAGCCCGAGCCCTGTTAATCGTTTTCATACCTGACCCGACCCGACCCCAATATCACCATAAATAATATCAAACATGCTACTGAAATACAGAAATCATATTTCGAGTCAAAATGCAAATTAAAAAGAAAACATCAGCGAAGCATCCAGTTAGATGAACATTTTACTTCGTAGTCTCAGATACCGATAGCATCATGTTTGGATAAACCTAGCTAAAAAACAGCAAAGTTAATGCTGAAGATCAAATTATATGTCGATGACTTGTCATTATATCACACCAAACTTTAAACTCAATGCCAGAGTTTTAACAACAACGTTTCCAATAGAGGACGCCAAAACTGGTGAAAACAATGTCATTTAAGTTTCTCAAACCACGGAATTACCAGGTTCAATGCAGGATGCTGGTCTCCCTCAAGTTCTCTCTAAGCTTCGTAAAATGGTCGAAAGAAATCAACCCTAAACTGCAACACATCTGGGACGATGTTTTCCAGCCTGTAGTTTTCTCCACACTGTTTTTTCAGTCTGTACAAATGAAGTTATGTACGACTGACTTGGCCCTGCTACAGGGCGAGTACATCCTTTTTCAGTGTGCCGCTACAAAGATGAATTTCCTGTCTTTTTGTCATATTTAAATAAAAGTTTGCAAGATTTGCACTGTACAAATCCACTTGAACTTTTCCTATCGCGGAAAACAACAACGTCGAAATGTTTCCAAACAGAATATTTACCCTTTCCAGAGACAGAACTTTCCACTGCTAAACATTCTCCAGTAGACACGAGAACGCAGAGACTCCTCTCGCTGCACGCTTTGCGCTTTGCTCACGTGAGATCCATGATAAACTGTAAGTAATTTTAGGAGGCATTTGCATTTGCAAGAGGAAAAAAAATGTTAAAATGTAATAATGCATTTATTTATAAAACACTGAGCCGGCCAGGCCCGACTGAGCCCGAGTGCTTGACACAGAATATACGCCCGACCCGACCCAAACCTGACACATACTGTATAGTCGGGTCCTGTTGGGTTCGGGTCGGATAGCCAGGCTTTAGCTACAATCACTTTAATAGTCAATCCTGACTTGAACCTTTGTTCTGGGTTTTCAGCATTGACCATGATTTTTGTACTTCCAGTCCAAACTCTTTCAAGTTTGATCTCTCTGCACTAGTGCATTAGAAACTTAGAATCTCCTGGGATGGCTCAGAGGAACACAAACAGAGGAAGAAGACTGTTCCATACACTTGTGCTCCTACGGATGAGAATGAGATGTTAAATCAATGTCTTATTGTAAGTGACTCTGCATATAATGCACAGTTCACAGTCTACCTCTGTAAAGTGCTTTGTGATGGTGGGCCACTAAGAAAGGCACTATATAAAAATATAGAAAAAAAAGATATTATTATTATATTATACTGTAGGAGAGGAAGGTTTTTTTTCTTCTTGCATCTAAGGAGATACATATTGGATTGGAATGATTGAAAAACCCCTCGGAAGAATTCTCTACTTTTTTATATGAAGTTCATGCACACAGGAGGGAAATAAAGGCAGTCTATACGTCACTAGAGCAGGATGACAAATGCTGGATACCCCTTGAGAACATGCTATGCAATTATTAATGCCCAAGTCTGACTTCAGCTTCCACAAGTTGAGATTTGGCAATTCAGGCTTTAAATCCAACATTTCAAAAAAACTGACTGAAAGTGTCATTGAATCACTTGTCACCTGAATGTTCAGATTTCTTTATAATGGAGGCAAATGAAAAAAAATTACCATCCTGTAACTTTATATGAGAAGCAGACCTTGACCTTTACACTGAATTTTTATTTTATTTATATTTTTGGGGTTTCACCCCAATGTCTAAAGGTCAAAAACGTTGTTAAGTTTACTTGCATTTTCATCGTACAATTTTCAATAAAGATACACAATGGTAAAAAGTTGATTAAAACATAAATGTATTTATTTTGCTTGAAAAAACCCTACACACCGAGTTTGATATAAATAGGTGGGGTAAGGTGTTAAATCCAAAATTGTTGGGTGATTTGTCATGGAAATATTCAGTTTTGTGTGAACAAGTGCATCCATCCCTCTATCCTAAATCTGTCTACACTTCGTTTCCAACTGTGTCCTCTGGTCCTGGTTTATGTATTGTGGTTAAAGTATTGGTTAGGGTTAACTTTGTCAACTCCTTTTAAGATTTTAAAGACTTCAATCATGTTCCCCCCAGATTCTTCTTTGTTCTAATCTAAAGATTCACTTCTTTCAGCCAGCAGCTGCAGCTCTGTCCTTTAAGCACTTTCTCAAAGTATTTTTGGAAGTCTAAGTATATGATGTCATACACTCCTTTTGTGCCCATCCGTGCAGTTACATCTTCAGAAAAGTCTAGGCGGTTTGTCAGACAGGGGTGCCCTTTTATAAATCTGTATTTGCGGTCTCCTATGAGGCCGATGTCCTCCCCTAATTCCCCCTCTTACAACTGATTCCATGATTGTACATGTTATGGAGGTGAGGCGGATGGGTCTGTATTTCCCTGGTTCTGCCTCATCCCTGGCCTTGATTGATTTATGAAAAATCTTTGCCAGCGGCTTGGCGATGACCTCTCTTGGTTCTTTAAGCACTTGCCATCCACACCATCCATCATATATTCATATTATTGTATCAAAATTAACATTCACATACTACATTAGTTTTAGTTTTATAAATACAAAATACAGGCATTTTATTCTCAGTTAAAACAGAAGTTACTGAAACACAATGCTCAGATAAGGTGCTAAATAAATATATAAATAAGGCCTATAGCCAAATAAATTATGAATTTGCCTTTGCACCAGTCACATGTAACTCCTGGGTTCCAATTTTCACTCCACAAAAACATATTACAATGCCCTGACTGCAAAGCAGTAATAATGCTACATGGGGAGAGAGAATAACATGAGTAATAATGAATACCTTAAAACAGGCATTTATCTGAGGCAGTGGTTCAAAAATAGGGCTAAACTCTAAGCCTATAATTTTCAATGCAGAAACAACCATTGACTCACTAAGTGAGCACTTAAGTGTTGTTTATGTATATGGTCGATTGTTCTACATCTTCTAACCATTTAAACTTTGAAAGATACTTCACAAATATCCAACTGAGGGGCTCCCAGACATTTAAAAATGAAGTGATTTAATTTGCTGCATACAAATACTGATTTAAAAAATCTCTACACATTATTGAAGTGATTGTATCTGTAGCATACAAGAACAACATCAAATCCCTGTGACTAACACTATGTAACACAATTTTTGTTCCTGGGTAGTAAGTGTTATTTCCTAATTTGCTTATGCCTCAAAAGTATAGAAAATGGCTATAATTCCCCACAAACTTTGCTTTTGTGACCAGGACAGTGATATTTTGAAATTTACCTATTTCCAATGAGAAAACGGGCGAATTTGTGTCTTTTCGTTCACATAAAGTCAGAAAAAAACAACATATGAATCCAAATTAACATGTATTTATACTAAAGTAATACAAAAATGACTACAAAAGATTTAGAAGTGAGTAGCTTTTCGAGATTTACAATTATACTGTAAATCACTTTCACGAATCAGCCCCCAAATGTAGTCTCCCATCATGTTCTCGTTATACTGTCCTTGGTAGCGGCGTTCAAAGTCCAGTATATCCTGGTGGAAGCGCTCGCCTTGCTCCTCCGAGTACGCTTCCATGTTCTCCTTGAATTTATCAAGATGAGCATCAAGGATATGGACTTTGATGGACATCCTACAGCCCATTGTGCCGTAGTTCTTCACCAGAGTCTCAACCAGCTCCACATAGTTTTCGGCCTTGTGATTGCCCAGGAAGCCCCGAACCACTGCGACAAAGCTGTTCCAAGCCGCTTTCTCCTTACTAGTGAGCTTCTTGGGGAATTCATTGCACTCCAGGATCTTCTTTATCTGTGGTCCGACGAAGACACCGGCTTTGACCTTTGCCTCTGACAGCTTAGGGAAGAAGTCTTGAAGGTACTTGAAGGCTGCCGACTCCTTATCTAGAGCTCTGACAAATTGTTTCATAAGGCCCAATTTGATGTGCAGTGGTGGCATCAGCACCTTCCGGGGGTCCACCAGTGGCTCCCACTTGACGTTGTTCCTCCCCACAGAGAACTCGGTCCGCTGTGGCCAGTCCCGCCTGTGGTAGTGCGCCTTGGTGTCCCTGCTGTCCCAAAGGCAAAGATAGCAGGGAAACTTGGTAAAACCGCCTTGGAGACCCATCAGGAATGCCACCATTTTGAAGTCTCCTATGACCTTGATGCCATCTCAGAAAAATGCAGATATGTATCCACTTAGGCAGCTGGAACTAAACTGAACTGGTGGGCTTAAGGCCCCTGTATTTATACTACTATTTATATTACTGGAAAGTTCTAGAAAGTTCTAGAAGTTACTCCAAGTTTACTCAGCACTGAATCTATCTGGAATGTTCTGGAAAATAGGTAAATTTCAAAATATCACTGTCCTGGTCACAAAAGCAAAGTTTGTGGGGAATAATAGCCATTTTCTATACTTTTGAGGCATAAGCAATTAGGAAATAACACTTACTACCCAGGAACCAAAAAAAAAAAAAAAAATTGTTACACGGTGTAATTCAAATTCAGCAAAGGGACATGGAGCAGAGGAAGTTGAATGGAGAATGGAGACAATTCACGAAAGTGGTGAGAGGATACAGATACAACCAAGGAGGATTTTCCAGTTTTATAAAATTATCTAATATAATCCTGTGATATAACAATCCATTGTATCCCAATTCTGGATATGTTGAAAAATCAACCACTAGGTCTATTAATGGCAGAAATAGACTGTAACTGAAGATATGCTTGTTACATTTTGTTCCTCTCTGATTTGACATGTAACTGATTTTCCATTTTTTTTCTCAGTACAGAGCAACTACCTTGCCAGCCTTTAAGTATTATGTCACCTGTGCTTGCTTGATATTTTTCTGCATCTTCATTGTACAGATTCTAGTGTTGCCAAAGTAAGTATGACTACCTTTCGTAGCTTATTGCCTATGTGTTTGTGTGCGTGCATGTGTGTGTGTGTATGACGCCCATTGTAAATCATACCTGAGCCATGTTGAAGTATCATTTTTTTTTTCAAAATACAGTTTTCTGGGTCCACAATAATAAAATAAATAATGTATTTATGAGCTTTTCCATCTTTGCGTATTTGTTTCAATTTGAAATAGTGGTTTTAAAGGGCTTGTGGGGCGTGTTTTCCAGAACTCCAGTCCTCGGGATTTCGTTTGGAGCTGCATTCCTTATACTGTCCTTCATCTTGCTGATCTGCTTTGCAGGACATCTTCTGGTGAGTGCCCCAAGTAAACTGAGCAGAGAAAGAAAAATAAAGACTTTTAATATAGCACTAGAGTATCTGCAGAGTTTTAAAATATTCAGACATGACTTCAAGTCAGGGTCAGGATTGCCAACCTCACATTTTTTACTTCTGACAGAGTGACAGGGAATTTATTTATAAAGATTTGTTTTTTCAGAATTTATTTTTTACAGTACTTTCACCACTACCTGCCCTAAACAAGTACTTCAACAGATTTGTTGCAACTGTAAAATGCCTATTAAAAAAGAGTAGTAAGAAAAAACAAGAAAATTCAACTCCATGCCTATGCTTTTCTCAATCAAGCAGATTGGAAAACAGTGAAACAAACAAAAAAAATCTAGCCTTGTTTACTTTCAGCCAAAACCAAAGACACTTTGTATTTCATGGATTTTTGAAAAAAAACATAGAAACAAATAAGTGGGGTTCGGGTTAAGGATTTGAATTATTCTGATTTAATTAATATGAGGTAGCAAGGTATCATCAGGTAGGATATTTTGTCACATTTATGGAATCTTGTAACATTATTCAATTGCTTTTGAGTGTAGTCAGGTTTATGATGCTAAATTCATCAAATAGTATTTTACCTGGTTATGCTTTCAATTTAGGGTGATTCAGCTGTGGTCTAGTGGAATGTTCCTTCGTTAGGCCGTCTGTGTGAAGTGCCAAGGGTTTAATAAACATACAATGGAGAGGATGAGGTGAAAAACAAAAACACAAGAGAAACTATTATTAAATATATTGGGTGTGTTAAGTAACTGAGCCACTTAGAGCAGCTCAGTGAAGAACCCACTTAACGGCACACTATGTTCGGCTGAAAGCGCAGATTTCATTGTTGATCTGAGTGGAAAATTCTTGCTCTGAGCCGCTCAGTTACTTAACGCACCCAGTATTATTAGTATTGCAAAATAATATTTATTCTTTTGTATTTAAAGAGACATTGTAAACTCTGGCATCTATCTCACTTATTCCGATGCACTCTTGCAAGGTTCACATTAAGCTATACCACAGATACAACACTGCCACATCAGCATGTTATCATTTCCTCTGGAAATTCAATTAAGTGATTTAATGAACTGTGCTTAGGTCAGCACTATACATAGGGGTAGCGCTAGACATCAAAAATAGTCTTTAAGCCCAGGTGTTAAATCTGGAAGAAAAATCAAAACGCAGAATCAATATGGGTCAGCATAATGGACAAAAATTCAAAGGGCATAATACTAGGGGAATGTTATAGACTACTAAATTCAGATACAGAACAAAATAATCTGTTTTACAATGACATTAGAAATGCATGTAGCAAAGGAGAAGCCATACTAATGGGGAATTTCAATTTCCCCCATATAAAATGGGAAAACACAATGGGAAGCACATAGAAATGACAAATGACTGCTTCCTAATGCAATACTATCTTGGTGAAATGCCCAAACACTTGCTATGGGTTCTGCTTACTGTAATTAAAATAGTGAACACATTTCCTTTTGAAATATGATAAGGTACAGTCCAACATTTTGTTTCTGTCTTAATTAAAACTCAAAGCCACTGTATCCATGAATTAAAAATAAGTGTGTGGCTTCCTTTCCTCTCTATCTAGCAATGCAGCAAAAAAGCCTCTACTTCATTACTGTGGATTCTAAAGTCTTCTGGAATCATTGCCAACAAACCCTGGCCCCGAATCACTCTCACGATGACAACCACTGCCTTAATATTAATCATGGCTGTATTCAATATGGTAAGTGCAATAACTGCTTGTGATTTGATGAATTCACTGGCTGAGCCTCATGCTGAAGCTAATTTTGGCTGTATAATAGGAATAATTGAAATGGTTCCCTGTGGTGGGTTATGGGAGGAAGTGACGGAGACAGGCAGCAAGTGAGGTACAACCTGCGCACCAGCAAGGCAGGGCTGGGCAGGGTTTTATTAATATTCCGTATGGAGAATAGCAGGTGTCAAAAGACAGGTACGGTATTGCACAAACAAAAATAAGAAACCCCCTTGAATACTAGCAATAGTAATCAGTAAATAGAACAGTCCCGCACTACACAGAGACACAAAAGTTAAAACAAAACATTCACGTGGTTCCTCCACGCGGTGGCAACCGGTGTCCTACAGCTGCTGCACCAGCTCCCTCCTGAGGCGTCACAAACACAAAGGCACAGACAGAAGGTGCTGTGCTGCAGACCCACCCAGGTATCCAAAGGGGTAGGGAAAGCAAGGGAAAACAAACAAACCAGCACGTCTCTTGCGGGTGTTAATCCAGCACAGCCAACCCAAATGGCAGAACCCCACAGCCTAAATAGTGCCGAGCCCCACCCCAACAATCAGTGCACTGCCCCACCTCAGCCAATCGTCAAGCGCAGCACAGCTGATTGCAATAATGGGGCTCAACCATGAGGTCCTGCCCCAAGTTAAGATGGCCGCCACCACTGCGGCTTCTGCCCCAACCATTACTCAGGCTTTCTCCTCTGTCTCGGTCCTCCCTGCACAGCGCTGCCAGTAGTCGGGAGGGTGAATTACAAGAGGGACTCCTTTCACTCCTGTCACATTCCCTTAAACCCTAGACCCACAGAACCTGGCCAGACTTATAAAGTTCTTGGGCCAAATTGTGTTTTCTGTTCTCTTACAATCTAACTTTTTGGGCTTGCTTCTTCTGAACTGATTCAGTGTCGTTTTTTTTTTTTTTTACTAGTTTTCTAAAATTGTGTGAGATGAGAACTGTAAACTTTACTCTTTAGATCCTACAGTATGACACCACAGAAAGCAAAAATATTATCCTCACATTTGAGTTGGTGAAGAAGATATTTAAGAAAAGTGGAAAAACAACACTAAACATATCATTGTATTAGCAAATACTGATTATGTTGCTCCCAAATAAGATTACATTTCTTTAATATGTTTTAGTGTAGTAGCTCGCAATCTTTTTTAACGTTTTTTCTTTTGCATCATTTTCAAAAAAGAAGAGTACTGTTGTTGCTACAGTGTTCTTGTTCATAAGAGTACACATACAGCGGCAATGTGGAGTAGTGATTAGGGCTTTGGACTCTTGACCGGCGGGTTGTGGGTTCAATCCCAGGTGGAGGACACTGCTGCTGTACCCTTGAGCAAGGTACTTTACCTAGATTGCTCCAGTAAAAACCCAACTGTATAAATGGGTAATTGTATGTAAAAATAATGTGATATATTGTAACAATTGTAAGTCGCCCTGGATAAGGGTGTCTGCTAAGAAATAAATAAATAAATACAATACCTATAGAAAGTCTACACCTCCTTTCAAAGTTTTCACCTTTTGTTGCCTTATAGTCTGGAATTAAAATGCATTAAAATAGTTTTTTTTTTCATTTATCTACACATCCTACCCCACAACTTCCAAGTGAAAAAGATATTCTAGAAATTTGTAGAAAATTAATAAAAAATAAAAACTGAAATAGCTTGGTTGGATAAGTGTCCACCCCCTTGTAATAGCAATCCTAAATTAGCTCAAGTGTAACCAATCGCCTTCAAAATCACACACCAAGTTAAGTGGCCTCCACCTGCGTTAAATTGTAGTGATTTACATGATTTCAGGAAAAATTCAGCAGTTCCTGTAAGTTCCCTCTGCTGGGTAGTGCATTTCAAAGCAAAGACTCAACCATGAGCACCAAGGCTCTTTCAAAAGAACTCTGGGACAGTTGTTGAAAGGCACAGATCAGAGGATGGGTATAAAAAAATATCAAAGGCCTTGAATATCCCTTGGAGCACGGTCAAGATGATTATTAAGAAGTGGAAGGTGTATGGTACCACCAAGACCCTGCCTAGATCAGGCCGTCCCTCCAAACTGGATGACCGAGCAAGAAGGAGACTGATCAGAGAGGCTACCAAGAGGCCAATGGCAACTTTGCAAGAGCTATAGGCTTTTATGGCCAAGACTGGTCAAAGTGTGCATGTGACAACAATATCCCAAGCACTCCACAAATCTGGCCTGTATGGTAGGGTGGCAAGAAGGAAGCCATTACTCAAGAAAGCCCACCTTGAATCCCGTTTGAAGTATGCAAACAAACACTCAGGAGATTCTGTAGCCATGTGGCAAAAAGTTTTGTGGTGTGACAAAACTAAAATTGAACTTTTTGGCCTAAATGCAGAGCTTTATGTTTGGCGCAAACCCAACACAGCGCATCACCCAAAGAACACCATCCCTACTGTGAAGCATGGTGGTGGCAGAATTATATTATGGGGATGTTTCTCATCAGCAGGGACTGGGGCACTTGTCAGGATAGAAGGGAAAATGAATGGAGCAAAGTACAGAGAAGTCCTTGAGGAAAACCTGCTGCCCTCTGCAAGAAAGCTGAAACTGGGACGGAAGTTCACCTTTCAGCATGACAACCCAAAGCACACAGCCAAAGCTATACTGGAGTGGTTAAGGAACAGAAAGGTAAATGTCCTTGAGTGGCCCAGTCACAGCCCCGACCTAAATCCAATCGAAAATTTGTGGCATGACTTGAATATTGCTGTCCATCAACGCTCCCCAAGGAACTTGACAGAGCTTGAACAGTTTTGTAAAGAAGAATGGTCAAACATTGCCAAGTCTAGGTGTGCAAAGTTGGTAGAGACCTATTCCAACAGACTCACAGCTGTAATTGCTGCCAAAGGTGCTTCCACCAAGTATTAACTCAAGGGGGTGGAGACTTCCAATCCAATTATGATCTTTCAGTTTTGTATTTTTAATATATAATATTTTTCTCAATAAAAACTTTTTTTCCCTTTAACAGTGTGGAGTATGGTGTGTAGATAACTGGAAAAAAAATCCTAATTTAAATGCATGAAACTCTGAGGCACTGACACAACAAAATGTGAAAAAAGTTCAAGGGGGTGTAGACTTTCTATAGGCACTGTATGTCAGCGACAACAGTACACACACAGCTGCATATCAACAATGTAGACCAATCAAGTATATAAAATAGAAATGACCAAGGAAACTAGCAGAGTGATTATAAATTGTTGAAGTATAATGTTTACATTTTTTTTTCAGGTATCTAAAAATGGTACTTGTTTTGTCGTGAAATGGCATGCTTGGAACACCATAGCAACACTGGTACATCGAGAAATAACTGTAGTACTTTTAAAGAAAAAAGGAATTAAGCCCTGGAATATCTCAAAGGTTTTATAACTCACATCCCTATTGTAGCCTATGAAGATTCAGAAGACCTCACTGATAATAGACTTTCATGCAGCCTTAGCAAAATAAAATGGCTTTTCTCCCTGTCAGTATTGACAACGTAACATTTAATCTTACTTAATGTTAAGAATAAAGAAAAAAAAATGATGATACACGCAGAGCAACAAAAGAACACAATGTAAGCCTTACCAGCAGGTCTCAATGCAACTGGATCCCATTTTCAACTGTAGTTTTTACTTGATGACTTTCAATGTACTGCCAGCAAAAGACTGAACCATTATGGTCAACATACTATACTGGATAAGGAGAATGGCAAGAACCAATGCTAAACAAACACTAAACTTATAATTGTATCACAGAAATTATGATTTAAAGTTCATTTAAAAGGCTTGAGTCATCTTTTGACCTGACACCTCCCAAGCCTTACCTCACAGAATGCATGAGAAACCACCCTCAAGGTCCAGTTGAGTGCACTTAAGACTAAGTGGATTTCTTTACATTTCAGCATTTAGTTTACAAGACCATTATGTTCACATAATGTATAGTTTCAAATCTGGACCTATTGGAAAGAGAAGTTAATTTATTATAATATAAATAAAAGTTTCTAGTATACATTTTGAGTGTTTTGTGTGCTGTGAGCCAGTAAAATGTTCCAAAAAAGAGTAGACTAAATATACATAATGTATTTAATCAGGATCTAAATGGTTAAATAGAATTTTCCTTGCCTAGCAGGGTAGGATATTAAATGGTAAGAATGGTGTACTCAAAATACAGAAAGGGAAGTGAAGGAAAATTAGTCTGTGCCTATTTGTAATCCATTACAATAATTAAAGTAAAAGTGTTAGTCCTTGAAAAAATGTCCAAAGCACTGGCTTTGATATATTTCTAGACTACTCTTAATATATTTATGGGCTTTCAACAGACTGTGTGCATCTTGGTATTCTACTATTGATGGAGAGTACTGTTAACAAAGACTGCTGTTGAAACTGAATGGCCTGAAACTGAATGGCCTATCTACAAAGAGTATTGGCCTTAATAGAGATATTACCTTGTGTACATATATCTCAAAGCTCTGTGAATATCATACTTACAAGTCACGGGTACCTTCTACAATTCATAAAATAATTGATTTACATTGTAGATGTTTCCATTGATTAATCAGAACATCTGAACAATCAATTAATTGCATGTCTTATGAGTCCATTTGATATGGCTTTTTAGTACAATTCTACCCCAAAAAAGCAAAATATGACTGTTTACAGTCAAATTAAGGTCTAAAACACCATAACGAACACAGCTGTTCTAGTAAATGTATTGTAACGACCCGGGGTCTGCTTTACTACAACAGGACATAATTATGTGTTCGCAGAGCTCTAGAATGTTCTTTGGCCCAGCGCCAAATTAGTTGCTATTGCAGGTGTTCAGTGACACCAGAAGCGAGAGGATTTCCACCAATCATAAGCTCAGCTGGCAGAGCGGAGGTGGCCCTCCATTGCAAGGAAAAAAGGGATCAACAGTTTACAAACGAGGGATGGGAGGTGGGGCAGATTGTGCATGTTTGGGATTGGTGGGTGATGTGCTGGGGACGTGGATTGGACGAGGGCATATAGGGGAGTGAGGGCATCAACGTCGAGGAGAGTAGGGATTCGAGAGCTAGGCGATACTCTGTTCAATTTGACTGCACTTAGTTTGGCATAGCACATGGCCTACAGTGTGCTTTACTGTTATTTCTACAGTCTGTATAACACTATGGTGCTCAGCTGTTCAGGCCCGGTGGCAGAGTGTGTGCTACAGGGGGCACCAAGTTGTTTTGGGGGGGCACGTTATAGAAACGGTCACCCAAGTCAAATAACTCGCATTCACCACTATTACGTGTTACACTTGACACTATGACTTAACACTATGACCACAAATAAATAAATAAATACTATTACTATACTATGAAACACCCACACAGCACTAATTACTCGAAGTGCCACACTATACTGAAAGCTAAGTTTGTTTCTGGAATCATTTTTCTTATTCACGTATTAGCAACCCTTACTTATGAGTTACAAGTGAAATGAATACAATGAATACAGTGCCCAGCCCAAAGGGAGTGCAATAAACAAATATTGACACACACCAAACTAATGTAAAGTAATTAATGTACACATAATGCTTACTTTCAACTGTCTTGCATATATAATGTATAAGCTCTCGTAAATAAGTTTGAGTCCCATAGACACAATCTTTTATTTTTCTTTTGCATAAATAAATAAATAAATAAAGCAAACGACCTGTAGGGGGAAATGACACTAAACAAGGGCAGCAGTGTGGTGTAGTGGTTAGGGCTCTGGACTCTTGACCGGAGGGTTGTGGGTTCAATCCCCAGTGGAGGACACTGCTGTTGTACCCTTGAGCAAGGTACTTTACCTAGATTGCTCCAGTAAAAACCCAACTGTATAAATGGGTAATTGTATGTAAAAATAATGTGATATCTGTATAATGTGAAATAATGTATAATGTGATATCTTGTAACAATTGTAAGTCGCCCTGGATAAGGGCGTCTGCTAAGAAATAAATAATAATAATAATAATAATAATAATAATAAACAAGCTGTGCTACAATATGACTTCGCCCTCGAAATGCACAGATTAAAAAACGTCACATACTGTGAGAAAAGGGGACCCTACAAAGGGGTTTGCTAATGGGGGGTATCACTGGTACTAATTAGTAAAAATATATAGAACATTTCCAGAAATAACTCCTATTTAGTTAGATTTTTGTTTTACTTTTATTAATGATTTTTCATACATTTTTTATATCGATGTGGGATCTGAACAATGTGAATTTAAAATATGTCTATTTATTATGAAGATACGCCGAAACCTGTGAATAGATGTTCTCATTTATTACACTGACAACTCATTGGTCTTCCGGCACAATGGATTATGATTCTTACAAAACTACTAGGTTTGGTCTTGAATTAAAAAAACATTCTTTGAAGGATATTATCTTCTGAATTCTTATAAAAAATGTGTACTTAATTAAGAAATTACTTAATGCTACGTCATGTGGTTATGATCAACTTACTGTATGAGTATCATTAGCTATGTTTATAATAAAAATAGAGGGTGTATGCTATGATAGTAACGCTATTTTTCCTGGGAAACAAATCTACATGAGCTACACCGAGATCAATTGCTGCTGGTATGCAAATGGTTTGTCATCGACCGTCTGGAGGTGCATATATCTCGACTTGTAACTTATATTTATATTTTTTTTAAAAAATCAGTTTAAAACACATTATCCTGTTCTGAGATTAATTAAGAAAACTTTTGTAAAATTTCCAAATGTGCTTTTGACAGTCATGGGGAACCACTCATGTAACTGTGTGCCCTTTCCCTGGTTGGCAATTTTGTATTTATTTATTTATTTAAGTTTAATCTGAGTTTCGTTGGCCCTTGCATTAATTGTTCTGAAGTTCTGTGATAAGCATTTCCTAACACAAGATTTGCAACGGGATTACAGGAATGATTACAAGGCATTCTATTTCTGTAAAATGAAGACAGATTGTCCCTTTAATTTGACACACTTTCGCTCCCATGGAACTATGTTAATTGTACCAAACTGGCACTGGCCTACCTACCCTCTTCAGGTGTTCCACGCTTTGAATGCACACTTCTAAAATCTGGACATCAGAATTCTAGAAAGAGTCATTGTAAACATAGCCATTGTTTCAAATAATTAATTTGACTTAAGTCACTAAATACTTGACAGTTTTCTGTTTTTTTTTAACTTCTTTGTCTGATTTGTATAGCTATTAGCTCCAGTTAAAGTAACTTTTCCAAAGAGTAAAACCTGTTTTGCAGTCCATTCACATAAAAATCATTTTTGTCCTCAGTTCTTCTTGGAAGACAACTTGATATCTTCTGTCCCTGTGTTAAACACCTCTAATGAAAGTGTATACAACTCTAACGGCCAGGCTCTGCGACTCATAGAGAAAAACAACTTTTACCTTCCAGTAAGTACCCCTGACAGCTGTTTCTCTGTCTTTCTTTTTTTCTTCCATTGTCTTTTCAGTGAGCCAAATTGAACAGCAACTATCTAGTGCAATAATTAATATCTGTATGCAGGAAGGTCATCAGGCAAATATGATTCCCTTTGAATGAAGTAGTAAATACATTTCCTGCTTTTTCAACGCTGGTGTCTAGCCATAAATGCACATTACATAAAAATACTGTGGTGCTGTATCATCATAAAATAACTTGCTGCAGCTCATTACATTTAAACTCAAAAGCAACGCTTTAAAGGGTGTAAATGATGTTTTGGTTCAAATACTAAATATTTTGGGTCTTTTGCCAAGAAATCATGGACAAAAAGACATCTAAAGCAAATTAAAGCTGTTGAAAACGTATACATTTGAAAGTAGGGAGTATTTCTGTACTTCATTATTTAAAACTGTTAAAATGTTGGTTTGATTCACAAACCATAACACAATTTAGTACATTTGGTACTGGATCCATTTTCAGGCAGTTTGTTTGTGGATTCCCAGTACTTCTGCCTCCAATACTGTTAAACTAGCATCTTTCCAAAGCACCAAAATAAAAAATAAAAATTACAAATACAGTATGTGATATGGTATTTCTTTGGCTAAGATATTGTGAACAGTCAATAAACAAAACATACATCTATATCTGTACAGAATCTGTTACTCTTATTGCATTTAATGATCCAGTGTAATTGAACACATCTGGTCAACATGTATGACTTCATAATCATTCTAATTAACAAGTAAATCAAAATAATTGATTCACAGTTTATAAAATGTCAAGCGAGGATTTAAGCTTAATCACAGGAAACAGCAGTGTGTGCTCTACATATGTGTGTCACAGATGGCTTTGTGTGGCGTGTGGGTGGTGACGCCAGGTTCAGGAAGCAATGGACACAGACAGACTGGATTTACGGGTGAAGCTGAGCGCTTGGTTGCGATCAGCATTTATTAAATAAACAAATGAAAGATTTAAACAAAAAACAGCACACAGCACTTTACATCAAAATAAGCAGACAAACAAAATGGACTAGCACTAAACAAACAGCGGACGAACAGACAAACAAACACGGTGAGTCAAAAACAAACAAGTATCGTGCTGGTCCTTCCAGTACGAAATAGCAATTATAATTTACTTTTTATCTCTCCTTTCCACACCCGTTCTCCACTCACCGAACACACAACCCAGAGTGAGTGAAACGTGCATCTATATATACTGTTGTGCCGGGATTCAATTACTAAGTCATTATTCACTTGAATCCCAGCACGTGAACTACTTTGTGCAATCCCTGTGCTCACATGCCTAAATACAACTATATATTTAAAATCACCTATACACCAACATTAACACACCACGCGCAACATATAACACATAACACACACATGGGCGGGGCACACTGCCACATACCTCCGTCTTTCTGCGCAGCACACATGGCCTCAACAGCCACCTCCCCCCTTAAAAGCCCCAAAATCCCGGTAATAGTCCTGGGCCAGGAACAGAGGCTTGAAGGTGTCCACAGGTTGTTAGGCTGTCAGCAGTAATGCTGACTGTGGGGTGGTACACTCCTTCCACTCTTCTGCTACTGGTGGCCTCCTAGCTGACAGCGGAAATGCTGTCAGCAGAGCTATTAATGGCTCCCAGTCTGGCTCCTCCAGCCGGGGCAGTCCTGGCAGTGGAAAGGCTGCTGCAGGGGAAGGTGGTCTCCTGACCTCTCCCCCCTTCTTCGTAGCCAGCAGCTCCCCTTTGTGGGGCTCCAGCCACAGTATTTCCTGTGGCAAAGCAGGGCTGGCAGCAACCCCAGGTGAAGCAGAGCTGGCAGCGACCCCAGGCGAAACAGAGCTGGCAGACCACAGGCGAAGCAGAGCAGCAGGCAACCCCTGGCGATGCAGAGCAGGCATCCGTGGGCCGTGGAGGTGGGAGTGGCAGATAGTCCTCCCATGGCAGTGGAGGCGGGAACAGTAGCCTGTCTCCCTCGGGTGGTGGAGGCAGAGGCAGCTCCTGCTGCTCTCCCTCTGGCGGTGGAGGTGGGAGTGGTAAGCAGTCTCCCCATGGCGGTGATGGTGGGAGCAGCAGGTAGTCTCCCGGCAACGAAGTTGGGAGCAGCGGGTAGTCTCCCTCTGGTGCTGGAGGTGGGAGTGGTGGAGGCAGAGGTAGCTCTTGCTCCTCTCCTCCTGGTGGTGGAGGCAGAGGTTGCGCCCCCCTTCTGGGTGCTGGACGCACTGGCTCCCCCCTTCTGGGCGCTGGACGCTAGACAAACAAAACAGACTAACACTAAACAAACAGTGGACGAACAGACAAACAAACACAGTGAGTCAAATACAAACAAGTATCGTGCTAGTCCTTCCAGCATGAAATAGCAATAATAATTTACTTTTACTTTTTTATCTCTCCGCTCCTCTCCACACCTGTTCTCCACTCACCGAACACACAACCCAGAGTGAGTGAAACGTGCATCTATATATACTGTTGTGCCGGGATTCAATTACTAATGAATTATTCACTTGAATCCGAGCACATGAACTAATTTGTGCAATCTCCATGCTCATATACTATTGATTGTGATTGTGCAATCCCTGTGCGTAAATACAACTATATATTTTAAATCACTCGTGCTACACAGACCCATTTATATACCGTGCACCAATACCTATACACCAACATAAAACACATAACACACACATGGGCGGGGCACACTATTGACTATTGACTGTGTTTTTGCCCCTCAGTATAGAACCCTTAGAATTGTAGTGGGGATCCATTGTAATTCCTGAGACAAAACACTGAGACTGCAGGGGGAAAAGTGCAGTTTCAGGCACTGCAAAGTACATTTAATGCAGTAATTTCCAAACAGATTGCCGAAGAGCTCGACTATGGCTTAATTGTTCTGTTAGAAATACATGCAGAGATTTCTAAACTTGGCTAATTAACAGAAGCAGCTGGGTAAATGAAAATCCCATCACTTGTCAATAAACACATTAAGGCCTAGTTCTTTGATTCTTTCACCCTTTATACACAGCACAGCGTGATTAGAGTGAAAAGCACCTAGTCACCGCTTAACCTTTTTAATGACCTGGCTTTAAGAAGACTTTTCTGTTCCATCTTTCAAAACTGCATTATAGAGTAGAATAACCAACATAGATTGGGTTTTAGCAAATGTATTTAATCTCTTACCCTAACGGCATGGTATTTGTTTTGTGATGTGCACTCATTATTGTCCTTAAGGGTTACCTACAGGAAAACATTTTCAAGGGAATTTTTACATTTGTTTTGACAACTGCATTTGACACTTAGGTACTGTTTTCAGGGTCCCTCATTACAAATTGGCAGAAGAAGCTACTGTATTTTCCATCATGTTGTGTTCTTTTTTATATTATGGCAAGAACGTGCATGGGCAGGGTAAGCCTTTGATACTGTCTGGTTTAGATATCAATGGCTTTCAAAAACAATTTTCTGCTTTTATATTTAACGGTTTGTTTGTTTCTTCTTCTGTGTCAGTATTTTATATACAGCTGCATCCTGGGTTTGATCTCCTGTTCTGTGTTCTTGAGGATAAACTACGAGTTGAAGATGGTGATCATGCTGATGGCAGTTGTGGGATACAATATCATTATCCTGCATACTCACGCCTCAGTGTTGGATGAATACAGCAAGTTTCTGTATAAAACAGAGGTATTGGAAAGGTAGGCTTTATTAATGTGTAGAGGTATCTACTGGTTTTAAATTGTTTCTCAGTTTACCCACTGTTGCACATGTACAGTATTACGTACACACAGACACACACACACACACACACACACTTTATAACCATCTATGTCATAATCTGACTATAACAGCCTCAGAAGCCCAAAAATTCATACTGGCAACAGCCTGTGTAAGCAGCAGTCTCTGTCACATAAGGTGGGAACTGTTTAACTAGCTTACTAAAATGATTAATTTAGTGTTTCTTTATCTGTTAATAATTAGTTAATATACAGTGAATCATTTAACCTTTTGAGCTAAAGTCCTCCCATCTCCTCCCCACAAACACAACACATGATATGTGAAATGGGTTTTAATAAATATAAAGGCTTATAAACTGCAGTGTATACTCACTAAACATTGACAAGCAAAAAAAACGAACAGCGTTTGTTTGCATGTTAATACACAATATCAAAGCGTGACCTTGCATATATTGATGAGAAGATATGTGCTACTGGACATTTCTGAAAATATGCAGTTGCCATTTCTTATGAAGATGTGGTTAATTTTTAAATAACTAGCTTTTTGTCATACTTAATTTGCCATATACAATCCTATTTATAAATAACATACAAATGCAACAAACTTTCATGTGCACGTTTTCATGTTGTCCCCATCCGGTCATACTGTCTTTCCACATCTAATGTTGACCTGGAAATGGATTCTGGTGTACTAACAATATTTTACTATTTGACGTGGACTTGCACACCTAGGCCTTAAAGGGAAAGGGAATTAAATGATTTATATGGTCCATCACTGCAATAGTAATATTCAGGCCATTATATTTCTCACTTTAATAGTGGAAAGGAGCCTTGGATACCTTATATTGAGATTGCCAGTTAATGGAATAAAAAAAAAAAAACATGTTGATAGCAAGGTGTGTATAGAAGTGATTAGCAGATGGTTGGTCTTATTTCTTGGCAGATAGATATTGAGTCAAGCTGAGCATCCTAGAGTAACTTAATATTAACATATCACACAGACAAGCAATCTGTGTAAGGAGTGATAACCATAACTTAAAAATCTATTTTCTATTAGCATTAGCATCGATCTCATTTTCATTGTTCTTAAGGGTTTTTTGTATGTTGTAGCTTAAGAAAAGCTAGCAACTATAGCAGTAATGACTATCGAGTTCAAGATTTTGAAGAGATGGAGCAGAAGTGATGGGAAGACATTTTTTTTAACACATGACATGAAATATAGCTTCATGACCAGGATCCAAAGCACTGAACTTGTTAGCCATTACTGACTCCTATGTGCTGCAAGGAGTAACCCCAGAAAAACATGACATTATATTTATTGAATTCCGTTTGGCAAACTGAATTGCTTGTTTTTTCTAGACCTGGAGTTCTGAAGGACTTGAAGACAATGGGTTCAGTGTCTCTTTTCATATTCTTCATCACACTCCTTGTTCTGGCTAGACAGGTGAGATATCTATTTTATTGACAAATCATACAGTTGATGAGTCATCAAGAGTATGTACATGTTTTTCAGTGGCTGTGACATATGTAACATCAGTAGTTCATTAAAACAGATATTGCTTTAATGCCCTTTTAAAAGGGGGTTTGCTTGTTTACAATCATTCTGAGTGGTTCTGAGTTCTGTCATACTAGTATTGACCTGTCATTATAAGCTATGTTAACATTCTTTCAGCTAAATTCAATACTGGCACTAGTTTGTCTATTGTATGTTAGGAGGCTGTCTATTGTTTGTTAGGCGGTCCCCGGTTCAAATCCCACCTCAGCCACTGACTCATTGTGTGACCCTGAGCAAGTCACTTAACCTCCTTGTGCTCTGTCTTTCGGGTGAGACGTAATTGTAAGTGACTCTGCAGCTGATGCATAGCTCACACACCCTAGTCTCTGTAAGTCGCCTTGGATAAAGCATCTGCTAAAATAAAACAAAATGTCACATTGAACATTAAGTTGTGAACTCAGATATCACAAATACAGTATCATATTTTACAATCAGTATCATTTCAGGAAACAGCTTTTATCTCATTTGCAGTAGCTGTCAAATGACTAATATCCCTATCACTCATCCCCTCTTAAAGACTCCTACAGGGACAGGTTCCTTAGACAAACGAACTGCATACAGCAGGGCAACATCATAGAGCAAACAGAAGAGTTGTAGTCAGAAAATCATTTTTCATAGATTATCAAGTAATTCGATTTTGTTAATAGCTGCCTGGAATGTAAAAGAAAAACCTTAAAACAATCCAGGAATGGAATAAAACTAGGAAATATTAAAACTGAGACAATGTCTATTCAAAAACATAAACATGCTCCAGACTATTTGGTTTCTACAGATCTGATCAGATTCAGATTAGAGTGCCCTCTGCTGGTGTATACTGACTATATTGAATTGATACAGAGTGCATTGGTTTAGTTCAAGTTATGTTCTTTCAATATATAGACATACATGGTATACTAGTAAAATGCATATTTAAATGCCACTAAAAATACATATTCAGAGAATGAAATACACTTTTCCAGCCACTAGCCAGGAGAATAGATCATCTACAAAATATTTTCACATTTGCAGACTTGAGCATATACTGTACAGTAAAGAGCCTGCAAAACTTCCGAATTCAGCTTGAAGAGAATCATGAAAAGACTAGTACTGTCTACTTTACAAGAGATATTTCTTTGCAACTAACCTCATATACCTAGATAACACAAATACCGTAATCTGCAGAACCAAAAGGATCAGTCCATGAATAATTGGGAATCCACATGCACATCAAGTCAGATTCAAATCCACTTCATGCGTGCTAGTTTTCCACACAGAAAGGTGATGTTATACCTTTTTTTTCTAAATCCCACCCTTTCATTTCCTCTTTCTGTTTCCACAGTCTGAATGGGAAACATCAAAGAGGAAATGGAAGGGCAGGGTTTTAAAAAACAAGGTGTGACAACATGAAACTAAAAGAACTGAGAAATACATGAACACAAGAAATGTTGGGAATACTGCAGAATAAACCACCCTGAACAATTGTAAACATGAGGCAAGAGCGCTGTTTGAAAGCCATCCAAATGTCAATTATGTGCTTCTTGCTCTTGAAAGCCTTCTGGGGAATGCAGACTGTCTAAAAGGTAAGTAAATCCTTAGAAAAGTAAATTGCCATGGGCTTCATAGCTACTCACTCTAGTTATTTAATCTTTACATTTATAGAGCACTTTTCATGCAAATATGTTTTTTTTTTAATGCTGTGTTGCCAAGGGTTTGCAGCACGAAGCAGAAACTTAGCACAGAAATAGAGAACAAACAAGATGGTATCTTAGTTCATATATACTGTGGATTGTAAGCAGCTGGGGGTGGGGGTGTGTGGGCATGCAGTCATTCTTATTAACTTAACTCTTGACGCATCAAAGTGATCAGATGCCTACTGTTTCTTTACCTCTGTGTCCTCTTGTAACAGAATGAATATTACTGTAGGTTAGACTTCCTCTGGAAGAACAAGTTCAAAAAGGAGTGCGAGGAGATTGAGACCATGGAAAACCTGAACAGGGTGCTTCTGGAGAATGTGCTCCCAGCTCATGTGGCCGAGCACTTCCTGGCACGCAACTGGAAAAACGAGGTGAGAATGTCCCAGAGACATTAAACTGAACAATCCCTTACAACAATCAATCCTCACACATGGGATATAAAGTACTGTACACACAAAGAATAAAAAAAAAAACATCCTGAAACTGTAATCAGTAACACAGTAGTAAATAACAGAGGAAAAGTCTTAAATGGTGGTGGAGAGCTAGTAAATGTGTGTAATAAAATATTGCAAGTTTTCATTTGACTTAATGCATATGTAACAGGCATAGCCTGGGCACGAGCTTGCAAGCACCCACAACCCAAGCTAGCGTCTCAAACACAATACAAAAAAGCCTGACATTTTGACACATATACAAGCAAGCATGGATCTATTGTACATGTTTAAGAGGAGACTTCGTCCTTCAGTGGTTAAGGCTTCTATATACTTTATTAATTATTTTTCTGTTGCCAACTTTGAACCATCACTTATCCTCTGTATTGTTTTTATTTCTCCAGTCATGAACCAGTACCTTTGTTTTTTTTTTAACAGGATTTGTATCACCAGTCATATGACTTTGTCTGTGTCATGTTCGCCTCCATCCCTGACTTTAAAGAGTTTTATACCGAATCAGATGTCAATAAAGAAGGCTTGGAATGCCTCAGACTGCTGAACGAGATCATTGCAGATTTTGATGAAGTAAGAGTCCCAGTAAACAAACACATTCCTTTGTTTGTTAAATAAGTTTGTCAGCGATAGGAACATTACTACAGTACCTTGTATCTTTTTTTTTTAAGTTTGTTATCTTCTGCGATGTAAATATAATTTGTAGTAAAGAACAATAAGAAGATAATTAATGAAAAATTGCCCTGTAATGTTGCACCAACATAATTTGTGTAGATACGAGTTTATTAACCAAGATGTACTCTATATTTCTGTTCTTGCTTTTTTGCTTTGTTAAAGCATTGTGAATCGTGACATAAATAAATGGTTAATGCTTTTCCTCAGCTGTTGTCAAAGCCCAAGTTCAGTGGAGTGGAAAAAATCAAGACAATTGGCAGCACTTACATGGCAGCGACAGGACTGAATGCAACATCAGGACCAGAATACATCCAGGTATAGTAAAGCCTTTTTTTTTTACATTTTTCCTACAAAAACAACTAGTCTTAAATGGTCACCAACAAACCTGGGAGAATGTAACCATTGCTGTACACTGTTTGCATAGTCAATTACATATTCTAAATTATTATCAAGTCACTTTAGTGCCTCTATTCTAAGGCTGTCTCTGGCAATTTGTAAAATGAATGACATGATCTTACAGTACAGCAACCACCACACTAGTTCCAGTACTTATCCTGACATACTGTAAGTTGGTGCAGCCAAGGAAGGATTTCATGCCCTCTCTCTCTAATTATTATTATTATTATTATTTATTTCTTAGCAGACGCCCTTATCCAGGGCGACTTACAATCGCAAGCAAATACAAATACATTCAAGTGTTACAATATAAGTCATACAATAAGAACAAGAAATACAATAATTCTCAAGTGTGACAAACCACAATTCAATAATACAGCAGATAATAGTGAAAGTTACATCAGGATATGATTAAATAGTGATAGTTACATCAGGATATGATTAAGTACAAAATACTACAGATTAAACACTTGGCAGATTACAATATTCTGAGGTACAGGATTAAATGCAGTAAAATAGGGGGCAGATAAGAGCAAAATAAAGCATGTTTAAATGAAGGGTGATAGTGTCCCAGGATACAACAGAGGAGTTCTACAGGTGCTGTTTGAAGAGGTGAGTCTTAAGGAGGCACCGGAATGTGGTCAGGGACTGGGCAGTCCTGACATCCTTAAGGAAAAAAGTGGGTGTGATCTAAAACATATATGTTGATATCATATAAAATAAACATTGAAATTGTAATTTTAGCTGTACAGATACTGAGAGTAGAGTGAAAATGGAATAAAACATGAACAAAATATTTTAAAAGGCTAACAAGTTCATTGGTAAACCAATCACATAGGCCATGTCAACACAGATTGCAGAAAACCTTTTGTGTAAAGTATAAACAAGTACATGAACCTTCTGCTTTCAGTCTTGAACATTAGGATAATAACTGTAATTATAGCAGCAATTTGAATTGTAAATTGCAGTGGAATCTGGTTACATCATTTGTGCATCGAAGTATTGACTGCAAGCACCATCAGCTGAGCTTTTCAACATTAAAGTGAACATTTTGCATATAAACATTTGAGCCTAGAAGTATACAGGTCAAGAGTGACAACATAATTGATGTATTCCCTGATTTCCATCAGGTGGCAGAAATCAAGGTATATAGTATAATTTTGAAGACTGGACAGACCATAAAAAAGTTTTACAATTAAGAAAATAAATTCTATTGATTCTACATCTTTTGACTCATTTTTGGAAAACTGAAGCATGAATTCATTTTCTGAATACTTAAAGTAATTAGTGCGAAATATTGAAATCGTCTGGATTCCATTTCCAAACATATTCTGGGTTTGAGAGTTTCCAGTTTGTGTATTGAAGGTACATTTGTATACAGATAATGGCTAGTATAATGCTTCTCTGTTTCTCCTCAGGAACATGACAGGCAGTACATGCACATTGGGACTATGGTGGAGTTTGCCTTTGCAATAGTAGCAAAACTTGATGTCATTAATAAGCATTCCTTCAATGATTTCAAACTCAGAGTTGGTAAGTACATAAAAGGGTTGAATAATTCCTTGTTTCAGCTGTTGATAAAGGATGGGCTATAACTATAAAATGTAACTTCCATCAAAGTAATCATGAATCTTAGACAAGCAGACTAACCAGCAATGCATTTTGCTTTTACTTCTTAAAGACTTGAAGCAAGAACATGTATTTTTAAACTGGCACTGTAGCACTGCTCTTGTTTATCATCTATCTCTCCTCACTTTGGGAGTGTTACAACAGCATGTGAAGCAAAACACCAAAACTTGAGACTTTGTCAAAATGTTTGTCATTAAAAATACAGTACTAAGTTTCATTTAGTATTTTTAAATTCCCCAGTGTTTAATAGTTGTTTATATTCAAAGCAGTAACCTTGATATGTGCACTGAATTAAAAACTGATTCCTGTGTGTTTGTGTAATCTCTTGTGACAGGAATGAATCATGGTCCTGTGATTGCCGGAGTAATTGGAGCTCAGAAGCCACAGTACGATATCTGGGGAAACACAGTCAATGTAGCAAGCCGGATGGATAGCACAGGTGTGCTTGGCAAAATACAGGTAGCTAATTTACTGTGCTGCTGCGTTTAGATTGTCACAGATCAATGCAGCCCAAGTGGGCTTTTTGCCACATTTGTACAATGTGAAATACTAGATAATCAAAGGGTAATTAAATTATACCCAAATCAAAAGGTAAATAAAAATTCCCTAATTGAGTCTACTACTACTACATCTACCCATTCCCACACCAACAGAAACACGTAAAGAATCATAAGAAATGTCAGTGCATAAGAAACCTCAGTCCACAGGAAACGTCATCATGTGTTTCCCATGACATTTCTGGGCTTAATTAAAAATCATTGAAGCAAGCCTTACATTGTATAGCTATCCTTTAACTTAATTACATTTTAAGAGGTTATATATTTTTTGATTGAGTGAAATAAATTAGAACTACGTTGTCTATTTTCCTTCAACTATAGTTAGAATACAAACTTACTTCTGTGGTAAACTAGGCAAAAGAAAACAACTAAGGTTTAACAATACCTGAATATTGTATATTATAGTTCATGAGCATTACTATGTTTACTGTAGATGATGTCTAATTAATTTGTTGTGATTTAAAGTTTAGCATAATGAGACATTGTTTCCTTCTCTTTTTGAAGGTTACAGAGGAAACCAGTAAGATCTTGCAAACATTGGGATACATGTGCACATGTCGGGGAATAATAAACGTGAAGGGAAAAGGAGAGCTGAAAACCTATTTTGTCCACACAGAGATGACAAGATCTCTTTCACAAGGAAATGTGATGCCTTGAAAAGACTAATGTGACAGTGCACAAGCCCAATTAATCCCTGTCAGAGACTAGTTGAACATCAAAACCCACAACATCTGTAAATATTACAACTCTGTCCTTAGATGCACGAATGTTGGATGCGTTTAGGAGTGGAATCTCAAAGGCAGTGGCACATACTGAGGGAACTCAGCGTTGTGCACAGACAAGAGTTACTCACAGGACCAGTTTTGGAAAAAACTTAATAAAAAATAAAAAAAAGTGTTAATGTTTTATGCCATTGTTTTGTAAAACTTCATTAAAAGTTTGTATGTATTTGAGGCTTTATGAACTCTTTCTTTGCATAACACACACAATTATTAGAAATAGAGAAAAAGCACTTCCCTCAAACTTGGTTGATGGAAAACCTACAGAAAGATAAGCAAGAAAATAACATAAAATGACTAGTATTATTGTCACAAGTGACGAATTTTACTGGGTTCCTGGGTGTTTATTTTGTATATTTTAAATTGTGTGGAATCTGCTCCTCTTAAACCCCTGCTGTTTTTTTTCTGCTGTGCTGATTCATGGTCAGGGTGCTGTTCTGCCTAGCAACAGGAAGCCCCGCCTGGTTAGTCCCACCGCCAATGGCGCTCCAGGTGGGACTATATAAGGCAGGGAGTTGAGACAGGAAGGAGAGACATGGAGGCAGGAAACAGAAGACTGGACAGGGCATAAGGAGTGTGTGCAGGCAGAAGCGTGTAGCCTTGGAGGAATCATCTTGGGAAATCGACTGGTTGCTGGATTATTTTTCTTCTGGCTGGAACGCTGCTGAGGGAACTGGCCAGAGTTTCAATCATTGGATCCAACGGGTTTGGAAAAACTATATATTTTTATTCTTTTTGTGCAGGACAGTATAGGACGGAAGGCTGTATTTTGTGACTGTTATTATATGTGATAACAAACATAGCTATCTTATCTAAACAAAAAAAACAAAGGGATTCACATTCACGTTTTTTTTGTTACTTTATTGTTGATTTAATTTGGACACTGATTTTTTCTGTTTTCTTTTGTTCACTTGCTTTTGTTATTGGATTGTTTCTGGAACAAGATACGGGTTATTGGTTGGTGTCCCTGCTTTTGGACACCTGGGTTTTTCTCCCCACGGATCTGGGAGAGGGGTTATATTTTGAATTCTACCCGCGCTGAAAGAAGAAGCGACAAGAGGAAGCGACATCGTGGGAGCGTGTGGAAGCGACATCGTGGGAGAAGTACAGTCGTGGACAAGTACAACGCAGTTAGAAGCAGAAAGGAGGAATTACATCTTTAAATTAAATCTGGAGTTGCTTTAATCAGAAAACATTGCAGCTTAAAGCCTTACAGCTGCATGTATTTTTCTAATAAGCTGAAACTCGGAGCATATGATTCAAATTCCGCGGCGTTCTGAAACACGGGGAGGGGCGGAGCCTGCAGCACAAACACAAGCAAACAAAAGGCAGGCAGTCTTCCCAGTGACAGCGTGTGGAAGTGACATCGTGGGAGAAGTACAGTCGTGGACAAGTACAACGCAGTTAGAAGAAGTTTGAAAGCAGGTTGACAGCTGCAGAAGCTAAACTAAACTTCCAAAAAAAAAAAAAAAATGGTCTTCAAGCCAGTAATCTGTGACAACTGCATGATGTGGGAAATCCGAGAAAACCCAACAGAGCTCAACCAAGTTTGTGTAAAGTGCCGCACAATCCAGGACTTGCTCCAATGATTAAGCCTGCTAAAAAAGGAGCTGGAGGAAATGAGACAGCAACAGGAGCTTGAGGAGCTGACACACCCACAATTCATGGAAGTCTGCACCCCTAGCAGACTGAAAGCCACCAGGGAGATGGAAGAGAGTCAAAACAGCTGGGGTCAGATAGGCAGGAGCAGGGAAAAAAAGAAACTTCGTCAAACACAACCACCAGAAATCCAAACATCCAACAAATCTGAGCCACTTCAACATTTAGATGACCAAAACCAACATCAAGAGAATGAAAGAAACAACACCCAGGACCCTATAAACAGTGCTGACCAGGCAGCAAAAAGAAGGGAGGTCATGATTGTTGGGGACTCCATATTGAGAAACACAGGAAGTTCAGTTGGCAGTTTGGACCCCCTTACTACAACAGTGTGCTGCCTTCCAGGAGCCTGTGTCAAGCACATCACTGAAAACGTGGACAGGCTCCTAGAACGAACAGGAGATGACCCGGTAGTAGTCGTCCACATCAGTACAAACAACATTGGAAGAGACAGACCAAGATCCCTGCAAAACAAATTCAGAGAGCTAGGAAGGAAATTAAAAGGCAAGACCAAAACTGTGGTATTTTCTGGGATACTGCCGGCGCCTTGCAAAGGAACGTATGGACAGCTGGAAATTCAAAAATCAAAATGCATGGCTGAAATCGTGGTGCACACAGGAAGGCTTCACCTTTCTTGAACATTGGAGCACATTCTACATAAAGGACTATCTATATAGGTGGGACGGACTGCACTTAAATAGAAAGGGAACCAATCTACTCGGAGAAAGGATCCTTGAGAAGGTCCAGAAGCATTTAAACTAGAAAGGAAGGGGGGAGAAAACAAAAAAACAGAAGGGAGACCACATCAAAACAAGGGCAACAACTCGGGTAAGACAACTATTAAATGTATTTATCTTAATGCTAGAAGTCTCAGAAACAAAATGTTAGAACTTGAAGCTACTGCACTAACAAGCAACTATGATGTGATAGGTGTTACAGAAACTTGGTTGTCTAAGTGATGGAGACAAATATAATATTTGTGGGTACACACTGTATAGGAAAGACAGGCAGGACAGAAGAGGCGAAGGGGTAACGCTATACATAAGAAATAGTCTTGAAGCCCATGTGTTAAATCAGGACAAAGAAAACAATGCAGAATCAATATGGGTCAGAATAATGGACACAAATTCAAAGGGCATAATAATACATGCTATAGACCGCCAAATTCAGACGCTGAGCAAAATAATCTGTTATACAATGACATTCGAAATGCGTGTAGAAAAGGAGAAGCCATACTAATGACAAAATTGAAATGGTGGAAATGACAAATGACTGCTTCATAAGGCACCGACTAGAGGGTAGGCATGCCTTGATTTTAGTCTTTTCAAATAATGAAGACAGAATAACTAAAACAGAGGTCAGAGAGCCATTGTCAAACTCAGAACACAACATGGTATCATTTGAAGTATGTTTTAAAACCCCAAAAGTAATGACTAAAGCTAAGGTTTACAATTTTAGAAAAGCAAACTATGAAGGTATGAAACAGAGACTAACAGAAGTAGATTGGAGTAAAATAGAGAAAACATCCACAGAAAAAGGATCGCTGTTTTATAAAAATGTAGTACTAGGTGTGCAAAACAATTACATCCCAAAAGTAGACAAATCTAAATCTAAAACAAAATGGTTTAATAAATCAATTAAAAAAAAATATTCAGCAAAAAAAGGCACTTTACAGAGCTTTTAAAAGGGACCAAAAACAAAGTACACAAAAAGAGTACTTGGAACTGCAAACACAAGTCAAAAAGGAAGTTAGAAAGGCCAAGAGAGAGATAGAAATCAATATTGCTAAGGGGGCTAAAACCAATTCCAAAATGTTTTTCCAATATTATAACAGCAAGAGAACATTCAAAGAGGAGGTTAAATGTCTAAGAGACACAAATGGCAAAATCATAGATGAAGAAAAAAAAATAGCAAATATATTAAATGATTACTTTTCACAGGTTTTTACAAAGGAGGACACGGACAACATGCCCCACATGTCGACCTGTTCCTAACCAATTTTAAATAACAGAGACAGAAGTGTTAAAGGGACTAGGAGCTCTCAAAATAAACAAATCCCCTGGTCCGGATGACATCCTCCCAATAGTACTCAAAGAAATGAAAGAAGTTATTTACAAACCGCTAACCAAGATCATGCAACAGTCTCTTGACACAGGGGTTGTACCGACAGACTGGAGAATTGCAAACGTAATACCGATCCACAAAAAGGGAGACAAAACCGAACCAGGTAACTATAGATGTGGATATTGTCTAGGCTTCATTTTTGCAAAGATATCAATCAGGACATCAAAATCAAGTTTTTACCACCAATGATTTTTCAGTTGCCATTACAAGCAGATCAGAGGAGGATTGGTCATGGAAGTTCGTAAATAGGTTTTAACCAAACTAAAACTGAAAACAGATGCCAATTGCTTGCAGTGGTTACTGAAAGAGTGATGACTACCTTGTTGATTTTTAGGAATATATAAGTATAAGTTATAGCAAGTATCCTTTAGGGTTGTATCAACTCAAAAAGAGAATAAAAACTAGTGTTGGCACGAGTTTAGCTTTTCGTTCCCCTCTTCGACTCAGTAACTTCTTAACCCTCCATCTGGAGCAGACTGACCCTCCAGGACAGGGACTGGACACTGTTATAGAGCCAAAAAAAGGTTTGTTTACTTAAAAGTAGACTAAAAACAGCAACCACACTAAGGACTGTGCAAATACTGTGGGTATTTACCAGTGAGGTGATAAGGTGCTAATTAGCTAAAAAGGTTTTTGTGGGCCCCCAGCCAACCCACCCACCCACCTTCACCCACAAATCAAAAATATTTTTCTATCAAAAAAAGGTTTTCATAATCAGTAGTCCCTCCTAAACCGGACATGTCTGGAGACATGAGTTGTCTGATTTAAAAAGAAAAAAAAAATTAATAAAAATGTACAGTAGGCCTATAGACAAATCAAATGAATACCTGTACTAGCACACTTTCTTTTTACTTTAGCCTACTGGTAACACACAATAAAATCATGCTGCTGATTTTACACATTATTGTTCAATGTGAAAATAATATTGTGCTCCGTCTTTCGGGTGAGATGTAATTGTAAGTGACTCTGCAGCTGATGCATAGTTCACACACCCTAGTCTCTGTAAGTCGCCTTGGATAAAGGCGTCTGCTAAATAAACAAATAATAATAATAATAATAATCTATATATATATATATATATATATATATATATATATATATATATATGTTACTTGCAGTCACTCAACAACAGAGCATTTGTAAAACGTAGTACAGAATTTGTAACATCCAACAGTGTATAGTAAAACCTGTCTAACCCGGCATCACTTAGGACCAGAAAACTGTGCTGGATAATACAGTGTGCTGGGTCTACAGGCGTACTGTAAAATCTAATACTATACGTAAAAATTTTTATAAATGACAAACTATTTGAAAAACTCCATTATGTAAACAAGGATTTTACTGCAGATGTACCATACCCACGGGACGTGTGTATTTAAGCAACTTACTATTATTCTGAACTTAGAAAAAAAAAAATTGCATGATGTGATGCCAGACTGCAGAGTCAAATTGACATTGATTTTAGCCAGACAAGACTTACAAATCATGCTGTATCCAGAAAAGACACTCTGGATTACATCAATAGGGATTTGGTCGGGACCACAGAACGTCGACACAGCATGCCAGTTTGTAGAGGGGCCGGATTTGATCAAAGTATTTTCTGAAACATTGTGAGTCACTTGGTGTACTTTTGTATGATATAAGGACCATTTTATTTTTCGTTTGTATGTTGTGTTATTGTTTTTAAAACGTGGATCTTCAAGCATGCTGTATAAGAGCATCTTCGAAGGAACCCACTTTATCAAATGTGGGTTCTACAACACTTGAATGAATGTGTTTTTATATCACAATAAATGACACACCCCTTACAAAAATTCACAATGCCACCCATTCACTAGGTATTAAAACAAAATGTCAAGGCGCAGCATAATGGTGATTTTGCAGCTTCTCTAACCCAGTAACATGGATTTCTGATTTAACGCTAAGGAATTAGGTGGCATTGTGAATTTCTGTTTTAATAGCAATATTTGTACCATTTTAGCTAAGGCAGCTCCCAGAATTTTGATTTAATCTGCCCCTGGGCTCTCTTTATCTCTTTCCTGCCAAATTTTATTACCTGTTCTCTTTTGTCTGAACTAGTGTAGTGACTTTTAAAAAACCTCTACATACGAAATATACATTTAAACTAAATATTTGAGAATTATCAACACAAATGTATTTTTTTTATAATTTCAGTATATAATTATACTGAAAGCAAAGCAATCATTTATTAACATACAGCCAATCACAACAGACTTACCCAATAACAGTGAAAACATTTTTATTACTATATACTAGCCTTTTAAACCAATTCTAACTGATTCTAGCAGCCAAAACAAACAGCTAGGTTTTATCGTTGTTGCATTTAGCCTGAGCAAAAAAGTATTGTGATCTCTCCCATAAACTTGTAGCAACCCCCAAAACACATTTCACTCTAGAATCACTGTAGTGCTCTGAATGTTTACCGAAGCATTTTGACTGTGTTAGAACATTACTGTTAGCAGACACGGTTTCCTGCTTTCAGAGTAAACAGTAAAGAGTATATGTATTTATCTACAAAAACGTCACGTGCATTGTTTTATCTACAAGAAAGAAAAACAACTTCTATAAGTTGGTTTACTAAAGCTTTACATAAATTTAAAAATTTTAAACGACAATATGTGAAACCCTTACCTAGAGTGCTGTTCCATCGGACCCTGCAGCTCATTCGCAGGCTGGTGTCCAGTTCTGCCCCTTGCTGAATTTTGCACTAGTTTGACATATGCGCATGGGTGAGTGTTTTGTTGAACTTTGTCTATGTTATTACTTAAGCTATTAATGTATTCATCGACATGGTTTACTGTGAACTTTCGGTATTGCAAATTAAATGTACATTTTAGACAACAAAACTGTATAAACACATCAAAATACAAAACAGCTCGTGAATGGACATTTTCTCACATTACGTTTAAAATGGACCAGATGACATTTGCTTTTTAAAATATTTTACACTAAATTCTGTACTATGAATTTGCTGGTAATAAGGCAAAGTTAAGTAGTCATCTGGTTAATCTGTATAGTTTATTCATGGCCGTGGTTTGCTGTTAACTTTCGGTATTGCTAATTTAATGTATATTTTAGACATATTAAATCAGCACTGTGGCTTAAAGTACCCCAAGAAAAGTACCCACATTGGTATCCTGTGCTGTTAAGAGACTGTCGATGTTTGGTAGCACATATGTATGCAAAGCCAGCTTTTCGGCAATGAATACAAGAACAAGCACCGTAACAGACACAACCCCCTGGAGCATTGCCCGCGTTTCTGAATTTCCAGCGAATAAAAGTAAGTTGAAAACGTATTCAGTTCTAACGTTTTGGGATTAGGGGGTTATAATAATTGGTCAGAAACATGCACTCAATAACACCAGCAACACCCTTAGGGTTTAGAGTATCCCACCCCTCTGGTGGGCATATCATTCTCATATCACACACTACCCCATGCATTATTCTCTATATAATACTTATCTGTGGCCCACCAAGGATCAAAGAGCTATTTACATGGCCAGCACTGACATCAATATAACATTCAGTAACACAATTCAGCCAATAATATTACACATGATGATATACCTATACATAATTTTAATACATAAGTGATATATTAATATTTTTTTGTATGTGCTGGTAATAGCGAATCAAACTTTTTCTCTGTAGTACGTGTAACTAGTTTCACGTAGTCAAAGCTCTAGGAGTTTTATTTTTTATTTTGTTTTGTTTTGTTTTTTTGCTGCATTGAAAGAAACCAAATTTAAACATAAGATGATATTGTATTTTATGGTACCATTCATCTTGGTATACAGACAATAAAAACACACCCACACAATGAACATTGTAATGGGTTTAACATTCATTTACTGTACTTCAACTTCTACTATCTTGGTTTTGCTATTGAAATAGGTAAGCTCCTTTGGATCACTTCTTTTTGGAGGAATGTAGCTAGATGCAGACAAAGAAGAAACAGGAAGGGTTCAATTTTTTAATGTTGTTGCCATTTTCATAAAACATCAAGATCAAACAATCCACTTGAACACGGAACTATGGCTGCCGTGTTCTTTGGTTGCTAAGAAACAAGAATCAGCACAGGATGCATTATTGTTCATTTGAATTCCATATTGTAATTACCGTAGTTAAAATGAAAGTAACTATTGTGTGACTGTCAATAATAATATTAATTATATCATTAAAAAAAAGTGATAAAAATAAAACCACAGTCGGTACCCATACCTAGCACAGTTAAGTGCCAGGCAAAAAACTGCCTTGCCAAACAGTTTCCCTGATACAGTATGGTGATGACTTTTAGTTAACACATTTTTTACACATACAATTTTAATAGCATGTGAAACTTAATTTTAAAAGTCACCACAGTAGGTTTTAAATGACATAAAGGACATGTGTGTTACAAATAAATCACTGTTAATAGAGACCTAATGCACATTGTGGCACAGCATTTATTTTCACCTTCATGCAGTGTTTGAAAATATGTCATTTATAAGGGCCAAAAACAAAATGCAGCTCGCAGGTCTTACTTTGCAACCTCAATTTTCTTTATAAAAATAATAGGTCTAGGTTTGTTGCAAGCACTTGTAATCACTGGAACACCCTGCTGACAAACCAATGATAGGCAAAGCGGGAGCCAGATACAAGATATTATCTGTACTGAAGTTTTTTTTTTCCTTCAGGTGGGTTATACGGTTTCTAAACACTAGACAAGAACATGTGACACATCCAATCAACAAGACCTGAACTGTTTACCAGAAATACTACAACCGTGTAGGGTTTTTTTTTTTTATGTGCAGTACGTTAACTTTTTTTTTTTTTTGTACCCTCACTTAGTCCCAAGGCACAATTTTAATTCATGGTTCTGTCAGCCCCAGGATTAGTCTGTATGCTTTTCAGTAGACTAACAAACTTAGAAATGTCCTTTTTACAATGCATGGAACAAAACTAAACTATTTACAACATAGTCAAACATTCTTTTAGCCTTTTATTTGCCTCCCCTTACTGGTTGGTTACTGACAATGCCAGTCTTTCTTGTAGTGGGCCAGTTCTAGTTCTGTACCACCAATTGGGTATTTGAAAACTACATTAAATGACTGGCATTTGAGCCTAGTTCTGAATGCACTCACAATTCCTTTGTATTTTGTTGCATACTACCACCAGCTGTGTGCCAGTTTAAAATGTTATATTTATTCTTATTATTATATGTATGTATATAAGAAAGAGCAGGGGTCCAACTTTTATGAATACATTTTAGCTGTCTCCTATAATGTTGATACTATACAAATAATCCTCTCATTTACCTTCTATGATTAAGTCCATGACTATACATGTTATGGAGGTAAGGCTGGTTTATCTCCCTTCCTAAATGTAGCTAACACATTTGCAGTCTTTCAGTCAGAAACTATTTCCCAAAGAACCAATTTCAATATGCAATTCTAATTGTCATTGTTTTATTCTTTACATTGCTAAAAAAAAAAATAGTAAAACACATACACTTGTAATAAAACACACACAAAAAATCAGAACTCCCAAATGAGTGGATTCAAAAAGTGTTTAATTACAGTACATAAAGTATACAAACAGAATATCAGAGGCAATCATATAGAAGCATATATAAAACACACATCAGCACATTCAACAAAAGTACCACAAAAAAGTAGATGCATGATTAGTAGTGGTAGTAGTAAAAAAATAAACTGTAGTATTTTATTTTTCGCCCCTCACTGTCAGCAAGAGGTAGATTTGACATTTGCCACTGATCCCAAACAACTGCAAATGTTAATTCAACTGAGACATGAGAAAAGGCTTGGTTATATTTATTTGACATCACAGAGAAGTGCTGCCCCCCGCAGGATCCAGTGCTCAGGTGGCTGTACCGTTCTCAGGTCTACAGCAGCAATGTAGTTCAGGTCTGTTCGCACAGGCTTCTTATAAATTGGACATGAATACAGGCGTACATCCCTTGTACCTACAGAGAGACAAAAAAGCTAGCTAAATGTATGCACTAGACATCTATAGGCATGGTAAATAGTGTAAAAGACAAGGTATAACATCCTGAAGAAATGCAATTTTCACTGGTATACCTGCCCTGTTGACACTCGGCATATAACAGTTCTTTTTTCACATAAAATCCCACTGGCATGCTTCCAGGCAACTTTTTTTTTTTTTTATCTTGCAAATGTAGTCATTGTAAGAACAACTTGATGTGCAGATGTTTTTATAAAATTGTTTTATTATGTCATCGTATGTATATGTATGCCCGATATAACCCAATGTTTTTTCACTGGACAACATTTATAAAAACTGTATAAAAAAAATACATTAACTACATTTTACATTTTAAATGAATAGGTTATGTTACACCAGAATTGTCTCTACTCACTGTTGTTTTCAGCATAGATTCTGATGACTGGCATCATCTCAAACAGCACTTTGGGTTTGGAATCAATCAGTTTGCAGTTCCTCCTGTCCCAACCTGCTCCCTCCAAGTACAGGCCATACACATAGACCCCTTCAGAAGGAGGCTGGGTGATGTCATCCTTCATCCACTTAGTGACCTCATTGCAGAGCCCCACACTATCCAGAGCCCAGCCTTTGTTAGCACGGGTAATTTCCTATACAAAAAATAAAGCATTACATATCTCAAGCCAAGAGTCATAGAGTTAAATCTGTGCCTACTCTAACTTTGAGTTCTGTCCACATAATACACCAGTGCCCGCACTGGGCAAAGTGTATGGAGCTGCCACTCTCTATCAGACTGGAAAGGAGGCGGATGAAAAGCCTCAAGTTCCACCGTGTGGTTAATGTGGAATGCCGAGATGGTTTTCGGCAAAAAAGCAGGATTAGTGCTAAGTGTGACTTTCGCCCTGGCCTCTCTAGAAATTAAGCAAACTTTTGCAATTGTAAAAGCTTGCATCTCACCCACCCGCTTAGCGGATGTAATCAGGCACCACATTAAGCCTCCAGCGGCTGAAGCCGCCAAGCTCCTTTAAAAAATTCTGAGGCACTGGGGACTCCCCTTGAAAGGTCCACTGCCCAATTTGTCACTCCGAGCAGATGTACTACCCGATGGAGACTGGGGGACCTGAGGCCGCCCTGGTGGTTTATGTAAGCTACCACAGTAGTGTTGTCCGTTGGGACAAGCACATGTCTCCCTTGAATCTCCTGTAAAAAATTCTGCAAGGCTAGAAACACTGACCCTGCCATGGGGGTCTCCATATCCCTTTCCGCACGGCGCCCCAACCGAGGCTGGGCACATCTGGGGTGATAACCTCCCTTCTGGTAACACTGCCCAGCACTACGCCTAAGCGTAGGTGAGCAGGCTGTGTCCAATAGGATAGCGCCTGCAGACAGTGCCGAGACACTGTCAGCAGACGGCCGCGGTTCAATGCAGGCTGAAAAACCCTCCTGTTGAACCAGCCTTGGAGAGGGTTCATGCATAGTCCTTTTTCAAAAGCGCTAGCAATAGCGGCATCTACTGGTGGAAAATCAGCCAAGCCAAGCCAAGCTTTTCTGCCTCATGTAAGCTGTACAGCATCCCCAAGGAACGTGAAGCAGCAGGTGCTGTAACCGGGTGACCCCAGGATGAATGTATCTCAAAAAGGAATCTACAGGCCATGGGACATTTAAAACATCAAAATCTCTGCTTACAATGATATATGCGCTACTGGTGTTATGCTATCCGAGTCACCCTCCTCAGAGGGGAACTCTTGATCTACTACCTCCTCAGAAGCAGCGATAGGTAGCAGACCCTCTTGCTGCCATTTTGGATGTACTACTCCCTGTTGTTCTAACGGCATAGAGGGAGCAGGTGGAGCAGTGGGGTCGCGCAGTAGCTCGGCCAACATGTTGCCCTGTTGGGAGACCACCTCCCAGAGCTTATACAGCTGCTCAGCTGCTCATAGTTCTCCGATCTATGAGACTGGTGGCTCTTTCTCCTCCTCTTCTTAGGAGGGGAAACCGGAGAAGGGGAGGGAGATGGTGAAGGAGAGGATGAGGCAGCTACACAAGGAGAGACTCAACACCAGGAAGGCCCAACTACCAACCACAACCAACACTCACCCCTGCCCACACTGCACCAAAATATGTGGCTCCCGGATCGGCCTTTACAGCCATCTGAAGACCCAAAAATATAAGACCCTATGGAGGACAACCATGCTCGACCTGAGTGATCGCCGATGATGATGATGAGAGAAAGATGCACAAAATTCACAGGAGTTGTGGTTGGCGATTGCCTCTTTTGCATGCTCCGGACACAGACAGGCAGCACATCTGCCCTGCCTGTCCTCCATGGGGAGACCCGTCTTGCATACATCACAAGAATGAAATGCCATCAGCTGTAATTGCTGTAACAGTATACCATATATTACAGTACCCAAGGGAAACTGTTGAACAACACATGCAGCAATGTTGCTATGCAACCGGCAATGCGTCAGAGGTAAATGACTATAACCAGATCCAGTGATAAATCAGGTATGGTACTTTTTAAATACCTGCACTGTGCCTAAGCACTATTACAGGACTGTACAGAATGCTTAAACACCCGCACTGTATTATAGTACAGTGTACGGTACACATAGTGCCAATGGTACGGTGCGGTGCACTGCATACGGTGTGGTGCGCAATGCACGGTACAGCGCACCAGGCACGGTACACCTGTTACGGTATGGTGCACGGTACACACGGTACTGTGAAACCCGTACGGTATGGTGTACAAAGCACTGTACAGGGCAACGAACAAGTATGCACTGTATGGTGCACAATGCACGATACAGTGCAAACAGTATGGTATATTGCACAATGCACGGTACAGTGCAAACGGTACGGTATGGTGCACAGAGCACGATACCCCTGATACGTTACGGTGCACGGTACACATGGTACGGTGCAATGGTACAGTGTACGGTACAGTATGCTGTACAGTACGGTGCAACGGTACAAAGTATGGTGCAGAGCATGGTACACTACCGTTACAGTAACCTCGTTCACTTAAGAACGGTGGTAGATCAGTGACCTACAGTTACTGAGAAAGTAATATGCAGGGATGCCCACCTGAATAGCTTCTGGCTTAACACAACACAGCCCTAAGACTGGAGGAAGCCTGCTGTCAAGCTGTGACAGCTATTGCAATGGCACTGCAAGCAGAGTCCAAAGCAGCAATGAAACACTGCGGGAAGGACAGCGAACAGTCAGACCCGAAGCAGAGCTGAGACCAGAAGCTGCTAGTGAATCTATAAGGTAACCTCATTCATTGTACAAAGTGTCGACAGGAGCAGGTCTGTGACCTACAGTCACCACAGGAGCGAAAAAAGGATGCCCACCTTTTTGGCTAACCAACAGCTCGTTACCTGAGGAAAGCCTACTGCTAGAGTCCTAACAGTCTTCGCACTAATTCTGCAAGCAGATCTTAATGTGGCAATGAGACACTGAGAAAAACTGCAAGCAGATTGACCCAGCAAGAGCGTCTCGGTCTAACGCAGAGCAGCTGAGCCCAGCAGCCGCGCTAGTATTTCTGTGGAAAAAGACAAAAGTACCACAGAGAGAACAATTTTTAATCACACAAAACAGTAATCAAACAATTACTTTTATTTTAATATAATTTTTATAACAATTTTTTTATTTTCTATTTATGCTTCAACCGAAGCTAGCAGTTTAAGAGAGAGCACCAGTAGCTGACTTAAGGCGTTCGATCCCGGGGAAGGGGCAGCGGGGCTGCAAGCTTCGTGCGGGGCACAAGGCCGCTGAGTGACTAACGAAACAACCATGACTGAGTGTATTAAAACATGTGAACATGCCCCTGGGGGCGGGCACGACTACGTCACAAGCACTATGTGCAGCTTTGCTATATCTATTCAAGTTAGACCGCATTAAAGGATAAATACCCATGAGGTAGTGGTTACATTTCGTACTTGATAGGGAACCAACTCGCATATCAAACTCTTCCTCTGAATCTGCAAATTATTCATTTACATCTACTTCAGCAGTGGAAATGGCAACATGTGAAAATAAATGTTGGAAGAGAAAACTACCAAAATCAACTGGATTTGTTTGTTATTTCATCTTATTTGTTTGATTATGGTGATACCTTGTACTTGCATGCCTCTGTTGAACAATTAAAAAGGTTGGATCGGCTAATGAATAAAGCAGCCAGATTTGTATTAGGGTGTCATCCTCAGACTCATCACTGTCAGTTACTTACATCCTTAAAGTGGATTTCATTAGATTACAGAAGACAACTTCACTGGATACTATTGGTGTGTAAAACAGTAATAGGCTTGTCACCAGGGTATCTAGATTTGATGCTTCAGGCAAATATAACCAAGTATAATTTAAGACCCAGCCTTACACTTAATAATCAAGTAACGGGGAGAAGGTCTTGTGTTGGTCAAACAGCCTTCAGCTATAGTGCGTCTATGGAATGGAATCGGTTGGACAAAAATATTAAGGATATGATTGTGCCTCTAACTGGTAGCCAATATTTACCAGATAAACATAGAATAATGGCTAATGTTACATCTACTATTTTAAAGGGTAGATATCATGGATTAACAATTTGTAAATGTTATGTTTTATGTGAAATCACTGATGTATGCCTTGTAGACACTTATTTGGTTTTGATTCTGTAAAATGTATGTTGTATTTACTGCTGCCTGTTCTGTGGCCATCTTGCCAGGACACCCTTGTAAAAGAGGCGTCGGTCTCAATGGGTTAATTTCCTGGTTAAAGAATGAATAAATAAATAAAGATTTGACAGCAATGTGGAATCATATTTTACTAGATTGTCAACTTTGCGAACTGAACAGCCGCTTTCAAAATGACACATTAATATGGCCTCATGAAAGCCATGTCTGCATGTTTGCCAACATCGGACACATTCGGCAATAGAGAAAGTCTACTACTGGCATGTAATTTGTTTTACATTTGTTAATAGGATGCTGTGTGGTCCAGTGGTTAAACAAAAGGGCTTGCAATCAGACGGTCCCCGGTTCAAATCCCTGCTCAGCCACTGACTCATTGTGTGACCCTGAGCAAGTCACTTAACCTCCTTGTGCTCTGTCGTTGGGGTTAGACGTTGTTGTAAGTGACTCTGCAGCTGATGCATAGTTCACACACCCTAGTCTCTGTAAGCGTCTGCTAAATAAACAAATAATAGTATGGATGAAGTTGAAGTTTTTAGTCTCTGTTCAACAAATAAAGCGCAAATCGACTGTGGGGAAAAATGATCCAACACTAATTTAAGTTTTAGATGATTGCCACTTGATTATCTTTCCAAATATGCATACACTTTTAAGGCTCTTCTCCACCGTGAACAGGATTAAGACAGCTGCACAAGCCTCAATGCTGACAAGTCACTTGAACATGCTGTCTCTCCTGTCATTTGAAAGAGACATGTGCGATTCTCTGGAGTATGACTAATTGAAATATTCAGCAGCAAACACCGACACCTTCCTCTATAAGGTGGAGCACAGACAACAGAATACGAACTAGGCAATTAGAAGTAATTTACTAGCTTTCATTATATTTAATAATTGCTTAAAATGTAATATTACTGTGTTCTCGCTGGTTAGGTGACGCTGCCTGTTTGGCTTTTTAATGAGCATTCACTGCTGATGTATGTACATTTATTTTTTGTCTACTTGAAACATTTTAAATGGATTTTCAGGGGTAATACTTGATGAATCCAGGGTTATAATGAATTTAAATCATTTTTGCAATGTAAACTATTTCCTGTGACATCAGACCTTTGGTCATTGCCCGTCCACTCTAAGTTGGGGCCCACCCACATTTCCAAGCCTAGCTATGCCACTGCTGTGCATATAACTGGGTCTTTCTAGCTTTGGAGTTGTCATGTGGTACAATTCTGGAAGCAGGGTTAAAAAATATATATATATATATGATGTTAAACATTCTGAATTAAGCTCATGTAAAACAACTATTTCAATATTTTTATTTCACGTCGGGTAAAATTGAGTGTAACCTTCTGGATATAACCCAGTGGCAATTAAAACATGCAAGATTTAGACAGGTGGCTACTCTATAGTGGTTGTCTCTATAGTGGTTGTCTTCATCTATTTAAAGAACTGTATTTTATAGTTATTCATGGAGCAGGTTTTTTGAAGGTAAATTGTACAGAGTTTTTACCACGACACACATTGTTCAGAAATAAATTTAATGGAAATTAAAAAGCACAGATTATGGGACTCCCGAGTGGCGCATCCAGTAAAGGTGCTCCGCGTGGAGTTCAGGATGCGTCCTATAGCCAGGAGATAGCAGGTTTTAATCCAGGCTATGTCATTGCCGACCGTGACCGGGGGTTCCTAGGGAGCGGCGTACAATTGGCCAAGCGCTGCCCGGGTAGGGAGGGATTAGGTTGGCAGGGCAATCCACGGTTCACCGTGCACCAGCAACCCCTGTGGCCGATAGGGCGCCTGCGGGTCTACAGTGGAGCCATTCAGATCTGTGTTGTCCTCCGACACTACGGGTCTGGTGGCTTCACTGTGGATCCGCAGTGCGAAAAAATCACGGATTGGCAGGAACACGTTTCGGAGGACGCGTGTTTCAGCCTCCGTTTCCCGAGTTGCCGGGGGGTTGATAAAAATAATTGGGCATTCCAAATTGGGGAGAAAACTGGGGTAAAAACCATATTAACTCAGAAAGCTGAAGACTAACAAGCTTACCTGTCTCATTGCTGTCAGGAAGCCCTGGGGGTTGAAAAACCCTGTCATCCAGAAGCAGTTGGGTCTTCCCTCAAAGATCCAGGAATGGAACTGGCGGTTTCTTTCCAGCAGTTCAGTGAACCAGAATCCCAAAGTACTTGACTCCCAGGAGGCCTGAAAGCAAAACACAAAAAGCAGGTTAATGCTTTCCAACATATGTGAGCTTCTTTGTTAGAATACCTCTGATATACAGCTACTTTACCTTAACTGGCAAAATAATCATAATAATAATAATAATTAAAACTGTTCTGATGGTTCTACAATAAATGAAAACTTCCACTATTATGCTATTATGAAAATAAAAGCATTCAGTAGCTCTTTTTAAGAGGATTGTAGTTAAATTTCCTTAATGTATAGAATGTATTAACTGACTACCAATGAAGTAAAATAACTAGAAAGAGCAATAAAATGAGGATGTAATAATACATGATCCTCTATAAAAGTTCAAAAGACCTATTTTACACTACCTTGCTGCAGAATGGTACAAGTTGTAAGCACATAGAGATTGTGCATCTATTATATCCAAGAGCCTTCATATATCATTGGTCGATTAGAGTTTGTACTGGTTATCCCTAAATAGGGCAAAAATGGCAACTAAGCACCAAAGTTGTGTTTAGTAGTTTGAACAGTGTTCTAGATAAATAGAAGGTACATCCTGTTTGTGAGCTCCTTACCCACCTTTTTCCAGCGTGCAGGGATCCTGGCATCATACATGCAGTCCAAGGCGTCTCGCAGGTTCTCGCTCATGATGATGGTTCCATCAATGGCGAGTTTGAGGTCGGTCAGAGTAGTCCTCACAAGGATGATGACCCTCTGCATCCTGTCAATCTCCTGCCGCAGGAAGATGTTCATGGGCTGCAAGGGGCCCATCTTTTGAAGTCTCTCCTTAACCTGTTCAACAAGCAGCATTGCCATTTAAAATCTAAAATTCTGACTTACAATGTGACATATAGCCATGAACAGAGATATTTAACATTTGTACACTCCAGGATAAATCTGGGGTAGGAATCAGGTAAAGTATCCACAATTCATCCACACGATACTTCTAGAAATAAAGATGCTGTGACATTTAACACCAATATGCATTCCACAGCATTAATAAATCGCATTGACTTTATCTCTTAAAGCTCAAGCAAATTATAAATTGTTTCTAAATGATCTAAGTTCATAGGATGGGCTACTATTTTGCACAACCTTTCCCAGGTAACATGCATTTATATACAAAGATGACCAACAGACACCTTCTTTTTATCTTCTTATCAGATGAATTACCAATGCATCACCAACACAAATAGTAGGTATAATAAAAAAGACTACCAGTAATGAAAGAAAGTAGTATTTTCCTAATTAACTGTTCATTAAACTTTGATTGTGAAATGTCCTTAATTCTTAAGTTTAAGTCACAGAGTACTATATACGTGGCCCTGACCAAATAGCCATGCAACCACCACCAACCTCAAAGGGGATGTAGTCAGGAGGAAGTTTTTCCAACATGTCATCTGCCAGTTTTCCTACAATGGCTTCCCTGGTCTCCCCACCACCACTTGAGCTGTCTTTGGGCTGGATGCTGAGGATGGTGTCAAGCACATCTTTAGCCAGCTTGCTCTGGTACGTAATGTCAGCATTGGGGTGAAGTCCAAACACCTCAGGAGTGTCATATGCAGGTAGACCCTGGAATGTTAAAGACATTACAGTGAATGACAATGTTTATGCTATGGAGGTGATGCAGCATTTGTGTGTTAGTTTATTTATTTTAATTATTTTTGCAAGTAGCTTTACAAACCTGTATATATTGAAGGTACTGATCCATATTTGTGCACTTGGGGACATTGTAGCCCTTGTAGAAAAAGAAATCCGGTCCAAACATATTTTCACTAAACCAGACTTTAGCAAATGTGTTCAGCAGACGTTTGTCATAGTCATCAGTCACCCTGCCACCATACTGAATCTCCCCTATCATATAGCGAACTGTAGTCCAAGAGACACCCTGCAAAGAATAGATACTTATTACTAACCTCTCATCAACAAGTAATATACTGTATACCACATCTAATTGGCCCACTGGAATACTGCTGGACAAGATTATTCAACTACCTCATTCTTGGACAGTCCACTTGCAACAGGTCTATCAACTAAATAGACCACTGTATGTTTTAATCCTCTCCTGCTTTGGTTTTGTAACATCTGCCTGGTTAGTAATATTATATACACACCTTCTTTATGTCCAAGTCATCTAAGTGGTTCTGTATGAATTGCACAGTTGCATTAAAATCTGCCTGATTGAACTCATATGGGATGTTCCACCCCAGAGGTCCAAACTTGCGCCTCTCCTGCACGGTGGAATGAAGGAAGGCTACTCCATAGAGCATTGGCTTCCACTGAGTCATGTTGCTGACATCCAATAGGTCCTGGCTGATGCCTGTCAACACAAAACAGTCATTCAAATACCAGATTTCAGATGGTGATTGTATTGCTTGTCAGATAAAAACAAAGTGAAATACTGCCTCGCTCTTTATATTACAGTGCTACACAGTAATAAATTATAAGGTATAGAAAATAACCTATAGACATACCAATGGATATGAAGAGTTATATCTCCTTGTATACAAGTACGAACAACTATTGTAAAAAGAACCGTGAATCCTTATCATAGAAAGTAATAATAACAGTGAAGAATAATAACATAGTGAAGCAGGTAAATAATATGAGGAGACTATGGTGATATAAATGTGTTTTTGTGTACTTGTATTAGACACATTTGTATAGATTTGATGGTTCCCAAATGTACTGGAAACTATTAAAACCCAATGTATTAATTCAGTTCATGTCCTCACTTGGCTTTTTTATACTAAGAACTTGTTTTGGACAAGGGCCCAATTAAGCCTGTAAGGCACGCACTTCTTTCACATTTAATATATTTTCAGTTGGTGCAATGCTGTCTTACCTCCATAAGTTCTCTTGAGACCAGCCTTGAGCCCTTGAGGAGGCTCATTAGTGAATTTGATTGACATCTGCAATAAGGTAATTGGGAACTGCTTGTGGACCTCTGTGGTCAACCATAACCGGAATGTCTCATGCACAGTTTCTGTTTCTGTGACAGTGTCCATCAACTCATCCAAGAAATCAAGCCCTAAGTGGCAGTTCTGTAACAAGGCCCATCCTCCCTGAGCAAAAAATAAATAAGATTTGTTAAATTAACAGGTCACCTGTTGAAATAACTTTACTACCTGTTTTAAAAAATCTTTAGAAATTATTTGAACTACATTTCTAACATTTATTTAAGGTGCATTCATTTTTAATTGTTTCTTTTAAGCTATGAAATAGTGTACTGATCGATTAAACACATTTAAGTTCCATATTATATAGAATTGTAGTAACTGTACCCCATAACATTTAGTAAAGAAAAACCTTTGTTTTTTAAATAAGGTTTGTCAACACCAATATACAATAGACAGCTGTTTCAGTAAACATATTCATAATTTTAAAACCTGATTACATATGTTAAATATAAAATAGCAAACACTAAATATAAAAAGTCAACACTTTCATTAAACTGGCAGGTTGTATTAAGTTATTAATACAACATGTAACCAATTAAAAGTAATTTGTGCAGTAATTAAAACCTCTATTGACAGCTATTCTGGCAATATGGTACTAAACAGGAGAAGTTTTTATTCAGAAGATTCCCTTACGTGGGCCATGGTCTGCTGTAGAAGTTTCCGAGCATGGACCTCTTGTCCTTGGCCCATTGATACATAGCGTGTTTCTATCTTCAGCCTCTTTCCCAAAGCAATGATAGAGTCCGTGGGATCCGATCCCATGGACAGGAAACATATCAGAGGCGTGCGTGGGTCGGATTCCTCCCAGGTCTTCTCTAGATCCAGAATCACACCCTCTGTATACTTTTCTCCCATGGAGTCCATGATGTATTTGCGGGCCTATTTAGCATTAAAAGAAAAGCAGTAACTGAAATTATTATACTGTGCAATACACACACTGTTCATGGAGTAGTGGACAGCTGTGGATTCAAAACTAACCAAGGCTATCAGAAATCTAACATGCAGGTCTCAAGCTATTTCTGAAACTGTTCTGGACAATTGGCAGTTTCTTTAGAACAGTTTAATAAATATCATAAAATATTAATAAAAACAGACTTTGAAAAAACATTCTTTAAACAACATGAGTTAAAGCTTTGTGCCCTTATGTGTTCTGTTTGATAAGTTTGACATTTTATAAACTAACAAAATTATCTAAAGATTTTTTTATATAACCCCTCATTAAAAAAAGAAAAAATAAGCTTCTACGATACCTGAGCAATTGTTCTGTCAGGACACCATGACCTGATGAGGAGAAGACGCCTGAAGCAATCCAGAGCCCGATCATAAGCATTAGGGATGACTTCCTCTTCAGGGGCCTCTTTATCAAACCAGTTCTTCCACTGCTTATCGTTCCTGCTGATCTGAGGAGTAAGCATACAAACAGATCAGTGGTTAGCCTTGTTAGGGTTTTTTTAGGGCGAGAGCATTATCTTGGGGAAATTACATGTTTATGGTATGTGTATGCTGCAGTCAGAAACAGCAACATTCTGGAATCTCTGTGTACTCAGATTACCACTTTATTCTAGAAAATCTGGTTACAAAATTGTCTAACGTGGTTAATTTAAACTTTTGAAATATGTTTAAAAGATAATTTCCTCAATGTATGGCTGTATCTTAAACAGAACATGGACTGTTTTGAATAACATCCCTTTCTTAATTTATTTAAGGTACCATCCACCAATTAATTTTGCACACTTTAACAAAAAAACTGGGATAAGTGTCCTGGTTAAATACCAATACAAATATTATACAGAAAATGTATGTGTTTTGCTAAAACCTTTACTTGAACTATGTCCAAGTACTTGTAGCATTTCATCCTATTGTGGTTGTACTTTTGCAAAGTATTCAATTTAATAACAATGCTAGATTCGTAAATATGTCTATTAAGTATTTTTGGTACTTACTTGATCAAGAATGTCAGAGAACTGTCTGAGTTTACTGAGCTCCACTAGATTCAGCCAAGTCATGTCAAGAATCCACTTGGATGCTTTTGGAGGACAAGCCTTAAGATCCAAGGAAGCACCCCCTAGACAATATTAAAAGAGTTAGACTACTGTACAGCTCATTCCAGGCACAACTTATTTTTCTCTTTGTGAAACTATGAAGCAGCACAGCATTGATTCTGATGGTGTTCAGCTTAAGATGTATCCTTATACAGTATTACATGATCAGTGGAGCATGAAAGACAAGAAATTGTTATTGTTAAACAGCTATTTTCTGTGGCAAAAGAAATATCCTTAAATGTAAATAGAACTGCAAGTTCATTTACACTGTCAAAAGACATTACTGTGGTTTTCTACCAGACCACATACAAGTCATTACTACTTTTGCAGAAAATAAATGGCCTAGTTGGTGTAAATTACTTATACCTTTGGCAGCTTATTACTTTCAAACTGCATTGTCATTTGTTACTAAAATCTGCATACCATCACCAATTTTGTTAGACATTATAACTTAATTATTGTAAAAGGTAATAGGATGTACAGTATGTGACGACTAACAAACTAACTAACGACAACCAATATGTCTATTACATCCCCAGCCTTGGCTATAAAAACTAGAGCTATCAGTATGATTTAAAAGTTGCTGACCATGAAGTGTATATCAACAGTATGTACAGGACAGAATAAAAAAAAATAGTAATGATCAATTAAAAATGGACAAGTAGTATTTAAGACTAAAAAGTCATCATTAGGATAGTAAATGAGATGTTAATATAATGTTAAAGTATAATAAAATGACTGATTTACTGTACATGGAATAACTTCTCAAGATACACAGTTGTAAAAAAGTGTGAACTACAGATGGTCATATGTATAAACAGACAAACGTCTTCATATATCCCAACAATCGAATACTTTTTATAAAATGTTAAATAATGTCAATACCATAATCTCCTGCAGATGGTATAAGATGACACCAAACAGCAGCCTCAATGAGTAAAATGTAGGACTTTTCTGGGGGGAAAAAAACCCCACACAGTGCTCCTGTACATCTCTCTGTAGATCTTCGTTAATCCACACATGCAATCACTTGAACAAATGTAAAAGACTAAACAACACAAGACACCTCCTAATCTGCACACAGCATCACTGGTGTGCTCTCACCCTGACCTTTAATAAGTGTGAGAAATTCCTCATGTTTCACTCTTTTGCTCTGCATGTCAATCTTGAGTGTCAGGAGGAGGGTGAACAGAAATTTGTGTTCTTCATACAGGCCCCGTGCAGCATAGTTATGCACTTCAAAGGTCATGTACTCAATGATGTTAGCAATCCTCTTGCTGGTAATTGGGCTCTTAATAGACCTGTTAAGCAAAAAGGACAAGACATTGAAAATCAATTTACTATTTCTTTTAGGCACATGGTTTATGATACATGCTTCACACTTAAGATTTTGGTGTTATAACTATTTGGGGGGGGGGGTTGTCTAGGGACTTTAGGGTGGTACTACTCCATCTTAGTATGTACATTTATTATCGTGCTTTCTATCGCATCTTCCTCACTAGCCCTGTAAGCAGCACCCGTGGGAACAACTTCAAAACCTCACACTAATTAATTGAGGTTTTATTTTCTGATATACTATTTATACAGTGACCTACACAGCTGGAAAGGGAAGATTTTTCTGGCTTATGCTGGGAATCTAGCTTGGGAATAACATAATTCACACTGCTTGTCTTAGTCAAGTGAAATACAATTGTTAAACTACACAGCTTGCAATGCTTTTTGTCTCCTGAACAGTGAAGACCAATGAAAAACAAAAGTGAACTGAAGTGTTTAAAAAATACTTTTGTTTCAGTAAATGAAATTCTGAAAGTTGTTTATCTATGTTCAAGCTGTGTATTGCCCAGGCAAATCAGTGACATTGCTTCCATTGGCATATTGCAGGTTGTAATCATCTTATTAAAGCATTTCTCAGTTGTCAGCCTAATAGCACAGCAAACATGGGACATTGTGCAAAATTCCAGAGGATTCAGGAGAAATGCACATGCAGTTTTAAAGAACTTGCATCACATTGCAGCACTACCTGGCCAAGGAGATGTCAAAGAGTCTCAGGAACTGGCGTAGGGAAGTCTGGTACATAACATTGACCATGCTCATCTCTGTGATAAGGAAATACAGGATACTGCCTCTGGTTGCAACTGTAAAGCACACAATTAAAATCAGATGACTCAAGCAGTATCTCTTTATATTCTACACAAGCAAAGAAATATAAAAATAGCAACACCGAAAGCCAGATTAATTCCACCTACCATATCTCCAGAGGAGTGGATCATTACTAGTTGACTAATTTCCAGCAAGTTCTTATTTCAGTTTCAACCTCCCACATTCACATGGGATGAAAACAATGCACAATTTTGGAGCAGTGGATAATGAGAACTATCTATCTTGTAAAGGCAGCTCATTACTTTCAAAATGAAATGTAATTTGTCTATTTAATAAAACTGCACGCCAACAAGGATTTTGATTGTTCTATTTCAGTAATATATAGTAATTGTCGTACCTTTAACAATATCTAACCAAATCAACTAACCTAAGCAATTTATAGTTGTTCTTTTCTAAGGTGACCATATCGCAAGTTGAAAATCCTGAACTATCCCAAACTGACACAGAGCCATATGGTCGCTTTATTCTTTGCACACGTTTTTAAACTGATGGCAAGGCAAGAGTTACTCTGCATTTGCATAAAAACCATCAAAAACTGTTTCATCACGGTTTTGCCTGGCTTAAATGTTTCTACACAGTTTCCCCAAAACATACTTGCATATTGCTAGATGGAATAGATAAACCAGAAGATCAATAAATCAAAGTCACCCTAATAACCCTTTTCGGTGTGCTTGTGGGACCATTTTTAAGTCATATCAGCTGGTTGATTTTGAAGTTGCCTATAGCCGTTACTATAGATTGTAACCTGTGGAAGTTGTTGATAAGAGGTAAAGGGTTCAATGACGAACTGAAGACCTGACAGGACTGCAATATTGTTTCTCACCTGGTCTGTACTCCTCCCGGGCTGCATTGATCTGTATCTCGGTTTCAGCTGCAATCTGCAGTTTCTGAGTGACCTCTTCGGAAGTTCTCTTGGTGTTGCCCAGCACTATGATGAGACTCTCATCATCAACTAGAGACCCCTGGGTGCTAGTCAACCGGTACAGCAAATTATCCTCTAGCTCCTTCATCTTTCGCTTGTTTGCGGTCACATCCTCCATTAGGTCTGTTCTCTCTTTCTCCAACTCCTGTTTGTACACAATGAGACTTGATATCTTTAGTTTGGCTCTTATCTCCAATTCTGTATCAGGTTTTTGTAGGCCAGAATGTTCAGGCAATGCCAATTACAACCTTTACTCCAAGTTGTCCTTTTGGAAATGTGTAATCTCATTCTACTGAGATGAACTAGGTTTCTTAACTACAGTAATTAAGACAGGTATCTCAATTTAGATCATCACAACAATTCAGCATCAAAATGAGCCTGGCAGATGATTGTATGCTAAGATTCAAAAGCCATGTAAACGCATTTCCTCTCAAGATTTTAAAAGCACATACCTGCTTTTCAGTGAGGATTACTCTTCCCAGTAACTGATCCTCCAGACCTTTGATGGTGACAGTGAAGTCAATGATGGCAGTGCGAGCACTGATCTCGGGGGTGTACGCAGGGTTGGGTAGCTTGGTGGTGACGTACAATCTAAATCCGTTCATTACGTCCACTTCCTTATCACCAACTTTTACCTACAATAAGACAATACTTGGTGTGTTTAGAAAGTTGTGGACTGTTTCAGCTAAAAAAAATTAGATTTTGATATTTGGACCAAGATTGTTTTTTTTATTGACATTGGATTTTGATATTGGATAAAAAAAATATTAACCAATAGCTATCATCTGCATCACAGATGGATATTGCCTGGAGATAATATATGCATATATGTATTAATATGTTCTTGTTTTTTAGACTTAATTGCTCACTTTGAGTACTATGATGATTCCATAGCACAAGTGAAATAAAACCAGTGGTTATCATTTGCTCTATTGTTTTCCCCACAATTGTATCTATATTTTCAAACCCCAGAGGTTCTTTAGACACAGGGGCTCCTTAGAAATGAGAAGTACAAAGAGCTTCCCTTCATTCAAATAAAGTCACCTTGTAGGTGGATCCTGTTTTGATGAAGTTTTTCTCTAGAACATTGTCCAGAGCTGGGTCCAGCTCCTCCCCCACATCTTCTATTAGAAGTGGTCGCCCCAAAGATAAGCTGTCCTCCAGGTGATTCCTAAAGTATTTGTGATTCAGGGAGGTAATCTACGAAAAACAATAAACATATTAATATGTACAACACAAGATATTCCTTAAGAAATGAAGTGTTTATTCTTGGACCTTGATAAAGCTTCACATAATACACTTTATAATACTAAGCATGAATTAGACTAGTAATTATAAACTGCACTCCATAAACACCCTATATATATCAATATGCAAAACATATTATACAAACGGCTTTTGATTACCTGAAGTTCATTTTTGGCTTCCTTGTTTTTGATCCAGATCTTGCCCTGCGTTTGTGGGTCTATCAGCAAGGGGAAACGAGCTGCCTTAGCGACAATGATTCCATTTTGTATGGACAGATCATCATTGGGTAATCCCTGGAGGTTCCATTCACTGACAGTTGGTGCGTCAATCAACATTTCTGTGAGATTGAGGTTGTTTCCGAAGGGAATCTTACGTGTCTTCATTTCTTTCTGCCAGTCAGTCAAAAGAAGGTTACGAAACTCTTGATTGAAGGGGCCAGAATATGACAAAAAGGCAGTAGCCAGCAAAACATCCCCTAGAAAAATGAAAATAAAAAATATGCTTAATATATTAGATTAATTATGTCAAATTCCCTCTCTTCCAGAGAATTCATAATATAAATAGTTGAGCTCAGGGCGAACCACTGCTATAGTTTCCTTTTGTTCAAGTCAAGTGAAGACATAATAATGGTCGACTCCAGCACTTCTAAGTAACTTGGCAAGTAGGTATATTCCTGTTTAGAAAATAATAAAGTTTACAAACAAGAGGAGGCAATTCGGCCCATCTTGCATCTCATCAAGCAGCTTCTTGAAGAATCCCAGGGTGTCTGCTTCAACAACATTACTGGGGAGTTGGTTCCAGACCCTAACAATTCTCTGTGTAAAAAAGTGCCTCCTATTTTCTGTTCTGAATGCCCCTTTATCTAATCTCCATTTGTGACCCCTGGTCCTTGTTTCTTTTTTCAGGTCAAAAAAGTCCCCTGGATCAACATTGTCAATACCTTTTAGAATTTGGAATGCTTGAATCAGATCACCACGTAGTCTTCTTTGTTCAAGACTGAATAGATTCAATTCTTTTAGCCTGTCTGCATACGACATGCCTTTTAAACCTGGGATAATTCTGGTTGCACTTGTTTGACTTAAAATACAACAAGCAGCATTTTGCATCATGCCACAGAGTTTGTTTCGTGGCTTTTTTGGGGGTTTTTTTTGTAAATAAAGTTTGTTAGAATTTCTGGTGAAATTTGGCAGGGATGGGGCTAAAAACTCTCTGCAAAAACGTGTGTGGAATATGGCCAGACACTTATTCATTTGTTTAACGATGGTGGCGCCTGGCACTGCATGTGGTAGTTTTTTTTTTAGTTTGTTGCTTTAAAACAAATAAAACCTGGGTCGCCTGTGCCGGCGTGTCAACCGCAATCCCTCTGTCTCTGGATTCCCACATCCATTGACACCTACCAACAAGCCTCTTGGTTTGTGCTGCAAACTCTTTGCTCTGCTCCGTCCATCTCTCTTTCTCTCCAGCGAGACCACTGATCAGACTGGAAGCTGTCTGCATCTTGTGTCTACAGCGCTCTGCATCCTCCATCAAGGTCTGCAGGAAATAACATTATGATAGGGCAGCAGTGTGGAGTAGTGGTTAGCGCTCTGGACTCTTGACCGGAGGGTTGTGGGTTCAATCCCCAGTGGGGGACACTGCTGTTGTACTCTTGAGCAAGGTACTTTACCTAGATTGCTCCAGTAAAAACCCAACTGTATAAATGGGTAATTGTATGTAAAAATAATGTGATATCTGTATAATGTATAATGTGATATGTTGTAACAATTGTAAGTCGCCCTGGATAAGGGCGTCTGCTAAGAAATAAATAATAATATAAAATTATTTTTGCAGGATAAATAAGCTCAGTTGCAGTATAGATAAGATGATATCTCCTTCCAGGGATATCCTAATCCCAATTTCTTCCTACACACTCTTTTGGCTGTTTCACAAACCCTCAACAATACGAAACTATACTTTTTAAATATACATTTGCAGGGCAGGTGAGAATTAACTTATTTTACCTGTAATGGAATATATCCAGGACACCAGTGTTGATTGGTTGATGGGGCAGTAAAGGAGTCTAGTCTCATGGATAACTACTCACCATTTAAACTACATTCTTTTAAAAGTATTGAAAATATATATTTATATATTTTTTTTAGCAATTTAATGCAAAAAATAATCTTAATAATAACGCTCCCAAGAATGTATACAACAGGGGACTATATTCAAGATCAAATGGATATAAATAACCATACCTCTTGACAGACCATTGTAAGGATAAACAATATTTTAATGAGATGAATACCAAAGTATAAAATGGAGCAGCTGTTCAATATGTAGAACTTGGAACACCAAACTCGTCCCTCATAAAGGTTTATTGTTAATTAAGAAAGTCTAGCTGCATAATTCTACATTAAGTTTAATTATTAAGGAATAAGAAGAAGCTATACAGAATGCAAATGCAAGATGTATTTGTATTCACCATATGTGGATGTCTGAAAGTGTATTTGTTGTCTTACAGTGTATACTTGGTAAAAAAAAATGTATGTATGTATGTATAAAACTAATAACTGAACAGAAGCCATATATATATGGCTTCTGTTCAGTTATTAGTTTTATATATATATACATATACATACACACACACACACACACACACACATACATACATACATAAATACATACACTAACTTCCCAAAAAAAGTTACAGAATTTTGTTACAACTATAAAATCTATTAATCTGCAATGTATGGTAATTAATGCAGCATGTAGCTCGTTTCTCAACACAATGGCTGTCCATCAAGACAGTCCCCCAGGTGCTGTGGGAATGGAAAGGTTTTCAGAAAACCACAACCAGACAGCAAAACCCCAGTTGTGAAAGCTTGAGACACAGACATGTGTTATGTATTGTGACAAGCAACAGATGTGCTATAGTGGCATAAATCACAAAAACCCTCTACACTGGATCAGACACACCTGTTTCCATTCAATCAAGACCACTCTCAATGGACCATTACATTTTTTTCTTATTTCTTATTTTAAAAGCTGACCTGTTTTTCCATCATTGCTTTCTCATACTCTGACTGCACAACATCCAGCTCAGCCTGTTTGGCATCCAACTCTGCTTGTGCTTTCTGCAGATCGGCATTAGCCATGGTAAGTCGGTTTTGCTGGACTGCTAAATTGGCCTGCGAGAAACAAATGAAAGATAAATTATAATAGTGTCATGAATAATGTAGAGCAATTATGACATAAACATAAAAGTCAATACCCCACATACATGCTATTTCGTGACCGATCTTACCTTTAATGGCAGCACCTCTTTGTTAATAGAGAAGAAGGAAGCCATAGCTTTAGTCCAGGAGCACAGACCAGCCACGTTCCCGCACACTCTTTTGGCTGTTTCAATGTTGTAGTCTGCCATCTCAAAGTAAGGCTGAAGCAGCTCCACTACTTCTTCATTGATGGTGTCTTTCGGGAATTGCTGTAAAGATGCATGAAGGCAAGTCAGAGACCGTGATTTGTTCTAAACATTTATAGATATGATTCTTCACACTATTAAAAAGGGCATGATAGTGGATTCCTGTGCTGATATAGTCATTGCACAGGAGAAAGTGGAGGTCCAAGCCCAAATCTCTCTTTTTTTGTTCAATTAAGTTGAGATTTGAGGAGAGAAAATAAAAGACAAAAATAAGATAAAAACAGTAACAAATGCTACTCGTGCAAGAGGAGTCGCACAATACTTGTTTAATGTTCGTCCACTGTGTTTGTCTGTCTGTTTTGGCCACCTCGCCGTTTTGTTTTGTGTCAGTGTTTGTGTTTTTGTTCAAACCTTTTATTTGCTCATTTATTAAACAGTGCAAGCAGCGCTTTCTTTCAATTCACTCGCAGTGCTGTGTGTGTTTGTTCCGGGTCTGATGTCACCACTCAAGCCATCCTGTGACACCTACGTACAGGATGATCTCTATACACAACAATCGATGAAGTGAAATACTTAACATTGATTTCTCATACATGATTTATAGTTTGACATCACCAAAATGTTTACGAGCTCCTTTACCTGAAGGCTGCCCAAGAAGTTGCCTGCAGTCATCAGTTTGAGAGACTCCTGCCAGGATGGGGTGGTGCAGCTCCTCTCTGGGTCGGCTTTCACAGTGTTCACCCTCCTCTGGAAGAGCAGCAGCACACAGTCCATGATCCGCATGATGAGGTGCGGGGGCCGGCCCAGGGTGCGCACCGTTGCAATATCTGATGGCTTGATGGTCTGCGATAAAGGAGGCAATTAGCAAACAAATTGCACACCTTCTAAAATCCCCCAACCCCCCCCCCCCCAACCAAACCAAACAACCTATACAATACTGGAAATGCCCTTTTTTTGGCATTTATCTACTAAGCCATCATATTGGAATTAGGTATATATAATCTGTAGAGAAGGCTAGGAATCCGAGTTAAGATTCTGATTATTTTATTTATTTATTTTTATTTTTGAACAGTTTCTAACCTTGCCCCTAGTGTATTTTTATTTTTTTTGTGTGTGTGTATGATCAAATGTTTAATTAGCGAATCAAAAGAACAATACAAACAATGTAATCAGAACTACATTTCCCATCATCCTTCTGGTCACATATGTAACTGAGGTGGATTTACCAGTGAGCAGGAGGATGATGGGAAATTTAGGGCTAGGAGGTGACTAGCTCTGCTCCCGTTAAAGTAGTAATGCTGTCTAACCCTATGAATAAGAAACTCTGCGTGATGTCTAAGTAGAAGATTTAGTTATTTTTAAGATAAGATCTAATTCCAGCTCTGTGGCCTCAGTGAACGAGTTGTGTAATGTGTAATTTTACCGAGTCGTGATTTGCTGTACCCTTGAGCAAGGTACTTTACCTAGATTGTTCCACTTAAAACCCAACTGTATAAATGGGTAATTGTATGTAAAAATAATGTGTAAAAAATAATGTAATTGTATGTAAAAAATAATATATCTTGTAACAATTGTATGTCGCCCTGGATAAGGGCGTCTGCTAAGAAATAAATAATAATAATTATTGATTTACTTATTGGAGGAGAGTGAAGCAGCAGAGACTGACGGAATGTTGTGCATTAGTGAATCAGATTATGTATGTAAATGTCATCATACCTTCAAAGCAGCCTCTGCCTCCTCCAGTGCTGGCTTGGCTGCCTCCAGTTTCTCTTGTGCAATGGCTTTGTCAGCGGAGATGCTATCCACAATTGCCTGGGCCTTGTCTTTTACCTTCTGCACTTCAATCTTCACCTTTTCAGCAGCTTGGGCCTTCACCGTCACTTCTTTTAACACCTGAAATGTAGAAACAAGCAGACAGTTAGAACAATATTACCACCCTCTCATGGAATTTAAAACAATACACACTCACAGTTAGGCAGACATTTAAGTCATCAAAGATTATCCAAAAGTAGCAAAGCAATGTTCCTACAGCCTTTTTTTTTTTTAAACTGGTCTGATTCTGTATTCCAACTATCTATCAGATTGTTTTATTTAACCACATTCTATTAGCCTTCAAATTATATCCTATATAAGTTTCAATCTTTGAATATCTGTAGAACTGTGGTGTTTTGTTAGCTTTTCTTCCATAAATAAAATGAAAATACATCAACTCCACAAGTACTGCATGAGTGAGGATTATTAGTTGAATATGAATTCAGTTAATTTCTGTTTTTGATGCAACAGTACCCTGATAGTTAGTGTATTTGATCCATGGTTATGGTCAGTGGTCCAGATAAACTGCATATCTGCCATTTTTACGCATTCAAAAATCTGAAAAAACACACTAATTTAAATTGACCGCATAAAATAGGCATATCAATTTTGCTGCAAAGCTTGTCTGCCTCCCCTAAAACTTCCACTAACAACTACATCTCCCACAATACAGTGTCTTCAGTTACTAGGGAAACAAAAACCTAACAAACATTATCCAATCCCTGGCTAGACCTGTTGTCTTTGCAGCCAATCACAGTAAGAATAAGAAAAATTCGAAAACTACACAGGTTGAAGCGTAAACACCCCAGTCCAGTTACAAATCCAACTGGAACCATCATCAGAGGCAACCGCTAAAAAAAGCTACCTATAATATTAAACAAACTGTTTTTATAACTTATTAATGCATTTTCATATTTTATTTACATGTATGGCTTTATATTGAAGTTTTAACATGTTCACTGAGTTTAAGAATTTAATGTTAAAATATAAGTAACTTAATTAATTTGCAGAGTCAGTGTGATACCTTGAAAAAGATGTGCTGAGCCAATAAAGAACCTTGTAGAACACACGCGTGGTTGTACTGTAGTTCAAAGTAATGTTGCAGTTAAAATAGAAGGCTCTTTTTTAATGTATATCCTATTATCATTAAAGATTGTACAGTATTTATCGAGATTACTCATGACTTCAAGGTAATGTTGCATTTAATGTTAAAATGAGAGGGTAAGTTACTCCCAAACCCAAAACCTTATCTGGAGCATAGTATTTCATGATTGATACACAACTACACACCATGTCTGCCTTCTCATTGGCGACTTGCAGCTCCTTCTCCTTGACCTCCAGTTCCTTGCTGAGGCCTGCCACAGATTCGGAAGCCTCCTTCAACTTCTCCAAACCTGTGTTCATTCTGCCATGGGAATAAGCATGGTAAACGGTATTATTAATTAAATCAGTTGCACAGTTTAGCTAAACCAATTAAGCCCTAAAATGTAAAAGCAAATATTTATCATTCCTTGTATTAATAAATAGATTGGTGTAATTCAGTTATAACCACAGTTTTCTACAGAAGCAGATCCATTAAGTGAATTCTATTTTTGTTCTGTAGATGTGGCAGAGCAGGACATTCATCACAAACAGTGAGAAAAAAAAGGGTTCTATTAGAACACATTTATGGTTAAAAATGACAAGTTTGTGGTTCTTTGACGCAACCATTAAATTAAACAGAAGCTCTTACCTGATGGCTAAGGTCTGCACCTCTACATGTTTCTCTTTGTAAATGATTTTGTAGCCCTGAATGAAGGAGAGGTAGGACTTGGGTGTGACATGGGTGGAGCGGCGGAACCTCTGGAAATAGTCCACACATTTCTCGGCCACTCCGTCCTGGAAGGAGCCCATGCACTGAACCACTTCGCCCTTCACCCCTGCTGTGCAGTCAATGTCGTAGGTAGACAGGAAATGCTCCGACACTGTGCAGAGAAGTACATTGAGTGGCTTTGAAGTGGTTAGCCTAAAGGACTATATTAAAAGCTTATTACATTAATTTGGGATAATAACTGGTTATTCATATTCATCTACTCAGAAATGTATTTCTATTATTATTACTAACAGAATTCTTCTAAAATCTTCATGTGTTTTCTGACAACATGTATAAAACTGGTTTGTGTTCTGAATATTTACAAGGTCTACAGAATAAGCTTTCTCCTTGTCACACATGACTACCAGGAATAAAATTATATGTTGTCTATCATGGACTGAGACTATGATGTTAAATTCTAACGGCTGGTTTTACAGACCCTGATTAGTACAAATCTTAGATTACTTTACCTAAAATAACATTAAGTAATCCAGGACTAGTCTAGGTCTGTGAAACCAGCCATAAATACCGAACAAGTGCTGCACTTTTTAAAGTGTTGACTTCTATTTGTTTGAAGTTTGATCAAATGTATTTCTCTCATTTCAACAGCAGAAGTTTAATTATTTGAATATAACTTTAATAAAATAATATATCACAGCTGCAGTGAACAAACCTACCAGCAATTAGAGCGTCCTTAGGCCACCGGCTAAACCAGTCCATAGTGCAGCCGGAAATGAGTGCCGGGAATTTTAAGGCCCGATTACGGAACTTCTCCCCCACGGGTGAAAAGCAGAGCACCACATGAAGGTTCTGTCGGACCCGGCTCATGAAGTAGTCATACAAATTCTCATTAGTCGGTGGTCGTCGTGGAAACTCCTTCTTCATTACTGGTATCAGATCTCCGGTGATCTCATCAATTTCATCACGGGCAAACAGGTTAGAGACCTAAACAAAATCCAACATTTAGTTTTTGTCATTGAAATGTAAATCTTTTGGAGTTAAACTCATTGCGATTCAGCAACCACTCCTCGCCAGGTGCCTGACTTGACATTCAAAGGCTGGGAGCAAGGCAGGTTGTAAGCATGGAGAGAAAGCATTTCTTGAGGGAGAGGACAACTGGTAGGCAAGACTCTGTACTGATAAGAAAGGAGTATTACTACCTGTTAGCTACTTTTGGATGTAAACTCAGAGTTACTGGCCGGTTCAGAGAAAATAGTAAGTAGTATGAGGTTATTATATTACAACCAACTTCTAAAATAATCTTCAAAATAAATCTGAAAATTATATTTAATTTACTTTCCCATCTGGCTTGGATAAATAATATCTATAGTGAAGACCTGCTGGGCTGTCTGATTTGCTTGCTTTTTTCATTTATCCATTAATAGCTTGTATAATGCATTGCAGTCTACAACGACACCAGATGACAAAGTACTTACCAAAATCTGCTCACATGGTTATTCTATTAGATTTTTTAAGATTGCCTTCATTTAAAAATAAATCTAAATCCCCAAAAAAGAGTATGCTTGTGTCAATTCACACATTGTGGATTTTGCTATTATGACAAAAAAATTGTCCAGTAAGTACAGCTAAAGACTGCAATTCTGTTAATTTAAAGCATTCCACACATCATGACTTTCTATTAAAAAAATGTGGTTGTGATTTAGCAACAATCTACTCAAAACAACAATTAAACTGTGCCTTTCAGCAACCAAGTTGTTTCCAGCTATTTTTATATATTATTCGTTTTTTTTTTTTTTTTTTACATTTGCACTTGCTTACACCATACTTGAACATGAATGAAACCTGACACCTGACAGCCCATATTGGACGCTTACATCTTTAAAAGTACTGCCAGTCTTTTAAAGATGCATTTTTTTCCCCCACAATGCAAATCTTGTATACCTTGTATGAAGAATATATTGTCAGGATAAATCAAAAGGTTGCTTTTTCATGTCATTTTAAATACATGGTTTCTGTATGTATCCTAGCTGGAGGTATGAGACAAGTGTATATTATAAGCACAGCTCAATTCCCCTACCTCTCCTGATGACAGAACATTATTCATGTACTCTAAGAAGGATTCATCTTTGATCTCATTGTCGGTAAAGATGAAGCTGATGCCTTTGCCTTGTTGACCCGCAGTCCTATAAAGCACTTTCAAGTCTTCCATCAGGTTTGAGGCATTGTATGATCTGAGAAAAGAAACCATAGATATAGCATTAAGTACATCATGTGTACCTTTCCACTGCTCTTTTACAATTTCTGTATAATAAACTTTATTTTTGTGGGTCTCGGATTCTTTTGTTCAACACACTTGCAAGAACAGAAGCAAATCCGATGAAACTATTTTTTTTTTTAAGTTTGCTTTATTGTTAACATTGATTCCACCACACAGACTTAGAGTATTGCTACCACACGAAGCAGCAAGCATGTCCCAAGAGCTGCTGAGAGCTGTAGCTACATGTCATTTCGAATGGCTAAGAACTGTATACCATTTATTATTTTCTTTATTTGAAGAAAAAAAAAAGGGGGTGGAGGTACACACAGCGGAAAAAATAACGGGCAAGCAAAAACTGTCAGGGCTTGATATTATTACAGGTACCGGTAGACAACATGAAACCCAATTCTACTCACCAGTAACAAAAACAAATGGTCTATGGATTCTAGCAGCATTACATACATTTGTTAATTATAGTGTGAAAATGTTTTGCTATAATTATGAAATATAATCTCAGGATTATTAGTGCCACTGGCAATATTTGACCCTTCTTCATACAGATTAGCCTCTATACCTAAACCTATGCCCCTCCATCGTGTTCCACGGGTTGCAACACAGTAGTGTTTACACAGTGTTGTTTACTTGTGTATTAATATAGAGTGATTAGTAAATTGTCACATCAAAATGGTTGCACAATTATGCTGATTGATATGCACTTTAAACAAATGCATTTGGTCTACTTGTTAGGTAGGTCAACATTTTTATGTTTGTGTTCCTAACTTGAAATGAAAAACTAGACTCTAGGGAGTTACGTAAATCAATGTGATGGACCCTAAAATAGCCTATACAAAGCTACCATCTGGTGGTAGAAAACGACCCTGTATAGTGTCCAGCATTTACAGTATGTATTTGAATTACAGAAAAAGGGCAACCATTACACTGGGGGATGAATTAAACAAAAAATGAAGATAAGACTTATTCAATTCATAGTGTACCTTATAAACAAAACAAACCTACCTTGTTAAAGTGATCTGGAATGTTCTGTAGCCAGCAATATAAGAAGCCAGTCTTGTCAGGCTCTGTTTACCAGAGCCACCAACTCCAACCAGAAGGGCATTTCCTCGTGGTGTGCAGATTATTCGAGAAATCTACAAAAGTGAACCATGGTTTGTTTTTATTTTTACAACATGGATTTGGGTTTTCAAATTGTTTTACGATGTGCAGCTTAAAAGAGATTATTCTCTTCATGTACTTCAATACACAATATACAAATGATATGAAAACAGTGAAATCTTTCATATTTTGAAAAAGAAAACTATGTTCCTGTGACAAACAAAGACGCAATGATGTGCTTCTCATCACAGGTCTATCAAAACCTTATCTCTCTATTTTTATTTCATTTTTTTGCCAGACTAGTTGATTCATTAGAACATCAAACTTATAAGAGCAATTCAGATTTAAAAATAAACTGGGAAGATGTTTATGTGGGAAAATAGTTTTCTTCAAGTCAAAAGCATTTCCAAAATGTTGTTGTTTTTTCTAAAACCTTATTTTTCTGAGTTTAGTTTAGAGTACTATAAAGTATCGTGGTCAAGTGGCTATTGCAGGTGGCAGAAAACAGTCAGAAGTCGCAATTAAAATGTCAAACGCAAGCTTTTATTTAAGTCTCAGGTGAAAATTGGCAGTACAAAACACTAATAAGTAAAAAAACAAATCCACAAGCCTGTATTTAAACACAGATATTATTTACTGAGTACACAGCTACTCAGTCACTCCAGCCTCACTGGAGTCTCAAATCTAGTCCCCAAAAATGAGCTCTACACAGGTACTTATACCCTCCCTTATCACTTGTCCCTCCCCAGGACTAATCCACTACGCCTTCATTAAAGTATGGTTTTATAAATGTTACAGTATCTGCATTTAACCGATTCACACTTATTAAAATGTTAGGATCCTTTCCCTTTGTTTAAACATTATATACCCACTCTCACCAGTTAAGCATACTATAATTAAAACCCAGCTAAAAGATACAATTCCCCCCACATTAAGTATTCTTAAGTGCGCTCATGGCTACAATAAAGTCTGACGTCAACGCATGCGCACCACAAGATGGTTGCACCCAGAGCTACACCAGCTTGCCACGTTCACATTTATTCAGAACATGAAATGCATTTAAAAAATATTAACAAGCGCTTTCACTTCTCTTTAACTAAAAGAAAGTCTGAGCTTTAAAATAAACTTAAGCATCACGCTAGTAACATATTGCCCTTGTAAATCACATGTGCACCTATTCATTACTAAACACAAACACAGTTACAGCGGTAACTTTTCATAGCAATCCGTTATTATTTTACATTTACAATGTTAATCACAAATAAACAGTATTAAAAAGACAGTCTTTTGGATAATTCTGTTATACAATGATGTACGATCGTAGTGATGACGTGCGTTTCTCTTGTTTTCACTCCGTCACAAGTGCTAAGTATGCACCAAAACATTGCTTCACATGAGAAAACCTTGACAAAACAACTAAGCTTTACTTTACCTTGACTAAATGAATCATGGCGTCCCGGAAGAAGACCATGTCCATGCCAGCTCCCCGGATGCTCTCATTATATTGAGCCAGAAACATGTTCAAACGATCCTTCAGACTTTCAAATGACTCAATAGGCTCATACACCTTGGGCATATCAAAGTCAGCATCTTCTGGCTCCTCTCCTGGACCATATATGAATAATAATAGTTTGGGTATTTAAATGTATTTTTAGAATATATATTTGTTAACATTTTTAATGGGTACTGTTCATAAAAACAAAATTAAAAAAAAGTAATGTAAATATGTTGGCAAATGTCAAAGTCAAGAGTAAGGAATCCAGTTCAACTTTGATCTCAGTCTGAGCTATAGTGCAGAATGACCTGACCTGATAAATTCCGCAGTTCAGTCAGCTGAGCAACTATGGGTAAAATTTTTTAAAAAAATTCTATATTTTACTAACAGTATTAGGCTTAACAAGCATCTACCAGGCATATGACTTGTGTGTTGCTGAAGCACCCATAGCACCAATTCTATGCAATAAAAATACTTACTTTCTTGATTTTGTATACATTTTCTCAAATGCAGTGATTTAAGTTTTAAGATGTATGTTAAAAGGTTTATTTTGTGTCATTAGGTAATTTAAAACACATCGTTAATATTGTGCACCCCGTTTATTGTACAGATGGGTTAGTGACTTAGGCAGAGGTCAGGACTATTTCTTTGTCATATTTTCTTGTTCACCTGTCGCCTCAGGAGCATCCCTCAGGAAGTCAACAAAGTGGGCTTCAACTCCAAAGTCCACAGTGGCTTTGGCCCCCTCCCCCAGCTCCTCCTCCACAAGTTTAGCCACAGCCCTGTCAAACCAGGCCACATCCTCCGAGTTGGTGAAGCGGTCAGCTATAACTCTCTTGCATTCATGTTTCCAGAGCTGAAGAACCACCTGCAACAAACAACATGTTGATAGACCAAGAGAATATGTGGTGAAAAAATCTTTTGCTGCTGTCACTTAGCTCTGCCATGAATTGCAAATTGCCAACCAATTTTACATTTCATTTTATTTTATATTCCAATGGCTTTCCAACAACACTTACATCTGACCCAACAATGACTTCAGAGATGGTATTTAGCATTCCCTGCCAGATCCTGGACAGGTCTCTCAGGTTGAAGATGTAGTGGAACTTGGCTGGAGTGGGGAGCATTTTGATTTTGGTCATCTGCCACAGCCTTCGGGTCAGAGACACGAGCTTGGCTACAGTGCTTCTTACATCTTCTGAGAACCCCCGCTGTGCACAGTAATGTCCTATTCCAATCACCCCTACAAGAAACAACAGATCAATATTATTAATGCAACAAGGCAGAGCTCCTGATAGGGTTTATTAAGCTGGACCCATGAAAAACGGTGATCATAGTGTCACAGAGCTAGTTAAGATCCTTAGACCTGACTGGATGTGGAAAATATACCAAATAAGCACAGGTGTTCAGGCAGGATCTTTGTCTAATTTAGTGGTGCATAAAGTATAGGGAGAAAACAGAGGAAGCTGTAATACATTACAGGAGCCAGTTCTTCTCCTGCCTTGGAAAAGAAGAGCTCTGAAGCAACTTTCACACTAGCTGAATAAAGAACGTGGAGTTCTCAGTTAGAGAAGATAAGGGCCTGCGTGCTTTCCAAATAACAGTTATTTCTGAGAATATCAACACTGACTCAGAAGAATAACCACACATTGAACATTTTGTGAACTGCTAAAATTAGATTATGCTACCGAATGAGGTGTGACTGAAGGTATATCAGGGGATGTGGCCAAGCAATCTGTTCCTTGGGTATGGTTACGGAAAGACCTATAAGGACGAACTGTGTTATAAAGAAACTGTGAGTTTTGTGTGTTGTTTTGCCAGCCTGTTTACACTGTGATTTGTCATTGTCTGGGAGCTGTAGCTAAACCGCCAGTAATTAAACCCTTTGGCACAAGCCCCTAAAAGACAGGATCATTATTATTATTTATTTATTAGCAGACACCCTTATCCAGGACGACTTACAACTGTTACAAGATATCACATTATTTTTACATACAATTACCCATTTATACAGTTGGGTTTTTACTGGAGCAATCTAGGTAAAGTACCTTGCTCAAGGGTACAACAGCAGTGTCCCTGACCGGGGATTGAACCCACGACCCTCCGGTCAAGAGTCCAGAGTCCAGAGCCCTAACCACTACTCCACACTGCTGCCCAAGTTTTTATGTTTTTAAACCTAACGGTTTTTAATTGAGGGCTTGGGCTTGGACTCGATAAAACATGGTCCCTCTGAAGAATGCTACTTTTTACAAAATGCTTAATTTTAATAGAATTAGCTTTTTATAGAATTGACTTCTTAAAAATAGGATTATTGTTTTAAAACTTACCATTTTTTAATTGAGAGCCTGGACTCTTGATAAACATAATCTCTCTGAAGGAGGCTACTTTTCTTTTTGCAAAATGCTTAAAAATAGATTTAACACTCTTGACAGATAGAATTGTTGTAAACTAAAGAAAATGTTCTTAAATTGAGAATGTGTTCTGAACAAAGGCAGTGTGCATTCTTAATAAACACAGTTTCCCAAAGGAAGCTGTTATCCTATTATAGTGTCGTGACTGGTTTTTGGTTCCTCTTAAAGTTTATTGGGTTGCTTAAATTCATTTCACTTGGGCCTAGAGCAAGACCAAAGCAAGACCAAAGTTGGTCTACCATAAACAAAAAGCCACCAGTCTATACAACCTTGTTATTTTTCACAGAAAATTGTTAGTAAATCATAACATCATTACCAAAAATCTTATCAATGGAGGAGTTGGAGGGCAGGGTGCAGTTGAAGATGGAGAAGTGCCTCTTCAGTCTTTGAGGAATGTCATTCCTTCCTCCACCGGGATGGATCATGGCTGCCAGAAACTGAATATCAATGATGTTCGTGAACTCCCCCGGCTTCTCCAGGTTATAAAATCCATTCTGTTCCATCAGCTGGCGGACTATCTCATTGGTGACCTAAAGGAGGGAGAAAGAAGGCACATATGAAACACATTGCTATAACTGTTGCTACCAATATGGAGCTATGAAAAAAAAAAAAATTGTCACAAAGGGTTCATTATTTTTGAGAACTTTGACTATAGAAATTAGCTGTCTACCGAGTGTGAAGCCCATAGCTCAAAGCGTTTGGTCTATCATTCGAAAATTAAAATGGCAGCCATTTACAATAGATTAAGTCAGTCATTATCAAACTGTTTATCATAGATGAGCTCTTGAAAAAGAAGCAGATTTATATAAAAAAAACATGATCAATTCTTTGCTACCTACAGTTGTGCTTACTCACCTGATCTCCCCATTCATTGATGACGGGCATGTTGATATCATCAACAAAAACAGACATCTTCTTTCCAGCTGGAGGTCCATAGGTTGCACCCATTCGTTTGTCCACATAGCTCTCAATAGTACGCTTTATATAAAAGAAGTAATAATAAATGATTGTCTATTAGTGCTATTTTGTTACATATAGTTAACAACTAAACCCACAAATACATACCTAGGGAGTTATATGTATTGCGGAAAAATCTAATTAAACATTACTCTGCCCTACAATTTTGTTTTTCAAGAACCGAATAGATATCTTTGGATATCTTTAAAAAAAACTGCTCATAACAGCCAAGAGGGATGGTCTTGTGACTACCACATGACATCTTCATGAGAAAGCTTTCAGTGGGTCCTTATCACCCCACAATAGCTGCAGAGGAAAAGGAAAATTGGAGATTGAATGACCAGTTTAAAAACTTGGTAAAAGGGTGTATGCCCTGGAAAAATGTTTGATATCTCTACCTGGAACATCAAAGGCGTGGTGGCGGAAGAGAAATTGAGACTTTTCGCCATGTGGGATTCAGGATCATACTTTGACATATATCCTTTAATGATGACTGTCTTGGCCGTACCCTGCTCTCCGATCAACAGAACAGCCTAGAAAAGAAGTAATAATAATAATAATAATAATAATAATAATAATAATAATAATAATAATAATCCAATATTGAAAGAGAAGATGATCACATGTTTTCAATTATATTGCTGTACAGTTTGTTTGATTAATATTTTACATAAAATAACATGTCTGAAAAAGAATATACAATTTTATATTACAATATGCATAACAAGAATGCCATAACTACATATTTATTTACCCCATTATTAATCTGAATAAGAAATATTTCAAATATTTTTCAAGTCAAAAGCTGGCGTCTGATAGAAAACAATCTGTGCTTTAGAATGAGAGGACTAGAAACTTAAGAGAAAAAGGATCCTACCTTGCCCTGTTTAGCAATTGTCTGTATAAGGAAGTCAGTCCTGACATTGTCTACATTCGGCACAAGTATGGACCCATATTCAGGAGTGATGTCAGGTGGGTATATATACTCCTCCACCTGTGTATTCCAATGAACCCATTTACCTGAAAATCATTTGCAGTAGCATTTGAAAGCAGATTATTAGTCACATGACGCTTTCATACACATTTATTTTGCAAGGTGGCCAATATAAATGCCAGTCAGACACTTTAGTGTCACCTTCACATCAATATATTGCTTGAAAAATGTTACGCATAACTGGCTGCTTAAGATACATTTTTGCCTTCTAACTGATTGTACGCAACTGGCAACCGCACACAAAGCAACTTGTTGATGACATTTCAGTTACAAGACATTATCGTGGGCTGAAAATGAGCTGAGGATCACCACTAATCCTTTTATTATAACGGGCTCCTGGAGATGTTCTGAAGGGGACCGAGGGTCCATACTGGGAGATACCCTATTTACAGAAAGGTCACAACTCACCATCAGATGTGACATGGTAGTCAAACATTGTGTCCTCGCTGCCGACTGGGATGTTGGGCAGATCGAGTTGGATGGTCTCGTGGTCCCGGAGCCAATTCTCCAGTTTCCTTCTGTCTTCTAGCTCTAAAACAGCACCGACACTCCACATGAGGGAGAACACATAGAGTCTCTCCAAGTGCTCCCGAGTCACCTCTCCACCTTGTTCCTAAACAACAATACAACAGAAATATGATTTCCAGTACTGAAGGACACAGAATGCTAACTGACACTCCACTGGCAAAATGACAACATTATATAAAACTCAAACCCACAAGTCCTGTCAGTTGAATTAATAAACTCAATTAAATAAGAAGTCTTTATTCATGTGCTGTAAATACCCCTCGATATTATATTGTTAATTGTCACTATAGTTTTTGACCACCATATTTCCATCTATGCAGACATTCCTTTAGTTGGACCTGCTTAATAAAACATCAGCCCATCTGCCTACACATTCCCAGTGAAGCTGAGGCCAAAAACTAAAAAAGAAAGAGGAAAACTATGAATGCCATTCAGATAAATAGAACAACAATATACTGGCAACAACCTTTTGTGTGCAAGAGCATCTGTCTGCAAAAAGAAGAGTGGGTTCAAAGACTTTTACCTTGGGAGGGATGAGGCCCTGCAGCATGTTTATGCTCTGCATGATTACAAAGGCCTCCAGCATCTCCATCTTGTACTCCAGGGTCTGCACACTGAATCGATACAGAGCTGGGAAAGATGATGAGTAGAGATTCTTCAATATTTCCCCCTCCTGCAAAGAACGCTTCTTTAGCCAGCCCTGAAAAGGGACAAAATACAAGTATATATACATAACTAAGTGAATGATAACTGGCAAGCTCCAATTTAGAAAAGCAATTAGAATTACATGCATCCTTAAGCATGGAGTTGAACAATCTAGATAAATGCAACTATTATTCAAATGTCTTACCTCAAGAATGGGGCTCCAGTTCAGAACCGATGAGCTCATAAAAACCATGCCGTTCCGGGACACAGTGGCTGGGGAGGCATTGTCAATATTGTGTGGCTCAAAGACAACCTTGCAATTGGGAGCCATAGGGATGCGATCTCCGTTAGCCAAGGTGAGGGTCTTGTTGTCATCTAACACAGAGTTCAGGTTTTCAATCCAGATTGCATCAACTGGCCCATCTAAGACAATCCACATGTGCTCTCCTGCAAACAAAGTGTTGACAAATCAATAAAGGTGGCAGCAGAGGAATGAAATCATTGTGATAAAGTTTAGTACTAGGACTGTGGTGTTTTGTGTGTTTCCATATTTTGGTGGTATCCAAATATCTGAGGAAGTAATGTATATATAGAGCACACAAGTAGAAACATGACTGACTGCCGAGAAAAGACTAACAAAAACGTTACTGCCTGATCTCGAATCATCCATGACCTATAGGCAGCCATTTTCAAAGCAGAAGTCATTATCTGGGAGATGTCAAGTAATAAAAGAGGACCTCCAACTCAGAGGATGATGACAAGGAGATATTTGTTGTTGTTACAGGCATGGCTTTATCAATATGCCAAATAGACAAGTTTGTAGCATCATTGCAAAAAACTGAGTATTCCTTTGTATAATGGCTCTTGTATGGCTCTTGTAATGACTCTTGTATGTGTAATTGAGGTTGTATTTTGAAAATGCAATGTTGTAGTCACGCTCTGAAAGGGAGGGGGACCGAACAGTAGTAAGCACCCAGATGTCCATGGTGCACTGACGCCACTACTCCAGATGGCTCCCTGAAAAGCGGCCCTGATCCTATGGCAGCAAACTCCTAGGGAAGCCACAGGCCGGTTCCAAACATCATTTGCAGCGGGCACGGCCGGCTGTGCCGGTCTTTGAGGCTGCTGGGGCCTAGGGTGCAAGTTTGTCGCTGGTTTACGCACTGGCAGTGGTTGCTTGGGAAGTGGGCGAACCAGCTCTTTCATGGATTCCTGCGCACGGTGAGAGCACTGCAGCATCTCATCCACCACGGGACCAAGCGTATGCCCTGGTGTAATCAGGGCATCTATCAGCGGTGCCTTGTCCCCGTCAGGCACGCGTGCCTGGGAAAGCCAAAGCTGCCTGCCTGCAGCTGCCAGCGCAGCCAGGTTCCTACCCACAGCCTGCCCGTTGAGCTTGGACACACGGAGCAAGTTCTTGTTAACCAGGCACAGCTCATCCAACTGTTGTGGTGGGATCCTGTGGCTCTCAGAAAGGGACCTCAGCAAATGGCACTGGTAGGCTACTAGGATGCTATTATGCCTAGCCTTGCGGCGAACACGCTTGCAGAATAGGCGTGCTTGAGGATCACCTCAGAGACCCGGCACAGCTTGTTGGGGCAGGTAACATCCTTGGACAGGAGCGCTAAACTAAGTGCCTGGAGCAAGGCGGTAATAGAAGCTTCAACTGCTGGAAAATGGGCTAAACAAATTAAAAGCATAGTAAAAACAGAACAAAAGTTCTCTGGTATAGAACAGCAAATACAAAAATAGTTAGTGTACGAGTACCTGTATGATACACCCACTTCTCTGCATTATGTACCCTATACAGGGTGTCCATCGACCAGGAAACTGAAGGAGCTGTTGCCAGATGATCCCAGGAAGACTGGACTTCAAAATGAGTATCTGGGTGAACTTGGGAGGAGGGGGGGGGGGGGGATATGGGAGAGGTGGTAGGCTCATCAAAAGTTGACTGGCTTATTTCACCTTCTGTAGGCCAGGGCACTTGCATTATTGCAGTGGCCCTCCTGATCAGTGGTAGAAGACAGGGAGAGCTTAACTCCACGTCCTCAGACGGGAACACCAGCTCCTGTTCGCCCACCTCCTCAGAGACAGTATGTCCTCCTGTTGCCAATCTTTGCTCGTAGCCCCCTGGGGCCCCAGGTGGGGCCGAACTTTCCCGCACTTTTCCTTGGTAGGAAACAGCTGCCTAGAGCTTTTCCATTTGCTCCAAGTCTGCCGATTGCTTGGAATGGCGACTCTTCTTCTTCCTCCTCAGGGGCAGAGAAGACAAGCAGAGGAGGATGATAAACTTGCAGTTGTGATTAGCCAGTGCCTCCTTGGCACGCTCTGGACCCAGGCAGGAACAGAAACTGCCATGCTAGTCCTCAATAGGTAGACTGGCCTTGCATGTCTCACAGGGATAAAACCTGGGCATGATGCAAGAAGCAAGCAATGCAGTGTACAGTATACAATTGCTGCCTCAATCTGCTTATAGTTAAATCGACCGGGCGGGTCAAGACCCGAGCGGGACCAGTTTGGTACCCGACCTGTGACCTGAGCACCAGTCCGTAGTGGGCCGCGTAGGACCAGGGTGGAACCGGGTCGGTTTGGTACTTATGTACAACTTATGTTACTGGATCCCTGGGAAGGAACGACTCAAGCCACAATGCCACAGCGGGACTAACAAACAACAGGCTGTAGTGCACACTACTTTTTACAATTAGTAAAAACTGTTAGTGATATTTAACTAATCAGATCACAACATGGTCTCATTTGAAGTGCTTTTTAAAACCCCAATAGTAACGACTTAAGTTAAGATTTACAATTTTAAAAAAGCAAGCTATGAAGGAATGAAACAGAGACTAACAGAAGTAGATTGGAGTAAAATAGAGAAAACATCCACAGAAAAAGGATGGCTATTTTTAAAAAATGTAGTACTACAAGTGCAAAACAATTGCATACCAAAAGTAGACAGATCAAAATCTAAAACAAAATGGCCACAAAAAAAAGAGAAAAACGGCACTTTACAGAATTTTTAAAATGGACCGAGAACAAAGTACACACAAGAATACTTAGAACTGCAAACGCGAGTCAAAAAGGAAGTTAGAAAGGCCAAGAGAGAGATTGCAAGGAGGCTAAAACCAATTCCAAAAAGTTTTTCCAATATTATAAACAGCAAATGAACATTCAAGGAGGAAGTAAAATGTCTAAGAGATACAAATGGCAAAATCATAGCAAATATATTAAATGATTACTTTTCACAAGGTTTTACAAAGGAGGATACGGACATGCCCCACATGTCAACCTGTTCCCATCCAGTTTTAAATAATCTTAGCATAACAGAGGCAGAAGTGTTAAAGGGACTAGGAGCTCTTAAAATAAACAAATCCCCTGGGCCAGATGAGATCCTCCCAATAGTACTCAAAGAAATGAAAGAAGTTATTTACAAACCGCTAACTAAGACCATGCTACAGTCTCTTGAGACAGGGGTTGTACCGACAGACTGGAGCATTGCAAACGTAATACCGATCCACAAAAGGGAGACAAAACCGAACCAGGTAACTACAGACCAATAAGCCTGACTTCTGTTATATGTAAACTTACGTGTAACTAATCCATGTACATGCATTTCCTTGAATCCCTACTGTGTTTAGTTTGATAATTCATCTTTTTTTTGTCAAAAGCTTTCTGGAAATCTAAATAAACCATGTCTAATCACACATCACCACTACACCTGAGCACTGCAAACTACTTTGCCACAGGGAGATACTACAATTGAAGAAGGAATCTATTAAAAAGACCTAGGAGTTTATGTTGACTCAGAAATGTCTTCATCTAGACAATGTGGGGAAGCTATAAAAAAGGCCAACAAAATGCTCGGATATATTGTGAAAAGTGTAGAATTGAAATCAAGGGAAGCATAGGGCTACTGATTTTCCACAATTGCGGAAACACGGACGGAATCGCGGAAAAAGCAACTAGCTGTTTTGTGAGAGTTTTTGTGATTTTTAGTTTTTTTACTCGTGTTGCTATAACATGGCTCTCTCTACTCTAGCTAGTAAGAACAGAAAATGGTGAAAATTGTAGATTCAACAAAGAGTGGACCAATAAATACTTATTTATTTTACCACTGTACTGAACGCAAAGTCAGTGTGTTTATTGTGCAATTAATGTGTGTCAGTAGTTAGGGAATATAATATGATACCAAACAAGGAGCTTTTGGAAATACGTATCCAGAGGGCACAGTAGTTAGAAGCGCTGATCTCTTTTTAACAGTTATACTATTAGAATGTCACATACATTTTAAAATGTTTGTAATGATACTCTGTTAAATTCTCTGTTCTATTATTAAAGTACTATTCATATGGTAAAATGTGTAAGTCTTGTTCAATATATGAACATTAAGTTATATAATATTTATTATTGCTTAAAAATGTGCAGAGTAAAATACTCTGGCCCGCCTACTCCTAACTTTTGTCCAATCTGGCCCCCTTAATTTAAAAAAACTAGTTGAAGAGCCCTTAAGGCAACTCTATCTGTCCAGGGTATACGAGAAACACATGCAAGCAGTTTTACAGCAAGTACAGCATAAACCAGTCTGCGTTGTTCCAGATGAAACTACAGATGGGAGAGATAAAACTGTCCTGAACATTGAATTTAATTGAATTTAATTTTATGAAAATTGTATACTTTTGTAATAATGCCCCTTGTTTGACTAGTCTGTATATTGTAATGCCAGCAATAAGCTGTTTTTTCAAAACACCTTTATTTGTTGACTGACCTACAGTACATTGTTATTAGTGGACTGCTTTAAGACTACAGTATCTTAGGCAAGCAACCATGTACTTATCTGAACAAGGGTCTCCAATCAGGTCAGTCTTAAAAGGAAAAATGGCACTGAGATCTGTGTATGCAGTGCCTTTGTGCCCTCGAGGGCAGGCCACGACTGTGTCACAGGCTCTGCAAGCAACTTTGGTATATCTTATTCAGGTTGCCGGGTCTTTAGGAGGCAAATACCAATAGGGTAATGGTTACATTTCATACTTGAAAAGGAACAGTTAGTACAGCTCTTTTTTAACATTTACCATAGAAAAATGCATTGCAAACTTAATTCTGCATACTGAAGCAGAGGTACGGTACGGCATATTAAAAACATAGTTGGTGTTTTTATTTTTACAGGACGAGGAGGGCTTATCGTACACGCAGCCATCATAGATGGTCAAGTATGTGATCTTGCCTCGCGTGCTGAATGCATGCCTGCCACAGGGCTCCCCTGGGTCCTAAACCCTGCTAGATACAAACAGCGATTGCAGTAACCACAGACTGTACATGACACAGTAGCCATAATTTTAGTACCTGAAATGTTAGCGAGAAATTGACTTTAGCCGAAATTAAAAGATTTTCTGACCTAAATGGGCTAACAGTTGTTTTCAGCAAAATACGAGAGGAAATCTGTCCCACGAGTTATAGGCAATATATACTTTTTTCACGGTCTACCAATTTCCTGTGACAACAATATATAACTAAGTAAAAAAGTAAAATGTTAAACATGTGTGTATAGACTAGATTGTTTTTTTCTTATTTTAAACCCAACAGTAGTATTTTTTTTATCATTTCAGTAGTTCTGCCTCATAGTGTTATTCAAACCATATAAAAAGTCACAATATCTAATTCTAACAAACTACTTTGCCATATGTCAAAACTGGTCTTAAAATATTGCTATGAGACTACATTTATCATTTGATGATTTACAGTTCTCCAGTATTTTACATATTGTTGAAATGTTGTTCCTCCGAGTGCTGGAATAAATGGATGACTGCTTTCCTCCCCTGGGTTCAGAAATCTCTCAGCTACTCTGGGGATTGACTGTACTGCCAGCAGATAATTGGCACTCTCTGACAAACTTCTAAAACTCCATGCATTTTTATAAATGTGCCTGGGGCCTTCAGAGTTTCAAAGCATGCTGGGAGCACTATTGTTACCACTAGCATACAATGAACCAAAGAATTAACATATCTCGAGGGTACAAGCAGGAGGGAAATAAAGAACAAGAAAGAGTTTAGACTTGCATCTTTTCAAAAAACCCAGCCTCGTAGGGAATAAATAAAACATAAAAATGCCTCCTCCGTAATCTCCCCTTTTACCAGAAAAACTCTACTCAATCTATACAAAACATAATGTGGTATATGCAGTAGACTTTCAAGGCTTTTGGACACCCACATGCCACAGTGAACCTACCCTCAAGTTATAATTCTATGATAGCAGTTGATTGTTTTGTTTTTTTTATTTTCCCAACACACCCACATACCAAAGTGATAATCAAATTATAACTTGAGTGTTGGTCAACTTTGGGATGTGGGTGTCCATTTAACTTCTGTTGCTTCATTTTAGTTAACTGTTGTAATAACTAAATTTCTTCCTCCAACCTTTCTTGGCCCTCAGAGTTTTCCTCCACAAGGTTGAGAAGATTCCATCAGTCCAATCATTGGTGGCCACATCAAGACGACCAAACATCTGGGGTGCAGTGATGGCCTTGGGGTTCATCCTCATCTCCCGGTGGGGCTGCCCGCAGTCTACAACGACATTGGCAGATCTTGAAAGCACAGCTCTCTAGGCCCATTTTCATGAAGTCTGTAGGGCTTGAACCTCGCCTGAATAACTTATTGATTGCATTGGATACATTGGCAGGATGAGCTATGGTACAAGTCATACTTATAAACTTTTACTTGCAACATATATTAAGCAATTTTTTATTTTATTTATTTTTTAACGTGAACAGAAGATCTTTTTTGAATCAGAGTAAGTAGTTTTGTAGGTGGAGTCATCATGTACAGAAAATACTTTTTAGCTTAGATTTTAGTGAGGGTTTTATTTGCACGGTACATAGTCAGACATTTCTCTTTTTTTCATAAGATATATAAAATCTCTATTACATTACTTAAACACCATACCTGTACTACACATTTAATGACCTGAGGTATTTTGCTATGACTGAAAAGTATTTATTGATCTTCATACCTAATGAAGCAACTATTTGCAGCATTTGTTCTGAATGTGTACTCACCAGTCATAGCCTTCATTAAGGTGTGGATACAAGTAGTTTTTCCAGCACCACTGGGCCCCAGTGCCATCATTCCATGGCGTACTCTTTGAGTCTCAAACAACTGGATTACTTTCAGTTTCCAGGGAGGATGGCTAACAAGACCAGCTTCTGCTACCTGTAAAATTATTCAAAAGGGAAAATAAGCAAGAGTAAAATTCTGCTCTGAATTATTTACAGAAATACTTTTTATTTTTGTTATGAATAAAATGCATTTGACATTCAAAAAATACAGGTATGTTGTGTGTGTGTTTTTTTAAACAACAATTTCAGGCACACAAAACTTTATTTCTAATCAGAATATATTTATATACATTAAATAACTCAAGAGTTTGTGAACAGCTTTGTCTTAATTAGATAGAAATGGTCTTAACCCTAACTTGTTACTTCTTCTCACATTGTATTCTAGTATTCGCACTTACTGTAAACTACACTATTTAAAAATTGTTTTTGCACTGTAGCCTTGTATTGCCCTGTCACACATGCAAGTCATCTTAGATAAAAGGTGTCTGCCAAATAAACTAAATAATAATAATAATAATAATAATAATAATAATACTGTATTTTTTGCCTATGATTTACCATTAATATTTAGAATCTAACAGTTGTCCTGCATTATTACACTTGCCTCAAGTGACTGTATACAGCCATCACTTTTTTCATGCATATTGTGAATCCCTATACCCAGTAAAGAAAAAATAACTGCACTTTGACTGTAAATGGTGTATATATATCATTCAACATAATTTAAGGCAATCGTGCTACTGCTGGTTGAACTGTTACTTTAGTATTTTCCTTGTGTGCTGGTTTGAATAAAATAAACCTCACTCAAAACAGACAACTAACCTGTTTGTCAATTGCAGCTTCCAAGTCAGGGTACCCTGCTTTGTCTAGTTGAATGCCAGGGAAGAGATCTTCAATTAGACTCAAGAAGAGTGGCTCGTCTTCATCAATCTGCAAAAGTCAACCACAGGACACAAACTTTAATATAGTATATATACAAACACATACAAATGGGTTAAACTCTGAAATAAAGCCATTTCAGAACAGAGTACAGGGGAATACTCACCAGTTTAGACAGATTCATGTCACGCAGGACACGCATGACGATGGTGGACTCTGTGTCGCTGGGACTGGCTCTCTTTGCTGCTCCAAGTGTACGCAAGACTGACAAAATGTTTCGGAGACCAAAATCATAGTGCACCTAAGGTATACAGAATAATACAAAAAGTGTATAAAAAACATACAAAATGTGAATTACATAGAATCAGAATGGGGAAAGCTGATTTATGTGCCATTGTAAAATTATATCCATTTGCTGGATTAATGTGGAAAGTCATTGTAGGGTCTGTGGCAATACAGAATAGTCAGACTTGCTGATAATGGCCATTCAAAGGGACTATCTATAGACAGCTGGTCCTTTTATAGTGGTGGTTTTTAATACAGGGTTAAATGTATTTTATGGTCCACTACATCAATCTAAAGAAATCCATCATTGACAGCCCATCGCACCTGTTTGGAAAGCTGTTCCTCACACAGTTTGTAGAGGGTGAAGAACTTCCTGGCAAGCAGAATGTTGTCGTTAAACCCACAGCTGGCCAACTTGACTCTAATAATGATCTGTCGGTCTGGAACCATCATGGCTACAGTACGGAAGTTGATCTTCAGGTTCTCTGGAAGCTCTTGACGACCAGCATAGCCTGGGTTCTGATTGCAAAAATAAAATGGGGAAGATGATGAGCTTCAAGGAGATAAGGTGGCCTAATCAGTTCAGTGCTAAAGACAGAGACATGGGATCTGGATTTTAAAATTAATTTGTCACAGGTGCATATTATTTTTGTGTCACACCTGGTACTTGCAGGAATGGGCAAGATGGGGTATCTGACCATTTTTGCTGGAAGATAGTAAGCATGGCAAATGATGATCTACTGTAAGCAGAAACCGCTATGGAAAACTACAGAGAACACGAGGAGATAATAAAACAGTATTACGTATTAGGAAAATGTAGATGATATAAAACTATCCCATAAGTGTCATCCTCTGTTGTATACTACAGCTATGGCTTATATGCCTGTACACATGAACAGTGGTTAGTGGTTGTTACTGTGAGGGAATAAATAGGCACATATCGTAATTGTTACCAAAAAGGAGTTGTCCTGTTTACATGACCCATAGCTAAGTATTAAGACAATTACATAACACTAGGTAGTCTCTCTTTATAGTACATCCTGTAAACTTGTTTTCTTATTGATAAATGTTTTTGACTAATGACAATAACCTATAGAGCCCCACCATGGTCAAGAATATTCCAAACTCTGGGTTCATTTCCACATTATCACCATCAGTGAAAATGAAGTTCTTCTTGCGCTCCTTCTTGCAGGACAGAACAATAGCAATCTGCTGGGCAGCTACTGATAACACTGGCAGGTCAATACGATTAAACTCATCAAAGCAGCCCCATGATCCCGACTGAGCAAGACCTGATAAATTACAAAAGTTAAAGTAAACTAAGACAGCAAAAAAAAGCAGGGGTTCGCAATTTAACGTAGTTTTGTTTTTATGTCAAGTCAACAGAATTGGTAAATTATATGGACGAGAATTTGCACAACATACTCCTATCATGGGTGCTAAATATACCATACAAAAGGTCTTGCACCTAGCATAAAATAATGCTCAGATAACACATTTGAGAAAAAAAGGTAACCAAGTTTTGTGATGGAAGACATACAATTCCACTCCACAGCATCATAAATACTGGACTTCCAGGGTTCTTAGAATGTGTCTGTGTTGTTGTGTCACTATTTTTATCCTTACACAAGTAATTCATTTTTAGTAAACAAACTCCTCCAAGACAGACATTTCCTGTTAGAGAGTTAAGCGTTTACATACAAGTCAATGTTGTAAACTACTTGCAACCAAAGGAAAAGAAAAGGCAAACCTTTAAAAATGCGTCCAAGGCCACGGAAGTCCATCTGGTCAGAGCAGTTAAAGACCACAACGTATTTGCCCAGACACCTGCCCATGTCTTTGGTGGTTTCAGTCTTCCCTGTTCCAGCAGGCCCAGCTGGTGCTCCTCCCATACTCATTCCCAGCGCCTGAGCCAATGTGATGTAGCACCTGGAGCACAAACAACAAAGGATTAAAAGGCTACAAAGAATGTCCTTAAATAGGAAAGCAGCTGATTGGTTAATGACAAGAAATAATGGGTAGGATTTAAAAAAAAAAAACACTGTTATTGTATCGAACTCGTGGTATAGTAACGAGAGCTTTAGTAGCAAATGATTTTCAAGCAAAATGTGTTAATTAAATCAATCCGTTAATTCTTTGAAATTGAGTCGATGAAGTCTAGCGAACGCATTTCTCGTTAAAAAGCTTGTCGCAAGTCACGTACCTCACTTCCTGTCTCAATGACTAAATAAGGGAAACTCAATCAAAATGCATGTTTATAATTTGTAAACTTCATTTAAAATTGTGCATTTTGTCATGCAGAATGTACATTTATTTAACTAACTTCACATATACAATGCTGATTTACGATTATCTGACTTGTGGGTAAAAATCGGACAGCACAGATTCAAAAAATATATATTTCCAGTATATATATATTTTTTTTGGGGGGGGGATGGAATTTATTTTCTTATGTTGACATCTACTTTTGTCTGTATTTTAGTATGTACGATTGTAGGCTATAAATAAATACGTTTGAAGTGCCATTTGTGTTTGTAGTTGTTAGTTATTATACCATGCATGTTACACTTAATTATAATTTTTTATTCAGCTTTTAAAATTGTGATAAAACTCCTCAACCCAATACACAATGTGTTTATAATTAATTGTTCGGTGAATTCCTCTAATCATGCATTTTCTCTGGTATTGTTTGCTCGCCTCCGTGATAAATAAGCTCAACATAAATAGAAGTAGGGCACTGAACACTTGCAGTATTATAAGAAGATGAACCGAATCCAAATCCTAGATCTGCCCAGACGCATATCCCTCCAATGTGTGCGGTTCTTCTTTAAATAAAAGACACAAATCCGGTATTGAACGTAACTTTTGTATTTAATAACAAGAACAGATTTGATGAATTCTCTTGCGGCTCTCAACTCCCTATTACTGGTGGCACACGCATTAAACACGTCATGCAGCTGCTGAATGCAAACATACCCCCGTATGCAACAGCACAGTCACATCACACTTTTCATGGAGTAAAGTTATGCAGTAAACCTGTAATATATAGTAATGGCAAACTGTTGTAGACTTTTGTGCTTTGTTGCTTTGTCTGAGACGTGTTCTAGAGATCATACTGAGTTATAATTTACAAACTTTTGAAAATCCTGCCCAATGTGTTGAACGTTGATGTATTAAATTAACAACTTTTTCATTATTTTCTAAAAGCATTCCGTTTTAATGAATAAAAGTATGCCTTGCTTGCAAATGCCAGTTTAATTTGTACAACTTCTATCCTTTAAAGATATAAATGCATCACAGAAGGGAACATATTTATATATGTTCTATTTCACCAATACATTACAGTACAAATAACCTCCAGATGCTTTAGCTTGATATGCCCAGAATGTTGCTGCAGAAGTTAAAAGTAAAAGACACTAATTACCTGTCAGTGAGAGGAGTGATGACTAGCCTGTCGGTACAACCCAAGAACTCGTTCTGGTAGATAAACCCAACATCAGTGATATTAACGAGCATCTTGTCAGAGTCCTCGTTGAAATAAAAGCGGCACTGTTTCAGCCATTCAAAATCACTCGGGTTTTTGATGTGCAAGCGGCACTGCAGAAAAAGAAATTGAAAACACACAAGGACACTTTATTAATTTTACTTTGTAACTCATGAACATCACCGTCAAGTGTTAGTTACAAAAACGATTACAAGGAAAAAAAAAAAACCTGCAGTAGAATAGCAGAACAGTGAACCCATTGAGGATAATTATTATAGGGCCCCTTTGGCTGGTGTTGAGGACAGGGTTGGGCCACTATAAACTCCAAGTCAATGGGGTCATATTGTATTTCTACTGGGGTATTCTAACAGTAAACTGTTTACACTAATGAGAATTATGATATGGTTATTTAAATGGGGTTCTATATTAGTAAAATGAGGCACTCCATAAAACAGTGGCACAAAAAGATCATAATGCTGCAACAGGTCCACTAAGATAAAAAGGCTTTGATACTGTAAAACAGCTTAGTTTAATATAGATGATTATTGTAAAATGATAAGTGTTATAAAATATTTATTGCTGGTTTGGACTCACCAGGTCATCAAAGATATCCCTCTGGTGTACGTGAATGGTGATCAGAGTCTCATATTTAATGCGCTCCATCACGCTGAGGTCCTTTGTTGTCATATCAATCAGGGTGGTTAGCAGGTCTAAGAATGACTGGTTTGTCTTTGGCATGATCTTCCGGTCATACCTGGCATTTGTTAAAGCTTCTTCTGAATCTCTGGTCCAAATCATTTGAATTCCAAGTAAACCAACCTAAAGAAATACAGAAAGAAAAAAAAAATAGGAAGCACATTTCATTTAAAAAAAAAAAAACACCACCACACATTTCTCTAACCTCCAATGATTCATGACACATCTCCTGAATGTCTGAAAATAAAGGGGGCAAAGACCAACAACCTTTGCTCAATGTGGCATGAAATAATTTTTAAAGTTGTACATTAAACTTACGTTACGTTAAATTTACGTAGGATTACATCTCTGTAGGTAGCTTGAAAAGTACATAGAAAGGTAAATGCATTTTCAAACAAGAATTCAGTGCTAAAAGAAAAAAATACAACACAGATTTGGGTTTCTACATTGTTATACTTTACACACCAAGATACCCATTTAATTGCGTCCAAAAACACTCAGATTATGTACCTGTGCTGGGAAGAAGTTAAGGAATTCTATGAGTTGAAAACTGGAATCCTGAATGCCCAATGCTGCCTGGCGAATAACAAGGTGTAATGATCTCTGGGATTCCTTCAGCAGAGCGTTCAGCCACACCTCCACATTGCCCTCAGCCATCACTGGCTTGTCAAGTTCAACAGTCTCCCCCTCACGGGAACATATAGAGAGGATTCGATCATACACCTGTAGGAGAAGCAGCAACAACAGCTGATGAGTTATTCACCTGGCTGACATGTGCATTCAACTACCTGTATGTTTTTATTTATATTAAATACTCACAAGATGAGCACTACATATTTCATAACCAGCAATGAATGTGGCAAAAACACACTGGAAACACTTTATCGTGAGCACCAATGTAACAAAAAGCAAGTAGTGACACTTACCTTATCATGGAATCGAACTGTTTTAATATTATCAAAGACATTCAGTAGATGAGCCTGGATGGTATGAGAGTCGGATGCCTGACCCAGAATCTCCAGAAGTGCAGGATCAGAAACGAAGAAGAACCGAGGGAACAGCAGACGCTTCTTTTCAAGATAGCTGAAATAAACACACAAATTATTCATATGGAAGAAAGGGGTCTTGTGAGGTTACCTATGTGGTCAAGTCTAGTCTTATATTACCTTTTTACAAGATCACTTGTATGAAAGAAATTAATGTTTGATAACATTTCGTAGGCTTACCCTGTAAGAGACTTCTGACAGATTTCCAACTGTTCCAGTAGGTGAGGCAGTAGCTGGCCCATGGTTTCATCTCCCACACAACACTGCACAACATTGGGCATCTCATGAGCTCGGGTCATGATCTTCACCCAGGACTTGTCAATGTTGGAGAAACGCTTAGCTTCCTACAATGCAAAAAAGAAACGAAAAAGTTAACAAAAGAAAACCTCTAAAAGCTTGGTTGATGGATATACAGATGCGTAATACATTGGAGCCTACATAAATGTTAAGAAAAAAAAGTGCATGTATTTAAAGAATTATGTTTGATGAAAGTGGTGTTTTTGAATAACACTTATGTATTCACACCAAGAGAGTTAAAAAAAAAAAAAAAAAAAAAGTTATTACACTTTTTCTATACATTCCCTTACTTTTGGAAGTTGCTTAGCAATGTCTCCTCCAACGAACACCGCCTCCAAGTAAATCCACAGGTTTTGAACAGTCATCCAGTTTTCTATAATATCAGTGGTATTTGAAAGGTTTTGCACCCATTTCTGAATTTGTGTCTTAAATGGAGTGTTGTATCTGTAGAAGAAATTACACACATTACATACAAATACCATAGCAGTTTTTAAGATCTGACATTTATGAAATTCTTGTTATGGTCTACACAGCTTAGTGGAGTGAATGTAGTATGAGCTATATTATATCCCAGCTGTCTTGGCATAACAGAAAATGTTAGTCTTACATTACCTGTTACTCATAAGTGATCCTAAGATCATTAAGCTGTCCTCCATGTTGGCAATGATTTCGGAGGTGCTGTCTCCTCTTAAAAGCAGCTCGCCGCGAGTTTTGAAGTTTGCAAATGTAAATGTCTTGTTATCCCATTCTGCTATCACCTGCTTCAGCTTCTGTTCAATATCCCGTTCCTTGACTGCGCTGATACAGATGTCCTACACAAAACATTCAATCACAATATTATCAATCGGACTAGTATAAATTACCTTTTACAGCAGTTCACACGTTATTAAATTACATTTTAACACCTTGTTGTGATAATGCAATAGTCATGTATTATAACTGTGACATAAGGAAAACTGTATTTTAATGGGTAACAAGTATAGCCTTTATTATATGTCATCAGCACAGCGGTACAACACAATTTTTTTCAATGAAGATTCTTAACTTATTACATCCAAGAAAGTATTTGTTATTGGCTGCTCACTTAGTATCATAAAAATAAAAAAATGCTAACAAGACCAGCCCCACAAAACATCTGGTTTACCTCTATTTCCTCTTTGCATTTCAGAAGGGGTGCTTCCATTATGTTTCTGAGTTTGAAGGTATCGCTTTCAACATCAAAGCTGTGTCCTGTTACTTCTGTTATCCTCTTCCAATGGCGAGCCATCATGGCCTTGTTGGTCATCAGCTCCAGTAGAGGGCAGCACTCATTGAAGTCATCAATGGTTTTCTTCAGGTCGAGGAAAGCTTGCCATTCTTTTAAGGCACGGGGAAGCTTGCGACATCTAGGTTGGGTGAAGAAAGTGAGAAACACCTTCTGACTTTTTACCTCATGTAGCAAACAATATAGAAGACTTGTGAACAACTTCTTCAGTTCCCCAAGACTCCTCAGAGTAGCAAACTAGTGAGATACCTATGTATATGACAAATCTGAGTGAATATAAAACTGTAGAGATTAAAATCAGTGTTCTTTACAAAATATTTAACACCAAACAAACAAACAATTTCTATTCTTACCGAGTCTGAAAATCTAAAAGCTCATTGTTGATTTTTTCAATGTTGACATCGGACCAGAGGATGTCGTAGTAGCCATTGACAGTGTCGATTACATTATTGTAAAGGCCGTACAGTTTCTGGAGGAGGGTCAGCTGTTTCTTGATTTCCAGCAGCTGAGGGTACTGGGTAACAGGAAGGCCAAACAGTTCCTCACCACCAGTGTATGTGATGTATTTGCGATACAAGTTGTCAAAGCGATTCTGGTGAAAAAAAAAAACACAACATGAGACAAGTAAACATTATTGACTTTATGAAGAAAATAAAGTTTGCTAAAAACTATTCTAAATTTATACAGCGACGTGTGTCCAAAGCCTCATAAATGTATTGAAATACACTGAATAACTAAGCTTTCCATTCCAATTATTTTGAGTTGCTACTCACATCGAATGTTAACGATAACAAAAATAGGTCAACAATAAAACTACCGGACATACATATACCTAGAACTACCGGTGCTGTCTTTTTAAATCGCTATATTCAAATGCATATAACTATTGTTGCATCGCACGCTACGAAACTGTTCTGTGTTATTGTTTGTTTTCCTTCAGGATTATGTTTGACAATGTTTCTGCAGCCTGTTTGGTAAACGTCAGGGACACCTGTTACAGCACGAGACTTGGGGGTGTTAGGGGAGTTATGATTGGTTGCATTGTTTAAAATGTTGCAAGTTTATGCAAATGCTGGGCTATAAAATGGGGTGGTTTTAGCTGCTCAGAGCTGACTTTTTGGATGCAGCGGGAGCTTACGACACTATGGAACAGTAGAGAATTACAGTGCCCGAGATTTGTTTGTTTGACTTTTATTTTATACAAGTGTTTTCTGTTTATCTGTCTTATTTTGTGCCCGAGTTTGGTTCTGTTGGCTAATAAACGGTACTTTCCGTGCAGTCCTACATTGTGTTGGTCTATTCATTTTCACTAGACAATAAGTATTTTTACAGTTGTTGATAAATAAATCACGTCTGAAAAAAGTATCCTGTTGTAGCTATCTCACGAGCACTAAGCCAAGCCCACTGTTTTTACTGTGACAGTCAAAATGACAGCTTTGGTAGTTCTAGGTATAATGTATTATATCTCCATAAGTTTTTGCAGCCCTGGGTCTAGTGATTCTTCGAGATTTTTAATACATATATTCAGGAAAAGTAAAAAAAGCCCAAGCGCCTAGCTACCAATTCAGCAGAGAAAAATGCATTAAAAAACCATAATCAGTCAAAAAGACTGCTCCGGTAGTTCTAGTGTTAAGTTGTGGAAATGAAAAAAAAAACACCATTGATTTCTTACATAAAACCATCTATCACATACCTGAAACATTATGAGTCGGTCGCTGGCATCTTGAGGTGCCAAATCAACAACCATTGGACCATCCTGCAGAAGAGAAACGATAACAAAGTTGGAAAGTTAATAAATGTACTTATTTATGTTCTGACATTTATTCTGAACAATGTAAAGTGTAAGTATTTTACTCAGTTTTAAACATTAGCATAATACTATTGGTGCGCCGCACATCAAATTGTTCTGATCAGGAAAGTAAAAATGAAACCAACTGAACTAACAAAAGTCAAAGTACAATGGTTGGTTAGGTCTCCCATATACCTCATCATAGTCCTTGTAAAAGTGATCACAGTCTTCCACAAAGGTCTGCACATTGCTGATGAGATCTCCTCTGAAATTGGGCTGCAGGGACACCAGTTCGTTCTGTACCTCACTCCCCCTCACCAGCAGCTTCTCCCAGGTGTATCGCATGGTGTCAACCTTCTCTGTCTCCTCTTTTGCCACAAGGAGGTCATACTTATTTAGCATTGCATAGGATTCCTGGAAATAGTCAACATATGAAATTATTGTATGTGTTACTGGACTAAACTGGATACCGCTGACATTAGATAATTTTCTGTTGTGGGGATATATTTAGAAAAAAAACACTGATATAATAAATAGTTTCATGCTAATAGAATGAATGTATTGGCTCAGACTATTGTGATATTATTGGTATATCACAACATAAACATTTAACCACTTTGGCAAATTCTACTGTTGGATTATACAACTGTAGCTGTCCTTGTGCATGGTTCCTTAGTATAGGACTACAATGTCTAATGTGCCACAATTTTGCAGCTTCTAAGGTCACAAGCTTGTCTTACCTCTATAGGGCCAACTTGAAAATCAATAGCAATTTGTTGCTCCCTTATTTCTTTCAGTGAAGCCATGGCTATTCGGATGTCATCCAAGTCCTTAATTGGACGGTTCATCTTCTTGCTGGCTTCTTCCACAAAGGTGAAGATGTTCTCCATCTCTGTCCTGTACTTTTTATTGCAGTGACGCCCAAAGTCTACCATCCAGGCCTTCGTCTCTGCAGTCAGAGCCATCTTCAAGTCAGCTGTAATATAAATGTTAATTACTTAATATAAGCAACTCATTGAATGCTGTTTATTAAAATGCATGTGTCTACTTTATTATCGTGCAGTTACAATGAAAAATTGAACCTTGTGACGCAACAGTGTTTAATAGTGATTGGCACCAATATAGATATTTTCATAGGATATCGATATTGTCAGATATCAATAATAATTTTCATATCGCGATATCGTGGGATTTAAAAAAAAAAAACGAAATTCTTGTACGTTCGCCAATACTGCTAAAAACTCAAAACGCAGTATAATCAAGTTTATTTTATATTAAGATACAATAAACCCTCTACATATCAATCATTGTCAGTCTCATGGGCAAAGAAACACCACACACAAGTATTATTTAACCATTTTATTCCATTGATTGGTGTTTAAATTTGGCACTATTGGCCGTCCATAAATTCCTTTGGAAATCGTATGCATTATCAATGTTTTTAACATGGGTGTTTTGCCCCATCCAACTCGTGAAACTTTGTTTTCAGGAAAAAAATAAAAAATACACCTTGGTTAATGAATATGAATCTATATTCATGTAAGATATGAGAACGTATTTTATTTAATATTAGCTATTTAATAAGCTAACATAGGGACATGCATTTTGGTTACGTTTTATGAATGTTTAAACGTTAGGCACTGACATACAGCTATAGCCAAAAGTTTTGTATCACCCTATAGAAGTAACACATTTTGCTTCATAAATTCAAATGAAACCTGATGAATAATGTTAACATATTGAATTACATAACGCTTTGTAGTTTTCCATATACGGACAAAAATTAAAAAATGTGACATTTTGAAATCTAACATGATTGTATTTTGTTTTGGTGTTTATTAAAAATAGCGCACCAGCGCATAAAAATCCATTTCTTGTGTGCTGGGTCAAATTTTTAAAGGGGCAACGAACCCGTGTGAGGTGCAATCATATTACATTTGGTGGCAGCGTGTGTGGGCGCCCCTAGAGACCCAGAAATGGATATGGATATTATATATATATATATATATATATATTGTAACACAGTGGGGATGGGATTGGAGTCATCCCCGCAGTAAAATGTGTGGGTTTGTTTAATTTAATTGTTTGCTTTATTGTTTAATTGATTATTGTTAATTGTTGTAGTATTAATTATCCCCTGCACCTGGTAGCCATTGTCAAATTAGTACCAGGTGCAGGGTATTTAAGGGAGGCAGATTTTCTGCTCAGGGCTGCTGTATAGAAGGAGACAGGTAGAGGGTTCTGTGTCCAAGCAGCCACGGGAAAAGTAAGGATTTTGGAAAAATACTGTGTGTATGTGTTTTCTGTTGTGGGGAAACGGCTTAGCCGTCCCACTGTATAGTCAGGGTGTTCCTGAGGTTTAGTTAGCGCTCCAAAGGAGCTAGGTGTTGTTTTGTATTTTGTATTTTATTTTTGTGTTTATTAAAAATTGTGCAACCGCACTTAAAAAAAAAAAATCCATTTCTGTGTATTGGGTCTATTTTTAAAGGGGCAACGAACCGAGTGAGTTGCAATTCTATCACATGTGGTGGCAGCGTGTGTGGGCGCCCCTAGAGACCCAGAAAATGGATTTTAAAGAACTGATCGAGGTGATCAATAAAAATACCGCCGCTCAAAAAGAGCAGAATGAGAGATGGGAGAGAGAGCTGGGGTTGGCCCCGCTGAAGAGACAAGTGCGGGAGCCGACCGAACTGGAGCTGTTGTTCCAAAGGTGGGAGCAAGCGAGAGGAGCCCCGCAGACTCCAGCCCCAGAGCCCAGAGGGGAGGAGCCGCCGCTTCCAGAGCCCAGAGGGGAGGAGCCGCCGCTTCCAGAGCCCAGAGGGGAGGAGCCGCCGCTTCCAGAGCCCAGAGGGGAGGAGCCGCCGCTTCCAGAGCCCAGAGGGGAGGAGCCGCCGCTTCCAGAGCCCAGAGGGGAGGAGCCGCCGCTTCCAGAGCCCAGAGGGGAGGAGCCGCCGTTTCCAGAGCCCAGAGGGGAGGAGCCGCCGTTTCCAGAGCCCAGAGGGGAGGAGCTGCCGCCGCCAGAGGGGGAGGAGCTGCCTGAGCTGCAGCAGGAGCTGCAGCTGAATGAGAAAGAGGAGCTAACGTGCCCAGTACCACCACAACCCCGACCTCCACCCCAGCAAAGCAGTCCGGCGCTGGTGGGTACGGTCCCTTGCTCCGTGCTCGTGGACACCATGCCGGAATGCATGGACCTCCCTGTGCTCGACCTAGTGCCCAGATCGGGGCACCACCAGGCACAGTTGCTCACCTGGTCCCTTGCTCCGCTCCCCCTGAAACCTCAGACGTCACGACGCGGTCGTGTGACGTCACTGGCGTTCCCCCTTCCTCCCGCTGTGTTCCCCCTGGAGTCTCAGAGGTCGTTGCGCCGGTCCCGTGGCTCACACCTCTGCCTGTTGCTGCACCGTCCAGGGTACCGGCCTACGCGTCGGTCGCCCCTAGCAAGCCGTTTGGGTCCCTCCTCGCCGGATCATGGTCCCTACCCTGAAGCGCCGGAGGACTCCACCCATCCTCAAGCCCACCCGAAGGATCGGGAGAAGGTGGAACTATGTGGACTCGAGGGTGGGTGGTTATGCTTTAGGGGAGGGGGTGGCCTTGGAATGGCCAGTCAGTGTTGCACACTTGGGGGGGAGGATATGTAACACAGTGGGGATGGGATTGGAGTCATCCCCGCAGTAAAATGTGTGGGTTTGTTTAATTTAATTGTTTGCTTTATTGTTTAATTGATTATTGTTAATTGTTGTAGTATTAATTATCCCCTGCACCTGGTAGCCATTGTCAAATTAGTACCAGGTGCAGGGTATTTAAGGGAGGCAGATTTTCTGCTCAGGGCTGCTGTATAGAAGGAGACAGGTAGAGGGTTCTGTGTCCAAGCAGCCACGGGAAAAGTAAGGATTTTGGAAAAATACTGTGTGTATGTGTTTTCTGTTGTGGGGAAACGGCTTAGCCGTCCCACTGTATAGTCAGGGTGTTCCTGAGGTTTAGTTAGCGCTCCAAAGGAGCTAGGTGTTGTTTTGTATTTTGTATTTTATTTTTGTGTTTATTAAAAATTGTGCAACCGCACTTAAAAAAAAAAATCCATTTCTGTGTATTGGGTCTATTTTTAAAGGGGCAACGAACCGAGTGAGTTGCAATTCTATCACAATATATATATATATAGCAATATGATTGCACCTCACACGGGTTCGTTGCCCCTTTAAAAGTTTGACCCAGCACACAAGAAATTGATTTTATGCGCTATTTTTAATAAACACCAAAACAAAATACAAAACAAACACCTAGCTCTTTACGAGCACTAACTAAACAAACAGGAACCTAACTACAAACAGGACAGCTAAGCTGTTTCCCTGTACAACAAAGCAAAACAAAATAAACACAGTTTTCACACGCAACCTTTCACGGTTTCTCAGTACCTTCTTCTCTGTACACCTGCACACCCTCGCAAGCGGGCTCTACCCACAGCAGCCCTGAACAGACTGGCTGTCTTTCTTTTAAACCCTGCACCTGGCTCTAATTTACAATTAACCAGGTGCGGGTGATAATTAAAACTAATAAAACATGTTTTTTTCTTCAGGGAGGCTTTAACCCCCTCCCTGCTGTCTTACAATATATATATATATATATATATATATATATATATATATATATATATATATAGAGAGAGAGAGAGAGAGAGAGAGAGAGAGAGAGAGAGAGAGAGAGAGAGAGAGAGAGAGAGAGAGAGAGAGAGAGAGAGAGAGAGAGAGAGAGAGAGAGATATAGATAGATATTATATATATATAGATATATATATATATAGATATATATATATAGAGCTAGATAGATAGATATGTATATATACAGTATATATATATGAACATAGTTTTATATATTTTGTTTATCATGTAATCAAAGAAACTACAAAATGGTATCGCAAAATATATATATATATATATTTTTTTTTCTTTTCTTTCTTATTATTATTATTTAATTGTCTCAATTCTAAAATTCTAGGTACTGCAAAACTTTTGTCCATAGCTGTACTTAAAACTGAATCAGAACAGGAATATTAGGGAAAAATTGAAAGTTTCTAGAGATATTTGTATTTTTGCCCCAGTGGCAAAAATGTTCTAGCTACGCCAGTGCTCATGATCTAGGTTTCAGTATATCATCGACTCCGTTGGTCTGGGGCAGGTAAATTTCACATTCTCAGTGCATCAATTTTTATTTATTTATTTATTTATTTTGGTGGCTAAGGATGCGAGTGCTGTCAGTACAATAGTGTTTACTTTCCATAAGTCTCGTAGCAGCAGGTTTCGCTGTGACTATTGAGCTCAGCATTGTCTGATGACAAAATGCGAAAAACATTCCCTAGCATCCAAGCACTAAATTTAAAACAAAGCCGAGCAAGGAATACTTTAACTTAACATAGTTATGTCAATATATCTATCAATAAAAACGCCACATTATAACATTATGTACATGTTATTGTTTGTGTTTGTTTAGCACTTCCCTTTAATAAGCTGCATGTTGGAATTATAGTTACTGTACAGCATTGTGCAGATGTGCCACTGGAACTGGTTCTGCCATTTGGTGCTACTTGTGTTTGTACTTAATAAATGCTGAGTTAGTAAATATTCAATATTTTATGTTGAAACACCTGTCCAATTTTGTGAGTTTACTATTACAAAAACTGTAATTTGAAAAAGAATGAGGTTTACCGGAGCTTCTTAGCAAAAAAAAAAAAAAAAATAGCCTTGCTACACTCGGCAGTTCTTCTTTAGCTTTGCCCTCCCACTATTAAACAAAGTTAGGCGCCCCTGAATACATATCTAGATTTTAATAATTTGTTTAAAATAAATTAATTAGTCTTATATATCTCATTAACTATTTTATATAGTCATGTCGTCAATAAAAATACATTTTAAAATACATTTTTAAATGTACGCCTATTTTCTGAAACCGGACTTCCTGTGTAGTTTTTATGAATGAGATGAGTGAGTGAGTGAATGACACTACTCAGGTAAGCAGGTCAAACAAGCTCTTCAATGGTAGCTCTGTCTGTCCCCTGAAAACATAAAATAAAAGATCTTTGACATTTGGATTCCACCTTTGGATTATACCACTGTAGCTGTCCTTGTGCATTGTTTAAATGTAAGAACATGAGACAGTTTACAAACGAGAGGAGGCTAATCGGCCCATCTTTCTCATTTGGTCGTTAGTAGCTTATTAGCTTATTGATCCCAGAATCTCATCAAGCAGCTTCTTGAAGGATCCCAGGGTGTCAGCTTCAACAACATCCAGACTCCCACATATATATGTATATATACAGAGTTGTGGTCAAAAGTTTACATACCCCAATCGAAATGTATAATTTCTAGAAACTTCTCAACAAAGAATGTTAGGAAAAGTCTTTTGTAGCAAAAGTTTTGTTTTTGTGGATGAGGAAGAAAAGCTACAAGAAATAGATGTCTACAATTATTTATGTCAGCATTTTTTTGGGAAAACTCCAAAAATAATGACTTGGATCGCATTATTGAGGAGTTTGGTGATAAAACGAGTGATCAGGAGATGATTGATCGGTATGTACGACTATTATTATTATTTATTTATTAGCATATGTGAAAGCGATAGCGAACGAAAGGGTGGGGCAGGGCTGGAGATGCCTAGTGAGTGCTTTGTTGATATGCAGGGCCTTTTAAACCCATTTGAATGTGGAAAAAAATACTTTTAAACAGCGCGTCTAAAATTAACTGCGCGTGTGAAAATAAATTGGACCTGACGTGCCTGACACGCACTTAATAAATGGACTGCAGAGGGTTAATGTTGGAGGGAGGTGGCCGTGTATGGCTGGTGTCCTAAAAAGACAAGGGAGAGGATGTGTAGCAAGGCAGGGAGAGGGTTAAAAATCCTCCCTGCCAAAAACATGTGACACATGTGGCTGTTCCCAAATGAGATAATTGGTGTCAATTGGGAACAGCCACAGACTAGAAAAAGAAAGCTTGCAGCTCCATGAGCAGAGATCACCAGGGAGCTTGTATTCTTAAAAGTGCACGTCAGCACTGAAACCTTCAATTTCTGTGTAAGGTCAAAGTTTTTTATAAGGGCGAATGAACGAGAGGAGTGCAATTCTGTTGCAACATTGCAATTGTGTGATTACATTTTTCTTCGCTTTGGAAGACTTCGATATTATCGTCATCGAATTACATGCGCGACATCAATATACAATGTTCATATCGTTGCCAACACTAGTATTTAGATTATTTGCTATAAAATGGCACAGAGGTTAAAAAGGTAGGTGCACTGGGAGAAATGACAGAATGTCCCATCTTCAACCTCCCTAACTAGGATCAAAGCAGAACAGCCACTGATGAGCTTTCTTACCTGTATAAAGAGCCAGGGCTCCAACAGTGATGAATTCAGGTTCAGCATTGATTTCTAGTTCTAGATCCCTATAGTAAATAATCTGGGACTCAAATTCAGACAGCAGGGGCCTCTCCATTATAAACTTCTGAATGGTTTCTTCTCTCTCCTTCCGCCAGATGTGGTGATAAGACTTGAAATGTTCTAGAGCTGTAAGAACCTCCTATTGAACACGAAACATGACAATGATAATTAACAAGTAATAAGTAATATCACTGTTTTCCAAACATCTTTTTTATATGATAATATTTTTGCTTCCACCAGAATATATTCTGGTAGCAGCCGGAAACAACCTCAATATTAATGGATGTTTTTTATTTTAAATAATGAAATAATTCCAAAAAATGTTTATAGCACTGGAGTATTCAAAACAAGTGTGTTGAAAAAACATAAAAGGCCATTCAGTTTTGTTGTACTTAATTTCCTTTGAGCTTTGTTTCCAGGTATCACTGAAATCAAAGATTCTAATTGAAAAGGTCTTAGTTTCATGGATCTACAGGTCAGACATTTATTTACAACATATAAGAGCTATTGTTACCCTTTTGGTGGAATTAATGGCAGTGCTCAATACAGACACCAATTTCACAATTTCCTTGTTTTCAGACACACTCTTGTAGTAGTTCCTGGACTGAAAGGGGACCACCAGGTTTACAGAGGCAGAGATGTCAGACATACTGCCATCTGGAACGAGAAACATTAAAACACTGAAACATTGTTTCTGCTTTTACTTCTAATTGGCAACAAGTTAAACAAGACAAGGTGTGATTGGTATGATGCCACACTGGAAACATACAAAGTGACGTGTGCTGATTGGCAAAGATTTAATGGACATGAAGGGGAGGTGTGATGTTTGTGAAGAATTAAAACAACGGATCTGTATAATCTTATTTTCACTGACGGTTAGGAGAAAAGTGGGACAATAGATTATATGAACAATTAGCTAGCTCTCAGGAGAAAAAAAACATAATTCTAATAATTTTGTGAAACTAACTGACAATGCAAATGCTATTTTTGTTTACCGTGGATACTTCTGAATGTAGTTTCCCCATCATCAGAGTCAGTATCCCTGCTGTTACGTCTCAGAGCTGCAATTTTCCTTTCATTCATCTTCCTCTAAATGACAACAACAAGAAGACATAAATGCTTTCAATATCATATATAAGACGTCATTTAGATACCAATATATTATCACACTACCAGAAAAGTTTGCCAAAAAATTACTGATCAAGCACAAATACACACATTATAGATCCCCTTCAGTCACTGCATGCATAACTGTACCATGTTAAGTTTCCTATCTATGTATCTATTTTATAATGTTTTTTTTTCAAAGTTTTGGTAGGGCAGCTTCTATAACTTCATAGAGTTCACACTAACTTTGTCAAAAAATGTAATTGAAAGACCAAAGGGGATAAACTAAAAATAAAACTATTCAAGGTACTATCAATGTCATATTTACATTTAAGTAAATTGAAACTTTGCTCTCCTAAACTTTGGTGCTTCTAAATAAAGGTTAGGGCTCTGGACTCTTGACCGGAGGGTTGTGGGTTCAATCCCCAGTGGGGGACACTGCTGTTGTACCCTTGAGCAAGGTACTTTACCTAGATTGCTCCAGTAATAACCCAACTGTATAAATGGGTAATTGTATGTAAAAAAAATAAATAATGTGATATCTGTAAAAATGTGAAATAATGTATAATGTGATATGTTGTAACAATTGTAAGTCGCCCTGGATAAGGGCGTCTGCTAAGAAATAAATAATAATAATAATAATAATATCCCTGACAAACCTTGGATATCCTTTCTTTGCTCCACTGCCCAACTCCCTTGGTGACGCAGACAATGCACTCCACTGCTCTGTTCAGGCCCTGCTGCACTTCGTCCAGCGAAGGCACCATGCTGACGTTGGGGATGGACAGGTTGATGTTCGTCCTGAAGATGGGCTGCACGACGGTTTTCTGACTACTTGCAGAATTGCTCTCCGCTTGTGAACCAATGAAATGTAAAAGTAAAAAAGAGCTGCCCTTAATACCTACTTACGGTACATAGTAAAGGTTCTGAAACATTCATACAGTACAGCAGATTTTTGGCTGCTTACCCTTATATATGTAGGTTGATTAACATGATACTATCAATATATGTTCCATTTAACACTTTAATATACTTTTATCATGCCTTTTCTAAGGCCAGGTATGCTTTTTTTCCTGCTCAAGGTGTTGGGTAGTTTGTACTTAGTAAAAAAAAGTTATTTTAAAAATAAATAAATGTTTTTTTTTATATATACAAATGCATTATTGAGTTATAGGACTTCACCTCGATATGACCCAAACACATTCACCGTCCTAGAACTATTTTATACTGCTTCGATTGTTAATATAGCTAGAGGGAATTCTGACAGGTGCCTCAGGTATGATTTGTCAAACAGGTAATGTCAACTGTAGATACTGATAATAAAGTATGGTAGATACTCAATATGGTACAGTTGATGTTTGTTTGTGTTCTGTTGTTGTGAAACTGTCACTCAGACTAAAAGATCCCCAGTAGTTTATATTTTGATATACAAAATAAATCATGCGGTAATTGAGCTTATATATATATATATCTTTATAATTTTTCTGATGATAATAAAAAAAAAAATAGCGAAATTGCATTATCATAGAACACTACATACGTATGCAGCATTGTTATTTTTTTGTACGGATCACAGTACAAGTTAAAAAACTAAAAAAGGAGCTGTACGTCACCAGCAGTAGTGAGTTTATCCAGTAAACGTACCCAGAAAGTGGATGACAGAGGAGGAGTGGATGCGCTTGCGGATGGTCTCCAGGGTGTTGCGTGTGACCCTTAGCAGTGCGTCCACGTTGCGATGGTTGAAGTGGGAGAGCAGCTCCAGTGCCTCTTCCTCCAGGATCTCTATCATGTCTTTCTTTTTTTTTTTCTTCACCAATGGAGAGGCGGGATCGGTGTTGGTGTTGCGAGAGAAAAGCCTACTTTCAGACTTTCCATCTTCTTCCTCTGACAATGGAATGAGAAAAATATATATATATATAAAAAATAAATCACCTACATCTTATACAACATCTTACAACACACCTAACACTGGTATGTCATTACATTCTGTACCTTCACTCTCCTCTTTTTCACTTTTACTTTGACTCCTATTCTCTTCTTTGGACTTCCCCTCATCCTCTTTGTTCTGCGGTTCCAAATCCAGCAACATATTGATCAGCTCATTTGCTGCTTCTTCAACCAATGAGCTTTTAGAATGCAAAGACTGAGCACCCTTGATGCAGAGTTCCTGTAATTAATGGAAAAAAAATGAAAGCAATTAAAATGTGTTTCTGTATTTATCTCACATATTACTCATACTTACCTGAACCTTTACTGACAATCTACAACTTGTTCAATTTTTCAAGCAGCCTGGTTAGCCATTCTCAGCCTTGACATGAGCCCCACTAACCCCATGCCATCTAAATTTTATAAAACCTCAATTAGCCAGGCTTCTCCATCTCTACAAGGTCCATTTTTTTGTTCTCTCTAGACTGTGTTCTAGAACACATCATGCAGCCAAATGCACCGTACCTTGGTCATCTGCACAAACTCATCACATGTGACTGGGTCATCCTCTGGTAGTTTACACAGTGCTCTTGAGCTCATCTCCTGCAGCACTGCATCAATCCGGAACTCCACCAGATCATTCACACGGTCCGTCAGAAGCTCCAGCTCAGCTGTGAAATAAAGACAAATACATTAAGACTGGGGGCTGTCAACAGAAACTACCCTATGAAAGGCAATTCCTCTGCAACTACTGTATATACTTAGTCCTGCTGGTAGTTTAAGAATAATTATTCAGAGAGAAGACAAACCATTTTAAGAGAACAAAATCAAACCATTTTAAAAGACCACTTGTATAAGAGGACTACATGTCTATAGTTACCCCATTCAGTAGTTGGTTTAAGGAAAAATAGCACAGATGATCCCCAAATGTATTTAAATTGTATGCAACCTACAGAATAATTGATTTTCTTAATTAAATAAAAACAAATTTGCTGGTTAAATATCTGTCTTTGAAACTCTTTAACTTAATTTTAGAATGATTGCTTACCCAGAGCTTTCGAAATTCTATTTAAATATTTCTCTATGTTCAAGGAAGTCCAGTTTAGTGAGGTTAAACCCGGCTGTATGGCATCAACCACTTTCGCTAAATGAGGCACCATGAGCTGCTCAAAGACACTTTGGATTTTTGATCTCACTCGTGTGTTCTCTGTCAAAATCATCTGTGAATTGTCAAAACAAGAATGTTTCAGTTTAATAAAACAATGCAACAAAATACAAAATAAATGGTCTGCAGCCATACAAACTACTTGTTACCATATCAGCATGGATTCTGTTGAAATACATTGGTGTGAATGGTAGGATGGGTTTTAATGTATTATTCTCTTACCCAATTCTTGTCTTGTTTCTGTTTTTCATTACGTTATTAAATTTTTTCTTTTTAAGTTTCAGCTCAGTAAGGTTCATAGCCACAAGCCTAGCTGCTGAAGACCTTTTAAACTATCCATACAACAAGGTTTTTTTTGTCATCACTGTGATACTAAAGGTTAGAAATGTTTATTATCATCTTCACCACCTGTACGAGCTGCTGGCAATTTCTGTTTTTTTTTTATTATTATTCAGGGAAAAGAGAAATGCTCTGTTTTTTATATGTATGTAGTATTGACTGACATTTTTATGGCTATGAACCTTGCCACACTTAAATCTTTTTAAAAACATTTTTTTATTGTGCCAGATAAAGGTTTAAAACTTCCTGTGTAACTTGAAATACATTTTCTGTAAAAAGGACTTGCCTGCAACTTATTATAGTTCTTCTTAAAAATGTCCTGTTTCTGTTGAAGTGCCCTAGCAAATGGAGGAATTTCCAGTCCCATTCTGGCCATGCACTCTGTCTCCCGCATTAAAGTCAGTATCTGAGGGTCGAAGTTCACAAACAGTTCACCGGATTCAGGAGCCTTCACCAGTAGAGATGCCTGCAGCCCTGCTTTTGCCATCTCAACCTGTGAAGAAACAAACACAACAGACAACTAAGTATCTATTATTATTATTTTTTTTATTATTTTGTTTATTTAGCAGATGCCTTTATCCAAGGCGACTTACAGAAACTAGGGTGTGTGAACCATGCATCAACTGCAGAGTCACTTACAACTACATCTCACCCGAAAGATGGAGCACAAGGAGGTTAAGTGACTTGCTCAGGGTCACACAATGAGTCAGTAGCTGAGGTGGGATTTGAACCGGGGACCTCCTGGTTACAAGCTCTTTTCTTTAACCACACAGCCTCCTTTATCTAAATACACCTCAGTATTTAAACATGCATGACGCTTTAATTTATATGAGCAATCACAAAACATGATATCCCCTAGAAAATAACATCTGCTATATTGTACCTTTTTTTGGTTTAAATATGGTCCAAGTATTCATTTATGTCACCGTGAACCTTAACCCAGCAGTCTCAGTTCTATGTATTTTCACCAATTCTAAAAACTACACACACAAAAAAAAAAAATGGTTCTTCTATTATTAGGCCAACCAAACTGTATTTTATTGTGTCATACAGTACCTGTTTGAGCCATCCTCTGTGGTAGAGCACCTCAAACTCCAGCAGCACCTTGGCTACCTTATTGTAGTTGCGGATAATGCGCTTGGCTTCTGCCGTCTGCAGGATGTTAGGATGTTGCTGGAAGAGATCCATGGGCTGCTGTATCCGTTGGAACAGTTGGCGAGCCCACAGGATCTTCCCTGTGGTAGGAGGCAAGTTCCGGCCAATGGGAGGCTCGTTCTTCTGCTTGGTGTATATCTTGGAGACCGCTTCAATGTCATGGCCATAGTTCTGTAGAATTTTCTGGTATTTATCATCAATGCCCAAGTCAGGTATTCCCAATCTTTGAAATAAATAAAATAACAAATTCAACAGTAAGTGCCGTTAGTAGGAATATTATTTATTTTATCTATTTATTTTTTGTGACCCGTTTTACCAATAAATTGTGGCTCACACTGACAAACCCCATATCTAGTGCAAAAGGTACCAGATCAGAACACACTGGTCCAGGCACAAGACAGGATGCTTGCTTGCTAAAGCGAGAGTGTGGAAACAAAACTGCTTATCAGGTCTTATATTCTTTATGTCAGAGTATTCAATTCTACTGTATAACCAGAATCAGTAAATACACAAAACAAGAAGTGTGCAAATTATTATGATCATAGCTTTAACATGGCCAGTGGCAGATTTTAGGGAACAGTTTGTTATAAAAATCTGTAACTTTACCTGTTTTGTTCCCCCACCATTATGACACAGTACACATGTGCAAGTTATAAAAAAACAAAAATAACAGCATTGTCCTGGGCATGCGGCTCACACACACACACACAATAACAACAAAAACAATGTTACCGTTCAAATTTCTTAAGTACATTCAAGGCTCTTTCTGTGTTCTGAATGTTGTCAAAGGTAATATCCATAAAAGTCTTCAACTGATTCTGAAAGTAGAAAGAAGATAAATCAGCTGTTCATATCTAGGGGATGCCAATCCTGTGGTATTTACAGTGCAGCACAACAGACTACTTTTCTGTGAAAGCAAAAAACATTTTCATTGTAAACATTGTGAGGCATGTCTAGCTCAGCTGTTCTATTCTAAACTAAACAAAATCATAAGCCATACTTTTGTGTTTACAGTATGCCATCTAGTACTGCCTTACAGTGCTTCTGTGTTAACATTAATATATCTGGGTACTGGTCTTATTCTAGCAGTTAATGTCCATTTCTCATTCTGTCAGCAACAATCCTGGGTTTCATTACATTTTAAATAGCGAGTAACTTACGTGGAGATCATCTGTATGTTTGCAAAACTCATCATAATCCTGATCAAAATCAGTCTTTCTCTGATCCAGAAAATTATATTGTTTTTTCTTCATAGATAACACAATGGTCTAAAAAAAAAAGAAATACATGTATAAAAGATAAAGTATATTACAAAATCTAAATAATACTCTATAGCAGGGAATAAACACACCTTTATATTCTTTCCATCTTTCATATTGCCTTGTAAAACATTTGAGGGGTCAGCTAAAACAATGTTTCACATTAACACTAATAATACAGTTTCTCTTTATATATGAATATACAGTATGTACTGATATATATAAGTGCTGGGACGAACATGGGATTTTCACATTCGGACATTCGCTCATAATTTAAATAGTTGTTCGTTTTTCAAAAAGTAATAAAAGCCATTATATTGCTCTGTACACAGGCAGAGACAGCATAGCAGCAGGGTCAGGGGGCGTGGCCGTGGCCCCTGTGTGTGCGCGCCTTTATTTTATAGCAAGACGTTACAATATGTAACTCGTTAAAATAGAAAAATATCCCTGGAGTAAAGACTACGTCGTGTAGGACTTACTTTCCCCAGTGAATTAACTACCAAACAAAGGATGCCAAATAGCAGTTCAAGTTAAATGTTGTTTTGTTTACTCCTGAAATAAATAGTACATAAAGTTGACAATGCATTTTATTTAATTCCTTGTCATTGCTGTTTCTTCACAGTAAACAGTGGCCATCGACACGTTTTCATAAAGTAATAACATGAGGTTTACTTGTGCCTTTTTGTAGCTGAACAAGCAAACAAAAACTGAAATTTAACTTTAAAACTTCAAATAAAACAAAAACGTGGAAATGGCACTGTAAAGTGAAGGGGAAAAAACTTACCGTTTGGGTTCTCGTTTATTACATTCCACATAACAGAAAGTCGCAACGAAATATATATAATATATACAGTCTATATGAAAATCACTACACAACATTTTCAGGAAGTTGGGTATTGTTTAAGCGAGGCACTTCAGAATGACATCCTTGCTTTTTTTCTGGCTCGCACTAAAGGAGCACACACTAAAGGAGCACAACGCATTTTTGTCCCAGATGGCTTTCCATAGATAACTACAGTAAAACGAGAAAATTTCGCGAGCAAGAAATGTTTATAATTTCGCGTTTTTTACAAATCTGCAAAATGTGCCATGAAATATATTATTCATACATGTGCCATACATTAAAAGAAAAAGGAAGCGCAAACATTTACTGCAGCAAAAATGGACCTTAAAGGCCATTAGCAAAATTAAGTTGCCCCAAAAAAATCCTGTTTTACAGTATGTGTGTGCACGCTAGAGTTGTAATGAATTGAGTCGCACTTTGCGGTGACTCGACTTGAGTCATTGTTATCAAATGACTTGACTCCCTACAAGAAAATACTCGACTCGAGTCTCTGCTCAAAAGACTCTACTCCCTGCCCAAAAGTCTCCACTTGACTCGAGTCCTATGCTTTATGATAAAATAAATTACACGATCACTTTCGTTTTCAATAACCGCAGCCCTGCTAATGGTACAAATCTTACTTCTTATGAGTAAGAGGAACACTTGACAATATAGAGAAGAATGTCAGCAGCATGGATGGTAAATCTAGAGTACCTGTCACAACATTTCCTTTCATATGGTTAAGGTATCTGAAAAAAAAAACTATCAGGGAGTTTCACTGTTGAAAGGTGAAAAACACTCAGGCTGCCATCAGTAAAATTGTAAATAAATGGTTAAATGCATTCTTTTGTTTTGTGGTATCCATTACTTTACATCCAACCCAACTGACCATAGGTAAAAGGGCCTCTGTATGGTCAATAACAAAACCTGCTTATAAATAGGGCAAGGAATCATGAATTCACTGAAATGGAGAGACACAACACGACAGAAACCTTCGACCTGGTGAACATCAGTGGGGCAAGCATAACCACATTATTGTGCATCTCAATTTTGTATTTTTAATTTAAATGTAATTTTCTTTACCTGTAGACTGCTAATCTCCTGTAAAATTAATCTGATTAAATCAAACGGTCAGAACTAATGACTTGAATTGACTCGAGCCAGATAGGTGACTCGACTCGAGCAAACTCTGCGGCTCGACTCGACTCGAGCTTGGCATGTCAAAGACTTGACTGGAGTCTTACCCCTCAGTGACTCGACACAAGTCCCAATTTTTGTGACTCGATTACATCAGTGGCGCGTGCATAATCTAGTTTGTTTACTTTTTGCTGTCTGAAACTTTTAATTACAATTCAAGAGTTTCTGTTGATTCTTATATATATATATATATATATATATATATTAATCTCACATATCACACAGAACTCTTTCATTTGCCATTTTTTTAAACTGTTTGCGCAAATTCTGGCGAGACGGTAAATAAGTGCAAGGTATTTTTATCATCTGTAGCGAATACGAACATCTGAATTTTGTATCTGAATACATGTCAAAAAATATTCGTTGCAATTTTCGGATATTTGTCCCAATACTAATATATATATACCGAGCATCAAAAGAAACTTATCACTATTATAACACTATTAAACATTTATTTTCGAAAAAAATAAGGTACAGTCAATCCTGCTCATGCAACCACCTTTATTTAGCGACCACTTTAAATTCTTCCAATGATATTTGTGCTTTTATTGAACTGTATCAAGCAACCACCTGTCTAACACGACCAGCGACCACAATTCTCTTACCCAGCCACGGACTCAAACCTGTGTTAAGCAACCTTACACAGGGCTATTGTTATAAGAAAAATATGGTTTTAAATGGTACGTCCTAAATTCAAAGGAATACGGTAACCATTTTAGGGGTCTTTTATCCGTAATCAATAAAACAACAGCGCTCTCGTGTAAAGGAGGAGAGAAAACGTGGAGAAACAAAAGGTCCTCCCTAGATGACAGAATTAAAGTTATTAAACTTGTAAAGACAGTAAGTACCAGAAAAACTGCTGAAAAATTTGGCACAAGAAAGACGCAGATACAGCATTTTAAAACTGAAAGAACTAGGGCTTGAAGTTTTAGGTTTTTATTTTTGTTCACGTGACCGTGTTTTGAGAAGATTCAATATCTTAATTAAACTGTTAATTATTAAACAAAGTTGCTTCTTTTTACCTTGATGTCCTGATTGACTTGCTGATTCTGTTTCACCTTCTTCATTATTTGAACACAAGAGCAAGCAATGACATTAATCACTTCCCCCAAATGCTACTTTAACTTGCATTTCGTTCTCGCATTTGCCTGGGAACTAGGTAGCTTCCAATGTGTCAGTTTCGTGTTGTGTTGTTCTTTCCCACCAACCAGAATGTTCTCATAATTAGGATGTAGCGGCTTAAGACTTAAAGGCAAACCGTTAAAGGAAAATAAACACTGAAACATTCAAGCCATACTTGTAAGAGTATGAAAATAATGTGCGTGGTAATTGAAACAAATCTTATGCTTATGCTGGCTTTGGTTTCAGGATGCAATGAATCAACATGCACCTGAAAGGTAGACACAGGCATTGAAATTTGAGATTTAAAACATTTTGTGTGACCTGAGACAGGCAAGCATTCATTACTTTCACAGTAATCTGTTTTGTAAACACATTATCTAAATGAATGTTATTAAAACTACATACTTCATTTTGTTTATATTACATCTTCTGGCTTTTACAGTGTATGTAAGACATACATAATTACAAGAAAGCATGTCAGAGACAAATAGAAAATTCATAAGTTATGAGCCCTCTTTTAAGAGACCACCTGTGTTAACAGGCCACTATTAGACCATCCCTTGGGTGGTCTCTTAATACAGGTTTGACCTTATATAAATGGACATTGAAGAAGTGTATTTGGTTTCTTTTTAATCACTCGATCATTCATCCTTGACCATGACACGCTTGAGTGACTGTGACTGAAGCATATGCACCAAATCACCTAATTAGTGAGACCGTTGATTGGACACTGGATATGGAGTGATTTCAGCTGTTGAATTGCAAACTTGAATAAAAGCAATAAAGAAAATAACAGAAAAAAAAACAGTATGCCACGTCTGTCAAGAGAGCAGCGCCTTCATGCAATCGGCATGTTGGAGGCTGGACTAGGGCAGCGTACTGTGGCTCGCCGTCTTGGGTGCTCACAGCCAGCAAACCTGGCAAGACGGTATAACCAGACACACTCTGTCAATGACAGGCGACAAACTGGGAGACCAAGAGTCACAACACCTGTCCAAGATCGACAGATCATTTTGCAGCATCTTCGTGATGTCAATTGTTAAATCAGCACAATAAAAAGTCACTGCACCTGCTCTAAAACACAGTTTGTCATTTTTCGATCACATCTAGTGAATTTTATCCAAATGTAAGTGATACATTTCTTTTGAAATAGCTTGCATCACTTGATTTTCAAGGTGTCGTATCCAAAGCATAATCAACAAGTACAGAGAAACATCATCTGTAGTTGACAAACCCAGGACTGGAAGACCCAAAAAGCTGTCTAACAAGGATGAGCAATACTTGAAGATAATATCCTTAAGGAATAGAAAGAAAACAAGTGTTAAATTGACAATAGAACTGGCAGAAGGCACAGGTGTGATTGTCCGTCCATCAACAGTCCAAAGCACCTTTGACCATTGTTCCATAGTCCAATGTCTGTGTTCCTGTGCATATTTTAGCCTTTTAGTCTTGTTCCCGTTTCTTAAGAGGAGGTATTCTTACTGCAACAATCCTTTAAGTCCTGATTTCAAGAGTGACCTTTGTACTGTTGATTTGATGGACAACAACACCTGTGTCTCTGCCACTGCTATTCTGAACTACATTTGACACCTTTGGTACAAGATGTATTGTTTGTGGTAGGGTTCATATTTCGGGGAAAAAAAAGAATTGTGCACAACAGGCAGTAAAAAAAGTTCTTCATTTTGCCTCTGAAAAGCATATGGTTACATCAGGGACACCTATTGCAAGCTACTTATGACAATAGTGTTTATGACATCATCTGTTGTCCACTGGGTAGGTGGTAATGAAAAGTGATCTAAACTGGGCACCAAGTTGCAGGTTACAAGTGGGACGGTGCACATTTTCTAAAGTAACTTGACAAACCTCATTCGTGTAAACGCATCGTGAAAATAACAATTCTAGACGATGCTTTGGTTAGTCCAGCCAGCCAGATTTGAACCTGGTATTCTCAAAAGTAAGGCAAATGGTGAAGTTTATCAATTCTAGACATTGACCTTTCGGTTATTTGTTTGATTTCTCTGTAGGGTTAAAGACCTGCAGTAATAGGTTCATGTAAAATGTTCAAATACAGTGCCTAGAATTCACCACATGAACAACACACATGGATAGATGACATGCAGATAAATAAACCACTTGCATGCGGTTTGAAGATCTGTCATGAGTTATGGTTTATTCTTCTGAATGCTACCTCTTAGCCATCTTTTACACATTATGTGAATTGTATACAATAGAGCAGTGAAGTGATATGGTGAATGGATACCAATACAAAGTAATGTGAGGTCACACATCAAAGGTGTAATAATGGAGCATATTAAACATAGACAGCAACAAGTGGTGATCCCAACACGTTTCCCACATGCTGAAGATGTTCATTTACATAGCATGCAATACAAGAAGAGCACAGTCACCCAGTACATAAACTCATGAACAAATTACCTCCCATTTTTCCTGCATTTCTGCAGTCTGTACAGAGGAAGGAATAAAGAGATACACTGTAAGATAACTAAAACCTGACTGCACAAGGTCAGACCCATTAGTCAGTGTCTCTGCCTCCCCAAAAACTCCCTGATGCGAGTTTGCTTAGCTAATTAATCCTATTACCCTGTAAGCAGAACTTCGGTCAAGCAGAACCCAATATTGGCCCACTAAAAACCTGCATTCAGCCATGGCATTGCTTACCAATATAAACGTTTACCATTGTACACCATGGTAAAAGCATTGTAAAAGTACATTAAAATGCATGGAACTGTAGTAGCATGGGAAACACATGGCATAACATTAAATGTAGGAAAAACATGCCTGTGATACATCTAATGTTTAAAACTCTCTGAGATGATAAAACTACAGATTCTTTCATTTTTATATTTTTTTAAAATGATAAAAGCAGAGGGAATTACAAGCATATTCTAATTAAACTTTTAAAAGAGTGGTCAACTTCTCTCCGCTACAGTCTTGATGCAGACACAGTTTGAGTCAGTACTCTTCTACTTTCATTCAATTTTTATCCCAAAAAAAATGTTATTCACATTTGCACTCAAAGAACATCAAAGATGCAGAGACAGATACCTGAAACGTGGTTGCCATGACTTCCAAGCCCTCAATCTTGGAATCCTCGAGGGCAGAGTATGTTGTTATGGTGTTAAACATGTTGAGGATTTTGGTGAGGCGTCGCTGAAAGGTGTCAAATTTCCCAAAGATGTACATCTCGCTGAAATCAAACTGCCTCTCGGAGGCATTCTGCTCCAGTTTCTGTTTGGTCTTATGGAAGCATCGCTGATACTCCTAGTAAGTCACAAAGTATGAAAGGCCTGTAAGAATATTTTCTGTTCTGATATTATAAGAAGTTTTTTTTGAGGTCCCCCTTCCTCCCAAGACTTTTTTACTTTCACATATTCATTTCAAATGATATAGGCTGAACATATAAAAAATATGCCCCACAGTGGAGAATCGGGCCTCAGGGCAGTTTTATGTTTATGTAGTGCAAAAGCATCCACACTTTGAATGATCCTAAAAAAGCCACCACTATCTTCTTTGAAGTGAATATGTACAGCACATTTCCATTATGAATACAGTACCTCATTTAACCGAATAGCAGCCTTCAGTTTATCAGCTACAACGGTTTGTGGCTGGTCCCATATGGTAACAGCTCCATGGTTGGAAATGTAAGCCTTGCAGGCTGTTATCATTTGGTTTGTTACCTAAAGATATAAGATTGTGCATCAATAAGTACAAGATCACCATATTTTTACATTTAAAAATCAGGGTTTTGGTCTAATTATTACAAAATGTATGAAGTAGGGGAGTGCAGAATTCAGAAGGGGCCTCATCAAGCATAAGTTGATGTGGTCATAGCGAAATGGACAGTGAAATATATACTGTAAAGTATTATTGAAACAGCCTGTGTTATAAGGCCTGAGAAAGATGCTGATCTGACAATCTGGGTTATTTATGAGCAGATTGTAAACCTCACCATATCACATACAGTATATGTTTGTCAGAACAGCTTCAATGAGCAAAAGACATATCACACCCACTTTATGAGCTGAGCAATGATTACAGGTCATAGATGTCTGCAAGATGTGTCATAGATTCAGGTCCAGTAAGAATAATGCACTGTATATTGTTATTTTCTGTATAAAATATTTAAACTTACTTTCACAAACAAAGATGTAATCTTCTCTGAGGTGTTGTAGTAGCGTGAAATACTGTGAATCATTCGAATAGCATTTATAAGCCCAGGAATAGCATCTACCATGGAAACCTAGCAGTGAAAGAAAACGTTAGGTCATTACCATAACCCTGGTTTCCTGAAATAGAAATGTAACCATTACCATATGGGTATTTATCTCCTAAAGACCTGAAACCTGAATATTTTATACCATTCACCACGGTGGATCCCCGCGCCTGACTGAGCAGGTTGCGGAGCTTCGGCAGTCTCCACGGCTGGCTGTTCAGGAGATGCATCCTGGGCCAATAAGGGACTACTAAGAGCACCTTGGCCCAATCCTACCTGATTTTCTCCAGACACATATAAATGAGTCCTCGACCGCTGGGACACTATCAATAGGCGGTCGCAGTTCAACGTGGACTGAAAAACCTTGCTGTTGAACCAGGCCTGCAGAGGGAGCATGCGCAGGAGACCCAATGGAAAGGTCTGGGAAGCTGCTGGCTGAGAGAGCTCCAAACAAGTGGCTATTCTGTGCACTTCAAGCACACTCCTAGAGAGGAGGCTGTCTGGGAAGGCATGAGCTGAAGGTGGCTGGTGACCAGTTCCGTGTTCTGTGCTAGAGACTGGGTACAAAAGAGCCAGTCATCCAGATAATTGAGTACTCTGATGCCTTTGAGTCTCAATGGGACCAAGATAGCTTCTACGCACTTCGAGAAGGCACAGGGAGCTAGGGAGAGGAAAAATGGCAAGTCATGGAACTTGTACTCTGTTCCCTGAAAGGCGAACCGCAGGTACTTCTTGTGCACTGGTTTTATGGGGATGTGGAAATAGGCATCTTTGTGGTCCACGGTGGTGAACCAGTCGCCTGCCCTGATTGACTGCAATAGCAATACATTTTGAACCACCTTCAGCTCAGATACAGGTTGACCTGTCTGAGGTCAAGGATTGATCTGAGGCCACCATCCCGCTTGGGCACTCGTAAGCACCTGGAGTAGAACCCTTCCTCCACCTGAGGGGGTCGATCATGCAAATAGCCCATTTTTGCAGCAGAGCTGCTACCTCCTGAGACACCACAGCAGCATCCTGTGGGACCATGACTGCAACAAAAAGGACTGATACAGTACTGGTTCGGAACCTGGTTCGCACCAGACCAGTTCGTAGGCTTTTATACCATGTAGGTTGGTACCGGTTCGGTGGCTTTAGCAATGGTTCAGTACGGGTACGGTACCAGTTTGGTAACTTAAGTACGGGGTCGTTATGGGTTTGGTACAGGTCCACAGGTTCACAGTCCCCGCGGGTGGCAACGTACAGGGATGCTCACCTGCAAGAGCCACTGGCAAAACCACTCAGTCAGTACCACACACGAGACGGAGGGAAACCTGCTTGTTAGAATGGACTAACAGTCTTCGCAATGGTGATGCTAAAAAGTTGTCACCAAAACGGCATCAAGATACTGTGGATGAAATTGCTTCAAGCAACAACAACCGAAGCGAGTATCTTGGTCCTGCGCAGTGCTGCTGAGCCAAGCAGCTGCTCTTGCTGTATGTGTGCTTGAGCACCATGTTACAGACAGGCCTGCGCCTATAATCTGTAAAAGAACAAAACACACACACACTTTCTCAACAAAAAACAGTAAACAATTACATAAAAAAACATAAAACACCTCGTATGGTGCTAAAAAGCAAAAACGAGAATTAAAATAAGCTTCAGCCAGACTCTACGATCAGGTCAGCCTTGAAAGAAAAAACGGCGCAGAGATCTGTGAGCGCAGTCCTTTTGTGCCCTCCGGGGCAGGCCGACTGCATCAGTACACAATAATCAGGTTTTGGTTCTTTAGGAGGTAAATACCCATATGGTAATGGTTGCATTTTGTACTTGAAAGGGAATTGCTGAAATTCATACCACATTATTTGCAATTGCATTTTTCAAGCTACAGTACATTACTGTTGTGCTAAAATTGCATTTCTCACAGATTTAACGGTTGCTTTATGGTGTATATTGTTTTAGTTTTTTTTTTTTTTACTGTAATGGTAGTCATAATCATTTCCACAGATACAGATGAAACAATTATACCTTCTCCCAACAAACAAACAAAAACAAATCCATACAAAACAACAATGAAGTGTTTTTCTCACCGGGTCACTGTTGTACAAAGGATCGCAGAATTTCTCCAGAGTGTAAAGGTACTTTACGTTGTCTTTGGCTTCATTGGCAGAGTCAGTGATACGGGTGTCCAGCTCTCGCCAGGTCTAAAAGCCAAACACAAATGAACTGGAATGTATCGAAACCTTTCTATGCAGAAACTGCTTAAGTGCAGCGAAATTCCAAAATCAAGACTATCAACTCTGTATCCACCTTTTCACATATACCTTGATTAGCTTTGACTTTGCTGCAGTGAGCACTCCTAGTACAGCCTTAACGTCCGGGGTCTTCAGCTGGTCCAGCAAGTAGTTAAACCTGGACATGCGTTTCTTCCAGTGATCCAGCTCAGCGCGGGGTCCGAGGTCGTCCGCTTCCTTCCTCAACTGGTCACTCTCTGCTAGAACCTAGAGGCATGCACAGTTTTCTCTTGTTAATGAAAGGGGTGGTGCATCACAGTGAAATGTAACTTACTGCATTAGAAATGAAGCTCTGCATTACCTGCTCGATTTGTTTGACCCACACTTTCATGCAGGCTTCTATCTTCTCCAGGGCCTCTGTACTATTGGCTACAGCTATATAGTCCGATGGGCCTTTGAGAGTTTTTAAATCATAGGTCTCGCACTCTTTAAGGTTCACCTTAAACAAATCAAAATATATTTTTGGACAAAGCGGACAGTTAAGAGTATTTAGGTCTTTTTTGCAATTAAAAAATAAATAAATAAACTAAATCATGCAAATACATTATATTCTTTCATCTCCAGTATACTGGACAAAAGCATGAATTAAATATATATTTAAAATAGAAATATAATAAATCTTAAAATAAAAATAAATAAAGCATATGTTAAAAACTTGTTCTGACCACCTAATTCAATGTTCACTATAGGGTTGATGAACTAATTGTACCTTTTCCATTAAGCTCTCCTGGGCACCACCGAGCACAGCCACAAAGCTGTCGAGGGAGCTGAGGAAGTCTCGTCTCACAGCTGTTGCCTGTGGGCTAGAAAGCTCTCCCCAGCCATGGTTCATCTTCTTCAGAGTTGGAATAAAGATATGAGACAGAAGGTGCTCCACACTCTTTAGCACTCCAACTTCAGATGTGTCCAAAACATTAAAGTTCACTTCCTGTAGTTAAAAAAGATGATCGTTTCAAGTCAGGTGTCTCTGTACAGTAAACATCATTGATTGCTGTTATCTGTGATGCAAGTAAAGATGGAGTTAAACCAAAATTATTTAGGTTTAAAAAATTTTTAAAAATCACTGAATCTCTCTTGTATGACCATTACATGCAAGGTAAGAAATGTACAAGTTGTTAAACCAGTACTCGTACAATAATTAGAAACTTTAAATTCAGTTGAAGAAACATTTTTGACATTTTTGGGGTATGAAATGTACTTAATTATTTGAAGGTATCACAAAGTCCCAAATGTAAACTAATGCAATTTTTTAAAAAAGTGCATTTTAATGTGAAAGAGCAGGTTTCTTACCCTGTGCACATTCTCTGTGGTGATATCTTTAGAGACATTAGCCCTTGTGAAGAAAACACACATCCCATTCAGAGCCACATCTCTCCCTTCTGTCACAAAAACTTTGGGCTTTTTACTTCTTCCTGTAGCTGGGGCTGTCCCTGCAGGTGAAGGACCTGGATGTGCTTCAGAATTTCAGAGCATTCATTATCCCAGATACCAATAATTTATTTATATATATATATATATATATATATATATATATATATATATATATATATATATATATATATATATATATATATATATATATATTATTCAGAATAAAAAGGCACAGTCCTATAGCTACAACCACTTGTCCTGCATTACAGCCATTTTCTTATACAAAACTGAAAATATACCACAAATGAATAACACTGTATAAATGAGATGTCCTAGAACATATTTACTCCTCTCCATGTCATGTTTGGTTATAGGTTATAGGTTATGCTAAGAATATATTTTAATTTTTTTTTGTTTTCGAATTGTAAATTAGAGCTATCATTTTCAAGATATATTATTCCCTGTACACCACACAGTTTCCTCTTTTCCCCATAAAACACATTCCTGAGTCAATTGCTGGCATGCTGAGAGCTACAGCAAGGTCACTGTTGCATTTACCTGATTCTGTTGGTTCCACATCCTGGTAGTAGAACATAATATGAGGAAGCCCCCCAGCATCAAAGAAATGGTCCATACGCTCAATCTGTTAGGAATATAAATCAAAACTTATACAGCATAGAGAAAAATTACTGAATATCCAAGAACGTGAAATACAAATTTAAATAATACAAGTTGCTAACCTGTGTGCCCTCCAGAATGGCATCTTCAATCTCCCCCTTTTCCAGTCCCACACAGGAGGCCACAATCCCCAGCACATAGTCATGTCTGCTGTCTAACTGAGCTCGCTTTGCCTCACGCTCCTCCTTCAGCTTTTGCTGTAAGAAACAGGAAATAAGGCCAATGTTCACAACTACAACAGTCAACTGGCCTTTAACTGGCCTACTGCTTGAGCAACAAACAAAATATCTTGATTGAAAGTCTTAAGTATACATATGTGCACAACCAAATAGAATAGGCATCCCTTATATAGTAGCTACACTGTAGACCACTGACATTGAAAAAAATATTGTACTGCATATCTATAACTCTCAGACTACATTCTTGGACGTGCCATTTTTCTAAACATGGATAAATATAAATGTATAATTGTCAATGACATGCACGTAGAGGGTGTGTTTGCCTGTTACAATATCATTTATTGTTTAATGATAAATCCTTAACTTGCTGCACACTTATTTCCTGTTCGTAAGGTTTAACCAAAAAGAAACACAAAACAAAAAAAAAATGTGTACTGTTCTGTTTTTTTTAATGCATATGAATCAGCTTAGCACAGCTTTTAAATATGCATGTTCTTTATGCCATAAGATTTTTTCAAGAGGGTTAGTGTGTCATTATTGTTTGCCTTGTTTTCTTTTTGTTTCAGACATTTTTACATAAATACAATCATTTTGTCTGATAGGATATTGTCTAGGACTGAATTTTCATTTTGGCGCATGAGATTTCTTCTTTCATTACCCATTTTAGTTTTTTTGTGTAATGTATATTTGTTTTGTTTCATCTAAAAGATTGATTGCCTTTTAATTTCCTTTACTTTATTTATGTTTTACACTTACCAGCTTAGATAATAATTCACTTTACAATGACTGACCAAGAGAAAAGTAGTTTATATTCTACAGAGAAAACTAGTAGGTACAACTATTAAAAGTCGAACAACGCATTCCAAAGAGAAGAGTAGTTGCTAACAAAGTATTCCCTTTGTTGCCCATTTTATGACTTCCCTGGGAACTAAAAAGTGTTTTACCAGTTTGCTACACACTGATTCAGCAAGCTAGAACTTCCTTAAAATAAAGCATCCTTCGAAATACTACATTTGGAAAGTTCATGTTGCCCCTTATACGTTCTGCAAAATTTGAACCACAGAAGCCATATGGAGCTGTTCAAACAAAAATGTGCTATTGTTGGATATGGTTACAACTAAATGATGTATGTTTAAGCAGTCATATATAATTTATAAGTGCATATTATAACTCTGAATGTTGTTACCCTTCTTTAAACACACAGCTAATCCCCAGATAGGATGTCAGCCAACCTTAATTTCCACTGCTCCCTGTAACTTGGGGGCAGCTAAATTAGTGGCATAAATCAGCATAATAAGAGATTCAGTGGGAATATACAAGTATTGCTCGTGGCTCTCTGCCCCTCTCCAGAATTCGCTATGGGATCTAGTAATTAATGAAAAACTTTTTTTTCATTCCATTTTATGTTTTAATTGTATACAGTTCAGCACTGCTTTAAAATAAATAAATAAATACATGTACATAATAAATGCATTACTTTATCCGAGTACATTAAACATATTCTTTAGTATAGTAAGTTGTAATTGTAAACATACTTTAAATGCGGTGATCTGACTATTGGATATCAGGGATGACTGCAGCTCTCCTTTATTCTTCTGTGTCTTCAT